>NC_139654.1:42530958-42967458 GCF_951799395.1 Argentina silus
TGTTTGGCAATGTATGTGTGGAAGTGGCGGTAGAGATGTGTGAGTCCAGATTGTGGTTACTGTTTATTATAAATTTAGCTGCTTGCACCAGTGATTAAAAATGGTCTGTGCTGTTGTAGTTGTCCAATGTATATTATCTGGTGTGGTGTAGAATGTGTCCTGGGCTATTTCTGATAAGTGTGGGAGGTGTCTTGTAATGTGTTCATTGATGTATTTCAGATTTGTCTGCTGTTCTGTGGTGAGGTGACGTGAAAACTGAATGACTGGCATGTAAACTGTTGCGTTGGTGTAGACCCTCTTGGCTTCCCTGATCATCCTTGGTAGTTGTTTTAGTGATGTCTGGCGTGCATCGTGATCCTTGTTGTTGAGGCCCACTGAGAGAACCACCAGTTCCACTTGGGGTTGGACGGTGGCCTTCTCCAGGATCCTATAAAAATGATAGATACAGGCCCCTGCATAGCTGTCTACCTGTATACGGTGATTAGTGAATGGGGGGATCCGGCTGAGGTTGGAATCCCCCAACATGATGAATGGTTTGTTACTATTGAAGTTCCACTCCTGAATCTTACGCCCTGGTGTGGCCCGGTGGTATGTTGGAGTGTATACAGTGGTGATGTGTGTGTGTGTTGGAGGTAAATTGGGTTGGTTGAGCGTGCGTGTGGATGTATGCGTATGTGTCTGGGCGTGTGTTCTGTCATCAGTTCGAGGGAGGTCTTTGCTAGGCAATCTCTTAGATATTGAGGGCTCAGATTGGGCCTGTATGGGAAGTTCCCCTTTATGTGGCCCTTTCATCATGGTTGGTTTTGCCCTCGTATTGGATTGCATAGCTTCCGACCTCCTCCTAATGGCGCCACCTGTGGGTGTGAGTGTGAGAGAGTCAAATGTTATGTTATCCGTTATTAGAACTGAAGTGTTTGTCTGTCTGTGTTGTGTGGTGGTCAAGTCAGTGACCGGAACGTGAGTCATGTTTGTTGTGGGTTGACTACTGATCTTGTGGTGGAACTGTGCTCTGATTTCTTTACCTGTGTGATAGGAGGTGGGTTCTTGTGGAGGGGGGGATGGTGGGGGGGATGGTGAAAATTGGAGGGAAAAAGTAGGGGAAAAGTGGCTCTCTGACGAGACAGGTGTAGTTCGAATCGGTGTGCAGATAAGTGATGAGTGATCCTTGGAGCCCGGTAATCCGAAGGCTCCATCCCTCCCCTGGTGACAAGGTGAGGTTGGAGTGGATGTGTGGGTAGATGTCCCTTGTGTGTGTATGTGTGTTGTCTGTATGGGTGTGGGTGTCTGTGTAGGCCTAAGTGTCAATTGTGTATGTGTGGGTGCAGGTATGGGTGGTGTAGGTGCGTGTGTACGTGTGGGCGATATGTGTATGTCTGTGTGTGTAGGTGTAGGATGTGTCCCTTTCTGAGTATGTATGTGTGTGTGCGTAGGCCCATGTGATGCTAAAATCTGACGAGGGCCTAGGTTTAATGATTTTTTGTATGAGGGTTCCCTTCTAGGTAAGGGTGGAAAGTCCTCGGTAGAAAGGATGGGAGTAGGTGAGTCAGGGAGGATGTGAGTGAGCTCTATGCTGGTGTCATGTACTACATGAGGAGGGAGGTTAGTAGGGGACGTTGACTGTACATGTGATGACTGGTGAGTGTGTATGGGAGTGGGTGAGTCAGGGGGGGATATGAGTGAGCTCTATGCTGGTGTCATGTACTACAGGAGGAGGGAGGTTAGTAGGGGACGTCGACTGTACATGTGATGACTGGTGAGTGTGTGTGGGAGTGTTTATAATTGTGTCCACCCGTGATCTTGTTGTTGAAGTCAGTCTATGTCTGTATCTCTTGTCTGCCCATCTCATGGCAATCTCGAGTGCCATCTTGTTAACTGTGTGGGGGGGCTGTAGGAGTGAATCTATAGTGTTTTGATAATGTGTCTGGAGTATTACCATGATCTTTGCCATCCATTCTGTTGTGCATGTTGTTACATGTGTTTTCGTTTGTTCTGTAGGTGAGGAAGGTTTGATAAAGTCTGTCAGTCTCCTTATCTGTCTCATCATGCCAGCAGGGTAAGTGTGTGTTTT
Organism: Argentina silus; assembly: GCF_951799395.1. NCBI lineage: Eukaryota > Metazoa > Chordata > Actinopteri > Argentiniformes > Argentinidae > Argentina > Argentina silus. The sequence continues at coordinate 42,533,027 of NC_139654.1, forward strand.
TATAGTCTCATCAGTGATCTCCTTATGATGTATGGCCTGAATGAGTTTGAAATATGTTTTGGCATCCTGTCTCGTGGCCTCATCTGGAGTTTCAGTTCTAGCTGATTGTGTGCTATGTGTTTGCCTGCTGGGTGTGTGTCTATATGTGTGTCTGTTGGCTAATGGTCTGTTCTGTCCTAGTGTAGCGAATGTTTGTCCTTTGAGTGTATGTCTGGATGGTGTTTTCCCTGCTCTACTAGAGAATTGGTGTGATGGTGCAATCGCAGAGTGGTGTATGTGTCTTGTCCTACCGTGGTGTGGTGGTCTAATGTGTGTATAGTTTAAACTCAATAAGGGCTGCATTCTAGGGGTAGGTAGTAATGCTGGTCTAATTCTATTCCTATCATGAGTGATCTCCCCCAATGTATTCAATGCAGCGGATCCACCTCTAACAGGAAACATAGTGTAGGTTCAATCCAAGGGTATCTGGGCAACAAACAGGCACACACTCAGTATAAGATAGATACCCGTCTGTTGCCCAGATAGGGTTCTTACCGCCTTGTATCTGCGTGCAGCGTCTACAGCTCCTCCGGGTCTCCAACTCCAGGGACAGGCGTGGTCTCTGTGGACTCAGGTCAGAAGGGTGAGTAATCCTTGTTGGGTCTTTGTGTTATTGTAGTAAGTGTATGAGGCCTGAGTTCCTTCGAGTAATCCTTCCCAGGAGCTAAGACTCCAAAAGTATTGAAAATGGAGGAGATGTTCTGGAGGTGTTCTTACCTGAACCCCCCTATAAGATTAAAACCTCACTTTTATTTGAATTAGTTTAAAAACTGGTTGGCGCCAAAGGAGGCCAAAACTATCAATCCTTAGAAAGAAACAAATTCACTGCATTGAAATATCCCTGACGTTTCGTAGTAAGTTCTACTTCCTCAGAGGGGGTTAGGGTTAGGGTTAGGGTTAGGGTTAGGATTAGGGTTAGGGTTAGGGAAGTTTATAGCTAGATTTAGGGTTAGGGTTAGGGTTAGGGTTAGGGTTAGGGTTTAGGGTTAGGGTTAGGGTTAGTGAGTTATTGTGGGAAAGACTGTTTTCATCAAGTTTGAAGCCATAGTTTTGGCGCGGCAGCCGTTTCTTTCATTTTGGGGCCTATGTGTTTTTCGACCTTGAAATCGCAAAAAATGCGCGAAAACATGGATTTGTCTCTCCTGCCGCGCACACACTTCCGATAGCTTGCGAAGGCCTAAAAAACACAAGCAGCCCTTGAGTTATTGTGGGAGAGACTGTTTTCATCAAGTTTGAAGCCTCAGTTTTAGCTGGACAGCCGTTTCTTTATTTTTGGGGTCTGTGTGTTTTTCGACATGGAAATGGCAAAATAGGCGCGAAAACATAGATTTGTCTCTCCTGCCGTGCACACACTTCCGATAGCTTGCGAAGGCCTAAAAAACACAAGCAGCCCGTGAGTTATTATGGGAGAGACTGTTTTCATCAAGTTTGAAGCCATAGTTTTGGCGTGGCAGCCGTTTCTTTCATTTTGGGGCCTATGTGTTTTTCGACCTTGAAATCGCAAAAAATGCGCGAAAACATGGATTTGTCTCTCCTGCCGCGCACACACTTCCGATAGCTTGCGAAGGCCTAAAAAACACAGCCGCCCTTGAGTTATTGTGGGAGAGACTGTTTTCATCAAGTTTGAAGCCTCAGTTTTAGCTGGACAGCCGTTTCTTTATTTTTGGGGTCTGTGTGTTTTTCGACCTGGAAATGGCAAAATAGGCGCGAAAACATAGATTTGTCTCTCCTGCCGCGCACACACTTCCGATAGCTTGCGAAGGCCTAAAAAACACAAGCAGCCCGTGAGTTATTATGGGAGAGACTGTTTTCATCAAGTTTGAAGCCATAGTTTTGGCGCGGCAGCCGTTTCTTTCATTTTGGGGCCTATGTGTTTTTCGACCTTGAAATCGCAAAAAAGGCGCGAAAACATGGATTTGTCTCTCCTGCCGCTAACACACTTCCGATAGCTTGCAAAGGCCTAAAAAACACAAGCCGCCCTTGAGTTATAGTGGGAGAGACTGTTTTCATCAAGTTTGAAGCCTCAGTTTTAGCTGGACAGCCGTTTCTTTATTTTTGGGGTATGTGTGTTTTGAATGAGGGTTGAGAATAGGGTTAGGGTTAGGGTTAGGGTTAGGGTTAGGGTTAAAGTTAGGGTTAAGGTTATGGTTATGGTTAGGGTTGTGGTTAGGGTTAGGGTTGGGGTTAGGGATAGGGATAGGGTTAGGGTCAGGGTTGATGTTAGGGTCAAGGTTAGGGTCAGGGTTAGGGATAGGGTTAAAGTTAGGGTTAGGGTTAGGGTTAGGGTTAGGGTTAAGGTCAGGGTTGGTGTCAAGGTCGGTGTGTGTTGTGTATGAATGAAGTCGGTTAATGTGTGTGTGTGTTTGTGCATGGTGGTCTGTCCGGATGGGAGAGAGGGCAGCCAATGTGCTGGTCTTGATTGTACGGAGGAAGCGTTTGGAATATCCTCTCTGTCTAAGTGCTTTAAATAAGGTTTGAATGGCTTCGTGCAAATGTGTCTGGGTGGAGGATATTCTATAGTAGCGTATGATTTGTGATTTTACTATGCCTTTGAATGTATGTTTTGGGTGGTAGCTGTGTTTATGTAATAGTGCATGTGTGTCTGTCGGTTTGAAGTAGACCTTAGTCAATAATGTTTTCTGTGTTGAATTGATCTGATTAAAATAAACTGTGGTGTCCAGGAAATTAATTTCTTGTGGGTGTATGCTGTGTTTGAGTTTTATAGACGAATGGTGCGAGTTTAAAATGTTTATGAATTCTGTGAATAAATCTATATGGTGTGGCCATGCTCCTATAATGTCATCTAGAAATCTGTAATAGAAACTGGGTTGGTGGGGGCATTTGGCTAGTGCCTCTCTCTCCCATTCGGACATGTATAAGTTGGCGTATGAGGGTGCATATCGTTGGCCCATGGCTGTTCCCTCTACCTGTAAATATTGTTTATCGTCAAAAGTGAAATTATTGCCTGTAAGACTAATCTCCAATAGTTGTAAGAGTTCAGTGTCGGGTCTATTCTTATCTGGGTGATTATGAAAGATATTCCTAACTGCATTTATTCCTGTGTGTGTATTTATGTTGGTGTATAAACTATCGATATCTATAGTGAATATGTAAGCCTGGGAGGGAACAACCATGGGTTGGATTTTGTGTAAGAAGTCGTAGGTGTCTTTCAGGTAGCTGGGGTGCTTGGTGGAGAGAGGGTTAAGATGATGGTCTATGTATTGTGCAATGTGGTATGATTCGCTGTTGCAGTCTGAAACTATCGGTCTACCAGGAGGAACTTCAAAGGGAATAGTCCAAGTCTCAGGTTCCTTATGAATTTTCGGAAGTAAGTAAAATTGTCTGGGTCTGGGGTCGTCCGGTCCGAATAAAAAGTCTCTTTGTTTTCGTGTAATGTATTTCTTTTCGTATATGGTCTGTATGACTTGTCGTAGTTGTGTTTGTGTCTGTTTTTGTATATTGTTGTCTATGTGTTTGTAATATCTAGTGTTTGATAATTGTCTGTTCGCTTCTAATAGGTATTGGTGTTTATCCATTATGACAATTTTGGAGCCTTTGTCTGCTGGTTTTATAATGATGTGTGGGTTACTTTTCAATGTGTGTATGGCGTTCCTTTCTGTTGCTGTGATATTGTCTGGCATGTCTGGTAGTATGTGATAGTTAGATAATGTATGTAGGTTTGTTCTAATCAGTTTCTGAATGTGTCTGTCTACTTGGCTGAGTTTAGGCTCCCAGGTGGAGGGGTAGGTGAGTGGTGAGTATTTGTGATTGGGTTGGTAGTCAAAATAGTCCAATAATTTGCATCGTCTGTGAAAGTGGTGAATGTCCCTTTGGAGTTCCTCCTGGTCATGTTTGTTGGGTCGAGGGATGAACGTCAACCCTCTCTCCAGTATCTTGATCTGGGGTGCTGTGGGGTGAAAAGATTTAGAAAGATTTAAGATATTTGAGGGAGGAAAAGAATAAAGAGAAGGGGGAAGGGGGGAGGGGGGAGGTTGTTGTTAGGGGTAGAGGGGGGGAAGAAGAGGTGGGGGTTGGGGTTTCTTCTCCTACTGCTCCAGTAGGGGGAGCTACGGGCTGGGGAAGAAAGGTGTTTGGCAATGTATGTGTGGAAGTGGCGGTAGAGATGTGTGAGTCCAGATTGTGGTTACTGTTTATTATAAATTTAGCTGCTTGCACCAGTGATTAAAAATGGTCTGTGCTGTTGTAGTTGTCCAATGTATATTATCTGGTGTGGTGTAGAATGTGTCCTGGGCTATTTCTGATAAGTGTGGGAGGTGTCTTGTAATGTGTTCATTGATGTATTTCAGATTTGTCTGCTGTTCTGTGGTGAGGTGACGTGAAAACTGAATGACTGGCATGTAAACTGTTGCGTTGGTGTAGACCCTCTTGGCTTCCCTGATCATCCTTGGTAGTTGTTTTAGTGATGTCTGGCGTGCATCGTGATCCTTGTTGTTGAGGCCCACTGAGAGAACCACCAGTTCCACTTGGGGTTGGACGGTGGCCTTCTCCAGGATCCTATAAAAATGATAGATACAGGCCCCTGCATAGCTGTCTACCTGTATACGGTGATTAGTGAATGGGGGGATCCGGCTGAGGTTGGAATCCCCCAACATGATGAATGGTTTGTTACTATTGAAGTTCCACTCCTGAATCTTACGCCCTGGTGTGGCCCGGTGGTATGTTGGAGTGTATACAGTGGTGATGTGTGTGTGTGTTGGAGGTAAATTGGGTTGGTTGAGCGTGCGTGTGGATGTATGCGTATGTGTCTGGGCGTGTGTTCTGTCATCAGTTCGAGGGAGGTCTTTGCTAGGCAATCTCTTAGATATTGAGGGCTCAGATTGGGCCTGTATGGGAAGTTCCCCTTTATGTGGCCCTTTCATCATGGTTGGTTTTGCCCTCGTATTGGATTGCATAGCTTCCGACCTCCTCCTAATGGCGCCACCTGTGGGTGTGAGTGTGAGAGAGTCAAATGTTATGTTATCCGTTATTAGAACTGAAGTGTTTGTCTGTCTGTGTTGTGTGGTGGTCAAGTCAGTGACCGGAACGTGAGTCATGTTTGTTGTGGGTTGACTACTGATCTTGTGGTGGAACTGTGCTCTGATTTCTTTACCTGTGTGATAGGAGGTGGGTTCTTGTGGAGGGGGGGATGGTGGGGGGGATGGTGAAAATTGGAGGGAAAAAGTAGGGGAAAAGTGGCTCTCTGACGAGACAGGTGTAGTTCGAATCGGTGTGCAGATAAGTGATGAGTGATCCTTGGCGCCCGGTAATCCGAAGGCTCCATCCCTCCCACAAGGTGAGGTTGGAGTGGATGTGTGGGTAGATGTCCCTTGTGTGTGTATGTGTGTTGTCTGTATGGGTGTGGGTGTCTGTGTAGGCCTAAGTGTCAATTGTGTATGTGTGGGTGCAGGTATGGGTGGTGTAGGTGCGTGTGTACGTGTGGGCGATATGTGTATGTCTGTGTGTGTAGGTGTAGGATGTGTCCCTTTCTGAGTATGTATGTGTGTGTGCGTAGGCCCATGTGATGCTAAAATCTGACGAGGGCCTAGGTTTAATGATTTTTTGTATGAGGGTTCCCTTCTAGGTAAGGGTGGAAAGTCCTCGGTAGAAAGGATGGGAGTAGGTGAGTCAGGGAGGATGTGAGTGAGCTCTATGCTGGTGTCATGTACTACATGAGGAGGGAGGTTAGTAGGGGACGTTGACTGTACATGTGATGACTGGTGAGTGTGTATGGGAGTGGGTGAGTCAGGGGGGGATATGAGTGAGCTCTATGCTGGTGTCATGTACTACAGGAGGAGGGAGGTTAGTAGGGGACGTCGACTGTACATGTGATGACTGGTGAGTGTGTGTGGGAGTGTTTATAATTGTGTCCACCCGTGATCTTGTTGTTGAAGTCAGTCTATGTCTGTATCTCTTGTCTGCCCATCTCATGGCAATCTCGAGTGCCATCTTGTTAACTGTGTGGGGGGGCTGTAGGAGTGAATCTATAGTGTTTTGATAATGTGTCTGGAGTATTACCATGATCTTTGCCATCCATTCTGTTGTGCATGTTGTTACATGTGTTTTCGTTTGTTCTGTAGGTGAGGAAGGTTTGATAAAGTCTGTCAGTCTCCTTATCTGTCTCATCATGCCAGCAGGGTAAGTGTGTGTTTTTATAGTCTCATCAGTGATCTCCTTATGATGTATGGCCTGAATGAGTTTGAAATATGTTTTGGCATCCTGTCTCGTGGCCTCATCTGGAGTTTCAGTTCTAGCTGATTGTGTGCTATGTGTTTGCCTGCTGGGTGTGTGTCTATATGTGTGTCTGTTGGCTAATGGTCTGTTCTGTCCTAGTGTAGCGAATGTTTGTCCTTTGAGTGTATGTCTGGATGGTGTTTTCCCTGCTCTACTAGAGAATTGGTGTGATGGTGCAATCGCAGAGTGGTGTATGTGTCTTGTCCTACCGTGGTGTGGTGGTCTAATGTGTGTATAGTTTAAACTCAATAAGGGCTGCATTCTAGGGGTAGGTAGTAATGCTGGTCTAATTCTATTCCTATCATGAGTGATCTCCCCCAATGTATTCAATGCAGCGGATCCACCTCTAACAGGAAACATAGTGTAGGTTCAATCCAAGGGTATCTGGGCAACAAACAGGCACACACTCAGTATAAGATAGATACCCGTCTGTTGCCCAGATAGGGTTCTTACCGCCTTGTATCTGCGTGCAGCGTCTACAGCTCCTCCGGGTCTCCAACTCCAGGGACAGGCGTGGTCTCTGTGGACTCAGGTCAGAAGGGTGAGTAATCCTTGTTGGGTCTTTGTGTTATTGTAGTAAGTGTATGAGGCCTGAGTTCCTTCGAGTAATCCTTCCCAGGAGCTAAGACTCCAAAAGTATTGAAAATGGAGGAGATGTTCTGGAGGTGTTCTTACCTGAACCCCCCTATAAGATTAAAACCTCACTTTTATTTGAATTAGTTTAAAAACTGGTTGGCGCCAAAGGAGGCCAAAACTATCAATCCTTAGAAAGAAACAAATTCACTGCATTGAAATATCCCTGACGTTTCGTAGTAAGTTCTACTTCCTCAGAGGGGGTTAGGGTTAGGGTTAGGGTTAGGGTTAGGGTTAGGATTAGGGTTAGGGTTAGGGAAGTTTATAGCTAGATTTAGGGTTAGGGTTAGGGTTAGGGTTAGGGTTAGGGTTTAGGGTTAGGGTTAGGGTTAGTGAGTTATTGTGGGAAAGACTGTTTTCATCAAGTTTGAAGCCATAGTTTTGGCGCGGCAGCCGTTTCTTTCATTTTGGGGCCTATGTGTTTTTCGACCTTGAAATCGCAAAAAATGCGCGAAAACATGGATTTGTCTCTCCTGCCGCGCACACACTTCCGATAGCTTGCGAAGGCCTAAAAAACACAAGCAGCCCTTGAGTTATTGTGGGAGAGACTGTTTTCATCAAGTTTGAAGCCTCAGTTTTAGCTGGACAGCCGTTTCTTTATTTTTGGGGTCTGTGTGTTTTTCGACATGGAAATGGCAAAATAGGCGCGAAAACATAGATTTGTCTCTCCTGCCGTGCACACACTTCCGATAGCTTGCGAAGGCCTAAAAAACACAAGCAGCCCGTGAGTTATTATGGGAGAGACTGTTTTCATCAAGTTTGAAGCCATAGTTTTGGCGTGGCAGCCGTTTCTTTCATTTTGGGGCCTATGTGTTTTTCGACCTTGAAATCGCAAAAAATGCGCGAAAACATGGATTTGTCTCTCCTGCCGCGCACACACTTCCGATAGCTTGCGAAGGCCTAAAAAACACAGCCGCCCTTGAGTTATTGTGGGAGAGACTGTTTTCATCAAGTTTGAAGCCTCAGTTTTAGCTGGACAGCCGTTTCTTTATTTTTGGGGTCTGTGTGTTTTTCGACCTGGAAATGGCAAAATAGGCGCGAAAACATAGATTTGTCTCTCCTGCCGCGCACACACTTCCGATAGCTTGCGAAGGCCTAAAAAACACAAGCAGCCCGTGAGTTATTATGGGAGAGACTGTTTTCATCAAGTTTGAAGCCATAGTTTTGGCGCGGCAGCCGTTTCTTTCATTTTGGGGCCTATGTGTTTTTCGACCTTGAAATCGCAAAAAAGGCGCGAAAACATGGATTTGTCTCTCCTGCCGCTAACACACTTCCGATAGCTTGCAAAGGCCTAAAAAACACAAGCCGCCCTTGAGTTATAGTGGGAGAGACTGTTTTCATCAAGTTTGAAGCCTCAGTTTTAGCTGGACAGCCGTTTCTTTATTTTTGGGGTATGTGTGTTTTGAATGAGGGTTGAGAATAGGGTTAGGGTTAGGGTTAGGGTTAGGGTTAGGGTTAAAGTTAGGGTTAAGGTTATGGTTATGGTTAGGGTTGTGGTTAGGGTTAGGGTTGGGGTTAGGGATAGGGATAGGGTTAGGGTCAGGGTTGATGTTAGGGTCAAGGTTAGGGTCAGGGTTAGGGATAGGGTTAAAGTTAGGGTTAGGGTTAGGGTTAGGGTTAGGGTTAAGGTCAGGGTTGGTGTCAAGGTCGGTGTGTGTTGTGTATGAATGAAGTCGGTTAATGTGTGTGTGTGTTTGTGCATGGTGGTCTGTCCGGATGGGAGAGAGGGCAGCCAATGTGCTGGTCTTGATTGTACGGAGGAAGCGTTTGGAATATCCTCTCTGTCTAAGTGCTTTAAATAAGGTTTGAATGGCTTCGTGCAAATGTGTCTGGGTGGAGGATATTCTATAGTAGCGTATGATTTGTGATTTTACTATGCCTTTGAATGTATGTTTTGGGTGGTAGCTGTGTTTATGTAATAGTGCATGTGTGTCTGTCGGTTTGAAGTAGACCTTAGTCAATAATGTTTTCTGTGTTGAATTGATCTGATTAAAATAAACTGTGGTGTCCAGGAAATTAATTTCTTGTGGGTGTATGCTGTGTTTGAGTTTTATAGACGAATGGTGCGAGTTTAAAATGTTTATGAATTCTGTGAATAAATCTATATGGTGTGGCCATGCTCCTATAATGTCATCTAGAAATCTGTAATAGAAACTGGGTTGGTGGGGGCATTTGGCTAGTGCCTCTCTCTCCCATTCGGACATGTATAAGTTGGCGTATGAGGGTGCATATCGTTGGCCCATGGCTGTTCCCTCTACCTGTAAATATTGTTTATCGTCAAAAGTGAAATTATTGCCTGTAAGACTAATCTCCAATAGTTGTAAGAGTTCAGTGTCGGGTCTATTCTTATCTGGGTGATTATGAAAGATATTCCTAACTGCATTTATTCCTGTGTGTGTATTTATGTTGGTGTATAAACTATCGATATCTATAGTGAATATGTAAGCCTGGGAGGGAACAACCATGGGTTGGATTTTGTGTAAGAAGTCGTAGGTGTCTTTCAGGTAGCTGGGGTGCTTGGTGGAGAGAGGGTTAAGATGATGGTCTATGTATTGTGCAATGTGGTATGATTCGCTGTTGCAGTCTGAAACTATCGGTCTACCAGGAGGAACTTCAAAGGGAATAGTCCAAGTCTCAGGTTCCTTATGAATTTTCGGAAGTAAGTAAAATTGTCTGGGTCTGGGGTCGTCCGGTCCGAATAAAAAGTCTCTTTGTTTTCGTGTAATGTATTTCTTTTCGTATATGGTCTGTATGACTTGTCGTAGTTGTGTTTGTGTCTGTTTTTGTATATTGTTGTCTATGTGTTTGTAATATCTAGTGTTTGATAATTGTCTGTTCGCTTCTAATAGGTATTGGTGTTTATCCATTATGACAATTTTGGAGCCTTTGTCTGCTGGTTTTATAATGATGTGTGGGTTACTTTTCAATGTGTGTATGGCGTTCCTTTCTGTTGCTGTGATATTGTCTGGCATGTCTGGTAGTATGTGATAGTTAGATAATGTATGTAGGTTTGTTCTAATCAGTTTCTGAATGTGTCTGTCTACTTGGCTGAGTTTAGGCTCCCAGGTGGAGGGGTAGGTGAGTGGTGAGTATTTGTGATTGGGTTGGTAGTCAAAATAGTCCAATAATTTGCATCGTCTGTGAAAGTGGTGAATGTCCCTTTGGAGTTCCTCCTGGTCATGTTTGTTGGGTCGAGGGATGAACGTCAACCCTCTCTCCAGTATCTTGATCTGGGGTGCTGTGGGGTGAAAAGATTTAGAAAGATTTAAGATATTTGAGGGAGGAAAAGAATAAAGAGAAGGGGGAAGGGGGGAGGGGGGAGGTTGTTGTTAGGGGTAGAGGGGGGGAAGAAGAGGTGGGGGTTGGGGTTTCTTCTCCTACTGCTCCAGTAGGGGGAGCTACGGGCTGGGGAAGAAAGGTGTTTGGCAATGTATGTGTGGAAGTGGCGGTAGAGATGTGTGAGTCCAGATTGTGGTTACTGTTTATTATAAATTTAGCTGCTTGCACCAGTGATTAAAAATGGTCTGTGCTGTTGTAGTTGTCCAATGTATATTATCTGGTGTGGTGTAGAATGTGTCCTGGGCTATTTCTGATAAGTGTGGGAGGTGTCTTGTAATGTGTTCATTGATGTATTTCAGATTTGTCTGCTGTTCTGTGGTGAGGTGACGTGAAAACTGAATGACTGGCATGTAAACTGTTGCGTTGGTGTAGACCCTCTTGGCTTCCCTGATCATCCTTGGTAGTTGTTTTAGTGATGTCTGGCGTGCATCGTGATCCTTGTTGTTGAGGCCCACTGAGAGAACCACCAGTTCCACTTGGGGTTGGACGGTGGCCTTCTCCAGGATCCTATAAAAATGATAGATACAGGCCCCTGCATAGCTGTCTACCTGTATACGGTGATTAGTGAATGGGGGGATCCGGCTGAGGTTGGAATCCCCCAACATGATGAATGGTTTGTTACTATTGAAGTTCCACTCCTGAATCTTACGCCCTGGTGTGGCCCGGTGGTATGTTGGAGTGTATACAGTGGTGATGTGTGTGTGTGTTGGAGGTAAATTGGGTTGGTTGAGCGTGCGTGTGGATGTATGCGTATGTGTCTGGGCGTGTGTTCTGTCATCAGTTCGAGGGAGGTCTTTGCTAGGCAATCTCTTAGATATTGAGGGCTCAGATTGGGCCTGTATGGGAAGTTCCCCTTTATGTGGCCCTTTCATCATGGTTGGTTTTGCCCTCGTATTGGATTGCATAGCTTCCGACCTCCTCCTAATGGCGCCACCTGTGGGTGTGAGTGTGAGAGAGTCAAATGTTATGTTATCCGTTATTAGAACTGAAGTGTTTGTCTGTCTGTGTTGTGTGGTGGTCAAGTCAGTGACCGGAACGTGAGTCATGTTTGTTGTGGGTTGACTACTGATCTTGTGGTGGAACTGTGCTCTGATTTCTTTACCTGTGTGATAGGAGGTGGGTTCTTGTGGAGGGGGGGATGGTGGGGGGGATGGTGAAAATTGGAGGGAAAAAGTAGGGGAAAAGTGGCTCTCTGACGAGACAGGTGTAGTTCGAATCGGTGTGCAGATAAGTGATGAGTGATCCTTGGCGCCCGGTAATCCGAAGGCTCCATCCCTCCCCTGGTGACAAGGTGAGGTTGGAGTGGATGTGTGGGTAGATGTCCCTTGTGTGTGTATGTGTGTTGTCTGTATGGGTGTGGGTGTCTGTGTAGGCCTAAGTGTCAATTGTGTATGTGTGGGTGCAGGTATGGGTGGTGTAGGTGCGTGTGTACGTGTGGGCGATATGTGTATGTCTGTGTGTGTAGGTGTAGGATGTGTCCCTTTCTGAGTATGTATGTGTGTGTGCGTAGGCCCATGTGATGCTAAAATCTGACGAGGGCCTAGGTTTAATGATTTTTTGTATGAGGGTTCCCTTCTAGGTAAGGGTGGAAAGTCCTCGGTAGAAAGGATGGGAGTAGGTGAGTCAGGGAGGATGTGAGTGAGCTCTATGCTGGTGTCATGTACTACATGAGGAGGGAGGTTAGTAGGGGACGTTGACTGTACATGTGATGACTGGTGAGTGTGTATGGGAGTGGGTGAGTCAGGGGGGGATATGAGTGAGCTCTATGCTGGTGTCATGTACTACAGGAGGAGGGAGGTTAGTAGGGGACGTCGACTGTACATGTGATGACTGGTGAGTGTGTGTGGGAGTGTTTATAATTGTGTCCACCCGTGATCTTGTTGTTGAAGTCAGTCTATGTCTGTATCTCTTGTCTGCCCATCTCATGGCAATCTCGAGTGCCATCTTGTTAACTGTGTGGGGGGGCTGTAGGAGTGAATCTATAGTGTTTTGATAATGTGTCTGGAGTATTACCATGATCTTTGCCATCCATTCTGTTGTGCATGTTGTTACATGTGTTTTCGTTTGTTCTGTAGGTGAGGAAGGTTTGATAAAGTCTGTCAGTCTCCTTATCTGTCTCATCATGCCAGCAGGGTAAGTGTGTGTTTTTATAGTCTCATCAGTGATCTCCTTATGATGTATGGCCTGAATGAGTTTGAAATATGTTTTGGCATCCTGTCTCGTGGCCTCATCTGGAGTTTCAGTTCTAGCTGATTGTGTGCTATGTGTTTGCCTGCTGGGTGTGTGTCTATATGTGTGTCTGTTGGCTAATGGTCTGTTCTGTCCTAGTGTAGCGAATGTTTGTCCTTTGAGTGTATGTCTGGATGGTGTTTTCCCTGCTCTACTAGAGAATTGGTGTGATGGTGCAATCGCAGAGTGGTGTATGTGTCTTGTCCTACCGTGGTGTGGTGGTCTAATGTGTGTATAGTTTAAACTCAATAAGGGCTGCATTCTAGGGGTAGGTAGTAATGCTGGTCTAATTCTATTCCTATCATGAGTGATCTCCCCCAATGTATTCAATGCAGCGGATCCACCTCTAACAGGAAACATAGTGTAGGTTCAATCCAAGGGTATCTGGGCAACAAACAGGCACACACTCAGTATAAGATAGATACCCGTCTGTTGCCCAGATAGGGTTCTTACCGCCTTGTATCTGCGTGCAGCGTCTACAGCTCCTCCGGGTCTCCAACTCCAGGGACAGGCGTGGTCTCTGTGGACTCAGGTCAGAAGGGTGAGTAATCCTTGTTGGGTCTTTGTGTTATTGTAGTAAGTGTATGAGGCCTGAGTTCCTTCGAGTAATCCTTCCCAGGAGCTAAGACTCCAAAAGTATTGAAAATGGAGGAGATGTTCTGGAGGTGTTCTTACCTGAACCCCCCTATAAGATTAAAACCTCACTTTTATTTGAATTAGTTTAAAAACTGGTTGGCGCCAAAGGAGGCCAAAACTATCAATCCTTAGAAAGAAACAAATTCACTGCATTGAAATATCCCTGACGTTTCGTAGTAAGTTCTACTTCCTCAGAGGGGGTTAGGGTTAGGGTTAGGGTTAGGGTTAGGATTAGGGTTAGGGTTAGGGAAGTTTATAGCTAGATTTAGGGTTAGGGTTAGGGTTAGGGTTAGGGTTAGGGTTTAGGGTTAGGGTTAGGGTTAGTGAGTTATTGTGGGAAAGACTGTTTTCATCAAGTTTGAAGCCATAGTTTTGGCGCGGCAGCCGTTTCTTTCATTTTGGGGCCTATGTGTTTTTCGACCTTGAAATCGCAAAAAATGCGCGAAAACATGGATTTGTCTCTCCTGCCGCGCACACACTTCCGATAGCTTGCGAAGGCCTAAAAAACACAAGCAGCCCTTGAGTTATTGTGGGAGAGACTGTTTTCATCAAGTTTGAAGCCTCAGTTTTAGCTGGACAGCCGTTTCTTTATTTTTGGGGTCTGTGTGTTTTTCGACATGGAAATGGCAAAATAGGCGCGAAAACATAGATTTGTCTCTCCTGCCGTGCACACACTTCCGATAGCTTGCGAAGGCCTAAAAAACACAAGCAGCCCGTGAGTTATTATGGGAGAGACTGTTTTCATCAAGTTTGAAGCCATAGTTTTGGCGTGGCAGCCGTTTCTTTCATTTTGGGGCCTATGTGTTTTTCGACCTTGAAATCGCAAAAAATGCGCGAAAACATGGATTTGTCTCTCCTGCCGCGCACACACTTCCGATAGCTTGCGAAGGCCTAAAAAACACAGCCGCCCTTGAGTTATTGTGGGAGAGACTGTTTTCATCAAGTTTGAAGCCTCAGTTTTAGCTGGACAGCCGTTTCTTTATTTTTGGGGTCTGTGTGTTTTTCGACCTGGAAATGGCAAAATAGGCGCGAAAACATAGATTTGTCTCTCCTGCCGCGCACACACTTCCGATAGCTTGCGAAGGCCTAAAAAACACAAGCAGCCCGTGAGTTATTATGGGAGAGACTGTTTTCATCAAGTTTGAAGCCATAGTTTTGGCGCGGCAGCCGTTTCTTTCATTTTGGGGCCTATGTGTTTTTCGACCTTGAAATCGCAAAAAAGGCGCGAAAACATGGATTTGTCTCTCCTGCCGCTAACACACTTCCGATAGCTTGCAAAGGCCTAAAAAACACAAGCCGCCCTTGAGTTATAGTGGGAGAGACTGTTTTCATCAAGTTTGAAGCCTCAGTTTTAGCTGGACAGCCGTTTCTTTATTTTTGGGGTATGTGTGTTTTTCGACCTGGAAATGGCAAAATAGGCGCGAAAACATAGATTTGTCTCTCCTGCCGCGTACACACTTCCGATAGCTTGCGAAGGCCTAAAAAACACAAGCAGCCCGTGAGTTATTATGGGAGAGACTGTTTTCATCAAGTTTGAAGCCATAGTTCTGGCGCGGCAGCCGTTTCTTTCATTTTGGGGCCTATGTGTTTTTCGACCTTGAAATCGCAAAAAAGTCGCGAAAACATTGATTTGTCTCTCCTGCCGCGCACACACTTCCGATAGCTTGCGAAGGCCTAAAAAACACAAGCGGGCCGTGAGTTATTGTGGGAGAGACTGTTTTCATCAAGTTTGAAGCCATAGTTTTGGCGCGCCAGCCGTTTCTTTAATTTTGGGGCCTATGTGTTTTTCGACCTGGAAATGGCAAAAAAGGCGCGAAAACATGGATTTGTCTCTCCTGCCGCGCACACACTTCCGATAGCTTGCGAAGGCCTAAAAAACACAAGCGGGCCGTGAGTTATTGTGGGAGAGACTGTTTTCATCAAGTTTGAAGCCTCAGTTTTGGCTGGACAGCCGTTTCTTTATTTTTGGGGCCTTTGTATTTTTCGACCTGGAAATTGCAAAAAAGGCGCGAAAACATGGATTTGTCTCTCCTGCCGCGCACACACTTCCGATAGCTTGCGAAGGCCTAAAAAACACAAGCAGCCCGTAAGTTATTATGGGAAAGACTGTTTTCATCAAGTTTGAAGCCATAGTTTTGGTGCGGCAGCCGTTTCTTTCATTTTGGGGCCTATGTGTTTTTCGACCTTGAAATCGCAAAAAAGGCGCGAAAACATGGATTTGTCTCTCCTGCCGCGCACACAATTCCGATAGCTTGCGAAGGCCTAAAAAACACAAGCGGCCCTTGAGTTATTGTGGGAGAGACTGTTTTCATCAAGTTTGAAGCCTCAGTTTTGGCTGGACAGCCGTTTCTTTATTTTTGGGGCCTATGTGTTTTTCGACCTGGAAATGGCAAAAAATTATGGAAGTGTGAGATTTAAAAAAAAGATATTTGTATTTCTGCAAAACTCCCTCGAGACTTCATAGGGCCATTTTAATGTATGTCGACCCAAGAGAGGTTGTCCAGGAGTTTGAGTTTATTTGAATTTATAGTGCAATGCTACCCGAACGTAACAGTGACACTGTATTAGGTAACATTCATAGTGTAACGCTGACATCTGTTTTACTCGTTCCTTCATACTTACCTGTGTGTCAACTCTCACCAGATCCCCATTGAGATGGACCTACAGAACACTCTGATGCCCATACGGCCCATCAAACTCAAGCTGCTGTTCCGCTGCCAGGAGTCCAACGACAACCAGCTCAAAGCAGACAGCCAGTGATGAGGACCTGCCCTGCTGCAGGTCTCTCAGTTATTATGTTACACATAGATCTAGGATAAGCCCCAACACTGGCTACTTTCAAAAATGGGCTTAAAAAAAAAAAGGGCTTTGCTTTTGCCTTAAATTGAAACTAAATTGGCGCTAATAATTGCACAGTGACCCTAAAATGCACTGTGACTTTTATTCTTTTTTTATGTCTTTTATGCGTTTTTATTAAAAAAGAAATTCATGCTCTTTCCTTTTTATCTATTTTAGAATTGAATTGCCTCTGTGTATGAAATGTGCTATATAAATAAACTTGCCTTGCCTTGCCTCGCCTCGCCTCTGGGCTCTGCTGCTACTGTATGCTGCTCTCTTTGTATCTGTCTATTAGTGGAGGTCCAGGACTAGTTGTACAGAGACAGTTGTTGTCTGTCGTCTGCAGTGCAGGGATTTGCATGTGACTTGTGTATGTTTTGTACTCGTCTGGTAGTGGGTCTCTATCATCACGCTATATATATTTTATTTTTTTTATTTTATTATTATTTTTTATTTTTTTATACAGAATACACAGTATTTGGCTGCTTCTTACTGTCTTTACTGACTGCTCTTTTTGCACTGTTTAAATTATTTTTATTGAATGTTTTACTTTTAGTATGTGTTATCTGTTGTGCCTGGGCACTTTATCTGTCTCACCGTGGGAGAGTGAGAAACGTCCTCTCGATTCCTTTGTATGTCTTGACATGTGAAGAATTGACAATAAAGCCACTTTGACTTTGACTTTGAAAACGTGTGTATAATCACAAACTAAATCATAACATGAGAATGAACAACATGCCATCAAAACATGACAATAAATAGGTGTTAGATTAGATTCAACTTTATTGTCATTGTGCAGAGTACAAGTACAGAGACAACGAAATGCAGTTAGCGTCTAACCAGAAGTGCAAAAAAGCAGAAAAGTGCAATGTGAACAATATATACAGGTAGAGCAGTATAAGCAATATATGAGCAGTATAAGTAGTGCAGTATAAGCAGTATATGAGCAGTATAAGCAGTATATGAGCAGTATAAGCAGTATATGAGCAGTATAAGTAGTGCAGTATAAGCAATATATGTATTAACAGTAACATTATAAGCAGAATAAATATAGAATGCAGTATGAACAGTATAAGCAGTATATGAGCTGTATAAGTAGTGCAGTTACCAATGTATTGGGTCTATCTATGGGTATCGTAGTGCAGCAGTAGTCAAAATGTACCTGCATTTTGTCGGTTGAAGTGCCATCTCATCTGTCATAAGATTTGACTTGTAAAACTGAAAAGTAGGATACAACTAATAGCCTAAATGTATAAACACAGACCACAACCAAAAAACAACATGGGAAAATCGTTTACGCATCCTCTGCAGCAGGAACAGTGCAGAGAAAAAGTATGTACAGTAAACCCCATAACTGAATACACTTCATACGCTTCAGCGCGACACAGAACGCCTATACTGCAACAAAGTAAAAAGATGAGACAGACACGTGTCTTCAATAACTTGCATGTTTAATCAAAATACAAGCATTCGGCACATCGTTAACTTGTAGGAAAGTTTAATCAGGTTTTATCAATTGTATTATTTTAAATGTGAAATAAATATCATCAGTGCAGAGGCTATAACACACTACAAAAGTCATTAAATCACGGAAAGTAGGCTAGGCTAATTAACGGAACTATATGAATATACAGCCGGAGCCCAGTCCAGGGTTCTGAAAGCGACAAGTAACAAGTGTGCCCATCAACGGTCTAGATATTAGGCCTATACGTAACATTTAGTCCTCCACTTTATATCACAGGTAGTATAACGTTTAAAATGACTACAAAACAAAAGCAATATAGTCTACAGTGAACGGCGCATTGTCCATTTGTCATACATGTCCAAACAGACCCGCTCACTTGAATAGGAAAGTAGCGTGGCGGTTCGTTGCTTCAGCAAACCTCTCGATGACTTTACTGTTGAAATCCATCTGTCCCTGGATCAATGCATTTTCAATGGAAAGCATGTCAAGGCCGTTCAGTCGCTGGTGTCTGTTCTGTTCTGACAGATGTATAATGTCTTTGAATCCAGCCGATGCCCAAATAGTCTCCACCAAAAATCATACATGGGAAACAGAACAGCGCATGTTTCGAGGTGGTAGCGGTTAGCCATCTCTTTTTGTCAAACCATTCCTGTTGGCCCTAAACGTTTTATCTCCAACTTCTCTTCCAAAGGCAATGTACTAAACCGCATGGTCAACAAATAATCTACACGATTCATTGTGAAAACTTTAGCTAGCTAGCATTAGCGATAGACGTACAGTAGATGAACTGAATTGCTTTGTGATTATTTCCTGTCATGTCAGACCACGTTAACGACATTAGCGTTTGATAGTTTTTCGCCACCTGTTGCTAGGCAGAATTCATACCCAATATAATTTGCGTGAGGTTTTCCCTGCTTACGCCAATCACGCTCACGTTGTTCCCCTCGCAACGATGGGGCAGAGTGCTCCGCTGCCCCACAGCAGAAAGACGGGACAGAGAGCGCAGTCCGCACACACTAGTAATTACTAGTAATTAGTAATTACTCCAAAAACAGCACTATACGAATTATGAGTCAAGTTTATTATATTTATACACACCAATTTCACCATTTAATCTATTTTGTATTAAATATAAAATACTTATTATTATTACTAATAAAAAATAGGACTAATAATTGTTTCGTATTTGTAATGTACTTTATGAGACTTTATGTTTGTAATGTACTTTATAAAGAAAAAAACCCTGTATATCCCCAAATTTGATTCTATGCAATATGTTTTTTCAAATGTTGTATTTGTCTTGTAGGCTACTTTTGTGTAAGCCGTATATTGTGGGTAAAATGCACTATAAATTCAAATGAACTTAAACTTAAATGTGTATTGCAGTGGAATCCTAACTCGAGATCCGCGTGTAAATCGAATCAATTTCCCATTGACATGAATGCAAGATTTACGCACGCGGATTTGGAGTTAGGATTCCACCCAAAATGCGTTGCTATTGGTATCATTATGACGTTGATATGTACACAGAATTGAGAATGTTCTGCAATAATACACAAAGTTCTTGAACTTTTAGTTTAGTGGCATAACGAGCTAAGACGCAACCTGAACCTGTGCAATCAGTATTACCAGAGTGAGATATAAAGAGATTATAACCGGAAGATTCGGCGCTTAACACAGCCTACTGACTGAGGTAGGCTAATGTAGGCCAGAGATGTAGTATAGTTGACATATAGTATAGATTTATAACACTTGTATTTGTAAATACTTGAGACGGCATAGGCCGACTACCTTTACAGCATTTGGACAAGGGACGCGTAAAAATGTCACTGAGAGATATCTGTCACTAGGAGATGATATTCCCATTAAGTCGAATTCAGCGTTGGATATTTCTATATGCCTAAAAACTCACATCTTTAGAAAGGCCTTCCTTTAGGTCCTGTCCTCTTGTTGTTGTTAGTGTTTTGTTTGTGTTTTTGTTTGTGTGTCTATTGCACTCAACTGCACAGGCTTTGAAATTGTCGGCTACAAATGAAAAACACATTCCAAATAAAATATATTTTTTATTATTATTATGAGACACCTAAATGCATGAATTGAATTAGGGCTATTTTAATTTTGCCGAGGTCTTCTGCTTATTAGCCTATAGGCTCCTACCTGTACCAGGCCGATTCCAGTTAATAAAATGTGCCCATTATATGGCCACTGATATTTGACCTGTTGGCCACAATTGTAGGCTATATTTCAAGGCGTGTCAACAAACATAGCCAGCCAACCCACAATGGAAGCTTTTACTGACTCTAACATAGGCCTCTGACAGGACCAAGTCACTTCGAACCATTGCATGGAACGCTGATAAGAGTTGTTAGGCAGTGAATTACCATGATAGTCATTCCAAACCCATTATGACGCCAGCCGAACGCACATTATAGATAATAACATTTCTTTGCTGCCAATCGGTGTACTGGTATTTGTTGACTGATTCAGAAGGGCAAACTCAAAGATTGTTATCCCTTTCTCATTTGGGGAATCTTTCTGACATTCCTGTTGCATTATAGTATGGGTGTGTGGAGATTATTTCAATCATTTTTGTTTGTGTTCTATCTACTGTAGGTGCATAAAAACAATGGAGGTGAAAATATATATGAGTATTGAGGATATCAGGAAGGAGCATGAGAGGATTAAGACAGAGAAGGCAGAGTTTGAGAAAAAGATAGAGGAATATGAGAAACAAAAGAGAAGGGACCAAAAAGTTAGGCAGAGGGAGGAGGAGATCCTGGCCAGAAAGGCAGAAAGACTGCAGGAGGACAGGAATGAGTTCAATAGGGAGAGGGAGGAGATGGACAGTGGGATCAAGATCCTCATGATGGAGATTGAGAAAGAGAAGGAGTCCTCAAAGGAGATACTTAGAAAGGCTGAGAAGGCAGAGGCAGAGTTAAATATGATGAGGAAGGAGAGCGTGAAAATCCAAAGAGACGGACAGAAGGTGGAGCAAGAAATGCTCAGGATGTGGAAGGAGAAGGAGACATTTCTCAAGGCCAAGAAACAGATGGAGAAAGAGATGGAGAAAAATATGGTGGCAGTCAAGAGGAGAGAGGCCCTGGTGATGGAGGCCGAAGAAAGACTTAAACTGAGCAAGGAAAAAGAGAAGGAAGAGCAGGAGGAGGAGACCTCAAAAGAGATGCTTAGAAAGACAGAGAAGGTCGGAGCAGAGTTGCAAATGATAAAGAAGGAGTGGATGAAAATCAAAAGAGACGGGCAGAAGGTGGAGCAAGAAATGCTTGGGATGTGGAAGGAGAAGGAGACATTTCTCAAGGCCAAGAAACAGATGGAAAAAGAAATGGAGGCAGTCAAGAGGAGAGAGGCCCTGGTGATGGAGGCCGAAGAAAGACTTAAACTGAGCCAGGAAAAGGAGAAGCTAGAGCAGGAAAAGTAGACCTCAATGGAGATGCTTAGAAAGACAGAGAAGGTCGGAGCAGAGTTGCAAATGATAAAGAAGGAGTGGATGAAAATCAAAAGAGACGGGCAAGATGTGGAGCGAGAAATGCTCAAGATGTGGAAGGAGAAGGAGACATTTAAAAAGGATAAGAAACAGATGGAGAAAGAGATAGAGGCCATCAAGAGGAGAGAGGCCCTGGTGATGGTGGCTGAAGAAAGAGCGAAACAGAGTCTGGAAAAAGAGAAGCTAGAACAGGAGAGGGAGACATTGAAGAAGGTGAGCATGGTGACGATTAGAGAGATGGTAGAGAACCTATAGACTAAGTAGATGAAGGTGATTGTTGCTAGTTTTACTATAGCATTTAGTCCATGACCTTCAACTCTCAGTTGAATTTGTCCAATTCTTGTCTCACCTTGCACTCCCCTCTGATGTTACTTTTTTAATTTCAGATGAACGATGGCTCCAGATATGCCCCAACCCTCATGTTCTCGTTGAGAGCGACTCCTCTGATGGCTCAGCTGTTACACAATCAGGCAAACCAGGGGACGAGCCTTTCTGTCAAAAGCCTTGTTGATGTGGCCCTGGCTGAGAGCGTGTGGGGGTGCAGAGATAAGACAGGGGACTGCACATGCCGACACCGTTAGCCTGGAAACCTCAACACAATTGGCCGCTATTTAGTGCTATGTGTGCTTCCCTTTCCCTTCACTCAAATGTTGTGGATGACATGTACATAAAGCTATACACTGGTGCAGGTGTGATGTTATGAGAGCTTTAGCATTTAGCATTTCCTGTGTCCAGGCGTTCTATTCACTTCTAATAGGACAAATGAAGGTACACTTGCCTCATAGGGGCTCATTCTTGTTTCATTTGTCCTATTAGCTCCTACTGACCTCACTTTACACAGACACAGAGGAGGAGAGACTCAGACTCATTAGAAGTTTATTACTGGATCAGTTTACAAAACAAAACAAAACTGCATGGAGCGTACAGTACAGCAGAGCTTGGAGTACCAGACATGAACACACACCTCACATGCACACACACATCGGAGCTGTCACAGTGGTATACCTTGGATCACACTCAGACACACACACACACACACACACACACACACACACACACACACACACACACACACACACACTCACTCTCTCTCAGGGCTGCATGCGGATAGCTCCATCCAGTTTGTTGACCTCTCCATTGATCATGGGGTTCTCGACCAGTGATGTCACCAGGTGGGCAAACTCTGCAGGGTCTCCCAGGCGCGAGGGGAAGAGCACTTGGCGGGCCAGGAATGAACGCACCTTCTCAGGTTAACCCGCCAGGAGAGGAGTGGAGAACAGACCTAAGGAGAGGGAGAGAGAGGTTGTCTGATATGGAGAGGAAGGGGGGGGGGGGAGGAGTGTGTGAAAGAGTGCGTATGTATGTGTGTGTGTTTACTGACTGGGTGCGATGGTGACCACACGGATGTCCATGGGTGCCAGGTCTCGGGCGATGGGTAGAGTCATCCCAACAATACCCCCCTTAGAGGCTGAATACGCAGCCTGACCCACCTACATAGAGAGAGAGTGAGAGTGAAGGAAGGGGCTGTTGAGACAGTGTTTGTGTGTGTGTGTGTGTGTGTGTGTGTGTGTGTGTGTATGTGTGTGTGTGTGTGTGTGTGTGTGTGTGTGTGTGTGTGGGTGCGTGCGTGCATGGTGCAATGGAGGTCTTGGCGATCTGTTGGTTTTTGTGTGTGATTGGCTGACGGTACTGCAGCATGTTGACCTCTTCCTCACTGCAGGGTCTACTTCAGTTGGAGCAGTCAGAGAGCACAGCCTGGGCCCCTGCAACCAAACATACACCCTGAAATATGGTTTGGACAAAGGATCCCAATGTCAAGATAATATTGCTGTAGGGAGGCTCGTCTATGACACAATACCATGTGGAAATGTCAATGATTTTCTAAAGATGAGTGGATAGTGGATAGTGGATAGTGGATAGTGCCTGGTGAGGTCGCAGACTTCAGGCAGATTGTTGACCTAATACGAAACATTAGTATTTTATTTGGACATTATATGATACTTTTGAAGCCCTGAAATAGTGGGAGTATGTTTACAAATGTTTTTTTAAAAACCCATTGAATTAAAGTTGAGAATCTCTACTTTGACCCCATAATAATTGTTTGATTTCAAATCCAAGTGTAGAGCTAAAAGAACAGAAAATGCTTCCTCTTTCCAATACTTATGAAGAGCACTGTATTCATGTTAATCAGTTGCTTCATTACTGTAATATGTGATGTGTTTTGAACTAGTATTTTGAAATACTGTTTTTAGGAGGCAATGATATAAAACAAGTGCATACATGTAAAGAACATAACACATTTTTAGAGGAGTTCAAATATGTAAAATTCAGTATTACTCGAAAGAAAATATTTGCCCAAAAATATTTGCCCCATAGACCTTCTTGAATCAATGGGTCTGCAAACTATTAAAACCCGATAGGGATCAAACAGGCAGCAACTATTAGCAGGATGTTAAGATAAAGGCCGACAATAACATCACTGAGTTTTGCCCTCTGCGCAGGGATCCCCTTTCAATCATTCACTAGCCATGGCTTCAACTTCACCTCTCACATACTCTTTCGCCTGTGTTTCATGATCTGAAACACAGGTGTCATGACGGGATAAAATAATCACTTCAGCAGACGTGTCCGGGGTTACTCAGAAGAAGCGATTGAACCTGTAAAGATGGGTTACCTTCCGTACTTCTCCACCGAGACATGGACTCTCCTTGCCTTACTCATCTCTCTGATCGGAGTGTAAGAAGTTTTAATAAAAAATATTATTTGTTAGTTAGTTAGTTGTGATAATACATACAAATGATAGTATTGATAATTACAGTTATCTAACAGTTTCAATGATACCTATGACTTGATCGTTTTGCTTTTGTTTCAAGTCAGATTGTTGATTTATATTTATTCTGACCAGGTATGGATACTGGCCATATGGAATATTCAAAAAACTTGGCATTCCTAGTCCTAAACCCATCCCTTTCCTCGGGACGATAATGGGATATAAGAAGGTTTGTAGAGATTAAGCCCATAAACAACAACATTGTAGACTCATCCATGATGTGTGTTGTTGTGGTGAAAGCCATGGGAGCTGAATATGAATTGTTTTACCCAGAAAAATGGGCAATAAAGCTTTTGAACGAAAACGAAAAGAGAGGAGTGAGAGCCGGTCTGTAGTGGAAAAGGGCCATCATAGACTAAGCCACAGTTCAGGTTTATGACAAGCATTTATGAACTGGCTATTTTTTATTTTTATTTTTTTGTTCCCAGGGTGGTTTCACCAATTTTGACACAGAGAGCTTCCAGAAATATGGGAAACTGTGGGGGTGAGTCTGCTAAACTGATCCTGGTTATTGTTAACTATGATGGATATATATATCTCTCAGTGTCTACAGTATACACTCTTAAACCAGGCGGACACCGTGCGATTTTCACAAACACAGACGATCCAACCGACGAAATGGTCTCATACACCAAGACAAATGATCTGTCTTGATGCAAGTACACTGCCCAAGCAACAATTTCATGCTTCCACATTAATAATTTGAATCTGTTATTGAGCGATTTAAGTTTTAAGCTTTTAAGTATTCTGTAGTATGGTCCCAAACACAACTTGTGCGTTGCCAATGTTTGACAACATCCTGGATTCTCATTGGTTGAGGCTCCTATATTGCCTCTGAGCACGTCTCAAACTGCATGAATAAAGAGGAGCCATGACATGTCAGAATTCAAATCGGAAGTGATTGTGTCTTCCCTCCATGTCATTGAAAGGGCAAAAATGTAATTAAAAAAATAAAGAAAAAAAGGGTTCTAAAAGGATTCTTTGGTTGAATAACTCTTATGGGTTCCATTTGCAGTGCCCTGCGTAAGTAATGGTCCAAGCATTTTTTCTTCTTTTGCATTATGCAAATGTCCAAATTAAGCACTCATGTTCAGTATTTGGTCCCCAATCCTTTGTATGCAAAAGTGCAAAAGTCTGTGACCCATTGACCCAACCAGACGCTGGGTATCTTCTCTGGTAATGCTCTGCCAGACCTATATTGCAGCGATTGTTGTTTGTTTTTTTAGGATGTTTTGCCCTCCTCTTCAGCAAATTAAATGCATGTTCTATAGGATTCTATAGGATTCTCTTTTTGGCCCTGAATAATTTCCTAGTTGCTATGGCAGTATGTTTTGGGTCATTGTCCTGCTGTATGGTGAAATGCCGTCCAATGAGTTTGGAGCAATTAACTTGTACTTGGACTGACAAGATGTTTCTGAACACTTCTGAATTCATCCTCATCAAAGGAGACAAGTGAGCCAGTTACAGTGGAAGCCATACATGCCCAAGCCATAACACGGTAGCAAACCGTAACCTGGCCAGCCTGTTTTTGTGGCCAAGTAGTGGTTTGCACCTTGCAGTGTAGCCTCTGTAGTTCTGCTGGTGAAGTCTTCTGCGGATGGTAGTCTCTGACTCATTGACGCCTACCTCCTGGAGAGTGTTCCTAATCTATGGGGCAGTTTTTTTTATTTTTATTTTTTTATTATGGTGAGCATTCTTTGGTTATCCACTAGAAGTCTTCCTTGCCATTTGCGATTTCTTAGCTCACCAGTGCTTTCTTTCCTTTTAATGAAGTTCCAAACTGTTGATTTTGGTCGGTTTAAGGTTTTGGCTATGTTTAATTATTTTCTGATATTTCAGCATCATAATGGCTTCCCTGACTTTCAATAACATCTCTTTGGTCCTCATGTTGACAAGACACCAATAGCAGACTGCACAAATTATGTGATGGAACACACCTGACGAACACACCTGTCAAGCCAATTGTCCCATCACTTTTGTGTAGCCTGAAATAGGGGGATTATGCATAAACATGTTGTAATTTCTGAATGATAAACCAATATGTACACAAATAACATCAAATAAAAGATGAGAATCTCTACGTTCTCATTTCAACTCCAAAAAGAAGAAAAAATGCTTCACTGTCCCATTACTTTCGCACGGTATTGTATAACCTTCTGTGGAAAAGGGTTCTACATGGAACCCAAAAGGTTTCTTCAAAGGGAGAGTGGAAGAAGAACCCTTTTTGGTTCTAGGTAGCACTTTTTTTCTAAGAGTGCAGGATCTGTGATGGGTCTGTCTGTCTCTATCTACGGTATATTCGCTTGAATGCCACAGCCTATTTGAGTATTGTTGCTGACCATGTGCATCCCTTCATGGCCACAATTGACCCATCTTCTAATGGCTACTTCCAGCATGATAATGCACCATGTCACAAAGCAAAAGTTGTCTTAAACTGGTTTCATGAACATGACAATGAGTTCAGTGTTCTTCAGTGGCCTTCCCAGGATCTGAATCCAATAGAACACCTTTGGGATGTGGTAGAACGGGAGATTCACATCTTGAAAGTGAACCTGAAAAATCTGCAGGAATTGAGTGATGCAATCATGTCATCATGGACCAGAATCTCAAAGGAATGTTTCCAACATCTTGTGGAATCAATGCCACGAAGAATTGAGGCTATCTTTGTTTTTGCTGGTGTGTAGGATCTATGATGGCCGTCAGCCCATCCTGTGTATCATGGACACAGCCATGATCAAAACCATCCTCATCAAGGAATGCAACTCCCTTTTCACTAACAGGAGGGTAATACGCTGAATTGAAGTTGTTGTATAGGGAAAAAAACATAAGGACTCCTTAAATAGATAATATCATTGTTATTATAGCATTATTAATAGTAGGTTAATCTTGCAGTATATAATTATTATTATTTTTCTAGAATATCTATCTCAAAGGGCCTCTGTATGACGCCGTGTTTATCGCTGAGGATGATGCATGGAGACGGATCCGCAGTGTCCTGTCTCCCTCCTTCACCAGTGGGCGGATCAAAGAGGTACAGTCCCATCTCTCCTCTCCTTCTTTCATTCATTCCTTTATACAACACAAATAAATGAATGACTAACAACTCTGATGCGCGCGCGTGTGTGTGTGTGTGTGTGTGTGTGTGTGTGTGTGTGTGTGTGTGTGTGTGTGTGTGTGTGTGAGAGTGTGTGTGTGATTTGTACTATGTGTATAGTGTGTATTCATTGTTGTTTGTTGTTGTGTGAAGCAGCAACTTTAATTAATTAATCCAAGACAAATTTTCATCCGGGACAATAAAGTATATTTGATCTTATCTTCGATAAGTTCAGTGGTCAGATGACAGAGTATAGAATAATAGTTCATCTTTGGAGTCACTTATTCTTTGACATAATGTATCCTGTATGGATGTATATTCTCAGGCTATATAAACATTAAAATAATTCCTGTTTCAAACATGATATTAATATATGTTTTGCACATATTAATCCACGTATCAATCATGATATTTTTCCATGTATCCTTCCCAACTCAGATGCTCAGGATCATGAAGCAGCACTCTGGTAACTTGGTCAGCAATCTGAAGAAGACGGCTGATAACGATGAGCCCATTGAACTAAAGGAGTGAGTATTTATCTCCGAGACGATAAGGTGAATTTGTAATTTCAGTGAACTCCCCGTTTAATTTTGTAGTTGTGGTTCTGGTAGTCAGAGATTGTGTGGTTGTGTTCCAGGTTCTTTGGACCATACAGTATGGATGTGGTCGTCAGTACTTCATTCAGTGTCGACATCGACTCCCTCCACAACCCCTCCGACCCCTTTGTGACCAACATCAAGAAAATGCTCAAGTTTGACATCTTCAGCCCACTGTTCCTCACAGTCGGTACAACTGCCCCCATATAACTTTCAGTCATTTTGTGCTTAATAAATGAAGCTATTGATTTCATTGATTAGACTGACATAAACCACACTGCCAATGGTTTGCGCTCTACTCATTTGACAAACACATGGGCCCTGTCCAGAACCAACCTCTAGTTCCTAAATGCTGGACACTTGGAGATCTGAGTGGATTGGATACAGAAGTGTCTAGGGATAGAGCCTAGGAGTTGTTTCTGGACAGGGCTGTGTATTGAATAGGATTGGAGTCACGTATCATGGTATTTCCTGTTCCTGTTTGTAACCGTGGCATTTCCTGTCCGTCCAGCATTCTTCTCCTTCATGGGTCCTGTTATGGCAAACAAGGAGGTATCCCTATTCCCTGCCTCGGTCACAGATTTCTTCTACGCTGTCTTTCAGAAGATCAAGTCCAATTGCGTGGCTAGCACCAGGAAGGTATGTAACTGATCAAATATACGATCTTCAGCCAGTATTGTGTAATACAATTGTAGAGATTTGGTAGCATCTGGTAGTTCTCATGTGATTTTGATCTGACGTAAGCCTGCTTCCAGAGTCGGGTAGATTTCCTGCAGCTGATGATAGACTCGCAGAAAGACAGCAACTCAAAGGGAGAGGAGCAGAGTAAAGGTGCCTGCCTTAACACACACACACACACACACACACACACACACACACACACACACACACACACACACACACACACACACACACACACACACACACACTGTATACTAGCATCTAACACACACACATACAGTACCTGCCTCAAACACCTATACCTACAAACACACCTAACCCATTTCTCCCATCATCATAGGATTTAGTGACCATGAGATCTTGTCCCAGGCAATGATGTTCATCTTTGCTGGCTATGAGACCACCAGTAGCTCTCTGTCCTTCCTGGCCTACAATCTGGCAACCAACCCTCACATCATGACCAAGCTGCAGGAGGAGATAGACACTGTGTTTCCCAACAAGGTAACCCCTCTGCAGACTCCTATATAGTACTATTCATGTGGAACAGGTGATAGTGACAGTCACAGTGTGATAGTGACATGATAGTGACAGTGTTTTAGAGGGTACTGATGAGTGTGTAACCCCTGTGCACTGCAGACTCCTACAGATGGTTAGATAGGTGACAGTATTTTGCAGTGTGCTAATGTGTCTGTAGCATCCCTGTGCAGACTTCTGCCCAGTATTATTCATTTGAAACAGGAAGTAGATAGGTGTTGTTGGAATCTTCAGAATAGTTAAAAGGCCAGTACCTGAGGACCTGAGGGATCTACAGGGTATATACCTTAAAAGCATGTCTGACATGCAGTGGTGTGCATGACCATAGAGTGATTTCTAAACTAATACAATTATCTTAAAATAAATTATAAAACTAACAGGTAATCAGTGCAGAGACTTGTGTGATATGTGCTCTCCATCTGACTCGTGCTGCTGCATTTTGTATCATTTGCCTAGAGCTTTCTTTGGTCGACCAGACAGGAGAGTGTTACAGTAATCAAGGTTGCTAGTAATACAAGCATGCATTCGTCTCTCAGTGTCAGCCTGGGAGAGGAAAGGTTGCACCTTTACAGCTGTGTTCTGTAAAGGTCCATGTAATATTCAAGCGTTCTAAAAGCTTCCTAACGGTTGTAATGACTATCTTTAATCGGTAGCGATCAGGGAACAAGATCCCTTATAATAAATCCCTTATGAATAAATATTTCATTTTCGAACGCTGTTTTGGTTCGGAAAACACGCTTTTTAAAATGCAGTGTCCTACCTGACATTCGGTTTGCATATAAACATGTTGTGAGTGCCAGGGGTGTTCTAGGGGAGTAGACTGACCTTTCTCTGGTGGCTGCCTCTCCCAATCGTGTGTGCATGTAGAAACACAACAGCTAATGTCCAACACTGCAAGTTCATTTCGGGGGGATATATTATTATTAGGGAGGATGTTGTTGTTTGGACAACTTCAGACAGAATTTCTCCACGATGGCAGATTTCCGGCAAACTTACTTACTCTTCTTTAAGTGATACAAATATGTTTTAGTCACATTCTTGATATGGGTTTCAAAATTAAGATCTGAGTCAATGGTAACACCTTGTTTTTTTGCCTGGTGCTTAGTGTTACTGTAAGTAGTGTCTTTAAGTGTGCAGACAGTTTGACCAGGACAAGGACAAAGAGCATTTTGGCATAAGCATTAATTAATTAATTCTAAGGTCATTAAGAACCTAGTTAATAACTTAACAACATAGTGCTATCTCAGTGCTATGATCGGCACAAAAGCCAGATTGGAACATGTCAAAGGTACAGTTGGGAAGAAGGAGATTATTTAACAGTTTGAACACCTTTTTTTCAAGAATTATTATTTTTTTGCTTAAAAAGGGAAGGTTGGAGATTGGCCTAAAATCGCAAAGGACTGAAGAGTCTAAGTTACTTTTCTTCAGGAGGGGTTTCACCATGGTAGTTTTAGGTGCAGATGAACAGACCCCCACTTTGCTGAGCATTTCTGTATGACCACTGCAAAAGAGTTCATAGTGCTTCCATGTGGTGGAAGGTGGGGTAACAAGTCATCAAACACATCTTCAGGTCTTGCCTGAGTGATCCTCCTCACCTAATATTGGTTCTCTTATCTCAGAAGTATGTTTCAAATTCCTCACATTTGTAGGTGGAGAGTAGATCACCAGGTGTCTTGTGGGCGGGATTTATAAGGCTGTCAATCGTTGAAAAGAGCACTGTTTGAGTTGTTATGATTCATTATCAATTTTGAGAAATGATCCCGTCTGTCTCGGCGTTTTTTTATTGCCTTATTAAAAGCAGAAAGATGCTCTCGAAGAATATCAAGGTGGACCTGCAGTTTTTGTCCGCTCAGACTTTCTGCAAATTCTTTTAAATTTGGCCACAGCCTTTTTCAGTTTGACTGGTGCTACAGAGTCGATAGTTGCCCTTAGTTTGGTGTTGAAGCTGGTTGCTAAATCATTATCACAGGAGGAAGCTGTTGATGGTGTACTATTCATATTCATATTCATCATGAAATTCTCATCTGCTCAGCGACATGGCTAGATAAATAATAGAGTGAAAATATATTTTTCCCCACTTCTAATAGACTGACATGCATTCATGTTTAGCCAGGTTTCAGATAAAAACATTACAGTGCAGCTTTCGCTCTGAGATAAGATCAATAAAGGTTTTGCCAGATAGGGACCTAATATTCAAAAGCACCATGGTAATGTTCTCTGGGCTGTTCGGTGCTGCCCGGCCACAGTTAATGGAATGGATACCAAGTTATTCACATTTGAACCACCTGACAGTTTTCTTGTAGTCTGTCGACTGTGATAGGAAATAATAGACTGTAGCACATTCAGTATTCCAAGCAGTCAATCCACTAAAAGCAGCCCAGTTTAGTGGCATTTTGACTTCTGATTGATCCTTGTGTACATCTATCATTTACATTGTTCAGTGGAATCTAAATGTATTTTCTTCTAACTATCAAGATAACATTATTTAGCGATTTTTTTGTTTATTCATGTATAACAAAAAAGCAAGACACTATTACACACGTACATTGAAAGTAATGGCGTTCTGTATGCGGGTGTCATGAAATTAGGCTATGCAGATTAGAATAAGTATAGTACTGTGTTCATTTCCCCCCCAAAAAACACAAAAAACTAACAGCTCTTCAGATTTGCGACGAAAAAGAGTTAGTTCTGGGCTACGGCTACGTGAACGACCAATCACTAGTGCTCATGTGAGTGTAATATCCCTGTGCAGGCTCCTATCCAGTACGAGGCTCTGATGCAGATGGACTATCTAGACAGCGTGATCAACGAGTCTCTCAGGTTGTACCCCATCGACTTGAAAGAGTCGCCAAGAAATCTGTTGAGATCAGCGGCATCACCATCCCCAAGGGTATGGTCGTCATGATACCCATCTGGACCTTGCACCGTGACCCCGATGTGTGGGAAGACCCAGAGGAGTTCAAACCAGAGAGGTAATGGGCCACATCTTAACCACAACCACAATATCAATCACAACAGCAACGATAAGAGCAGTGTTCCACAAACAACCATAAAACAAACCTAAATGCGACGACCAAACACAAACAGGTTTCTTCAACCATGTATAACCATCATATTACTGTGATTTAATTGATATGTTCTTTAACCCCTCCTCCTCTGAACTCTCCGTGTGTAGGTTCAGTAAGGAGAACAAGGAGAGCATCGACCCATACACCTACATGCCGTTCGGGTTGGGCCCACGGAACTGTATCGGGATGCGATTCACTCTGGTATTGATGAAACTGGCGATGGTGGAGATTCTACAGAGGTTCAACTTCACCGTCTGCAAAGAGACAGAGGTGAGACAAAATAATGATACAATGATTGTAAATATAATTTTGTACCTATGACTTTGTTGCGTTTCTATATGTAGCAGAGGTGATTTTGGAATCACACTCGCGTGATGAGGTAGCCCTGCCTGAGACATGTAAACTGAAGTGTCGCCCTCAGACCTTGAGGATGTCCTCTTGGCTTAATAGTAGCGTTTGTGTCTTCCACATGGGAGACCCGGGTTTGAACCCCCATACTACAATTCTGTACTTGCGTACTGCATGAGTATGTACTCCCCATTTAATTTCCCAGATTGCATTTTTCAGTACTAGGCGCCAATCATCCTCAGTATAGGCTACCTACTAAATGATGGAAGTGTGAGATTTAAAAAAAAGCTATTTGTATTTCTGCAAAACTCCCTCGAGACTTCATAGGGCCATTTTAATGTATGTCGACCCAAGAGAGGTTGTCCAGGAGTTTGAGTTTATTTGAATTTATAGTGCAATGCTACCCGAACGTAACAGTGACACTGTGTTAGGTAACATTCATAGTGTAACGCTGACATCTGTTTTACTCGTTCCTTCATACTTTAACTGTGTGTCAACTCTCACCAGATCCCCATTGAGATGGACCTGTTCCGCTGCCAGGAGTCCAACGACAACCAGCTCAAAGCAGACAGCCAGTGATGAGGATCTGCCCTGCTGCAGGTCTCTCAGTTATTATGTTACACATAGATCTAGGATCAGCCCCAACACTGGCTACTTTCAAAAATGGGAAAAAATAAAAAAAAGGGCTTCGCTTTTGCCTTAAATTGAAACTAAATTGGCGCTAATAATTGCACTGTGACCCTAAAATGCACTGTGACTTTTATTCTTTTTTTTATGTCTTTTATGCGTTTTTATTCTAATTTTTCTTTCATGCTCTTTCCTTTTTATCTATTTTACGTAAAGCACTTTGAATTGCCTCTGTGTATGAAATGTGCTATATAAATAAACTTGCCTTGCCTTGCCTTGCCTTGCCTCGCCTCTGGGCTCTGCTGCTACTGTATGCTGCTCTCTTTGTATCTGTCTATTAGTGGAGGTCCAGGACTCGTTGTACAGAGACAGTTGTTGTCTGTCGTCTGCAGTGCAGGGATTTGCATGTGACTTGTGTATGTTTTGTACTTGTCTGGTAGTGGGTCTCTATGATCACGCTAAAAACGTGTGTATAATCACAAACTAAATCATAACATGAGAATGAACAACATGCCATCAAAACATGACAATAAATAGGTGTTAGATTAGATTCAACTTTATTGTCATTGTGCAGAGTACAAGTACAGAGACAACGAAATGCAGTTAGCGTCTAACCAGAAGTGCAAAAAAGCAGAAAAGTGCAATGTGAACAATATATACAGGTAGAGCAGTATAAGCAATATATGAGCAGTATAAGTAGTGCAGTATAAGCAGTATATGAGCAGTATAAGCAGTATATGAGCAGTATAAGTAGTGCAGTATAAGCAATATATGTATTAACAGTAACATTATAAGCAGAATAAATATAGAATGCAGTATGAACAGTATAAGCAGTATATGAGCTGTATAAGTAGTGCAGTTACCAATGTATTGGGTCTATCTATGGGTATCGTAGTGCAGCAGTAGTCAAAATGTACCTGCATTTTATCGGTTGAAGTGCCATCTCATCTGTCATAAGATTTGACTTGTAAAACTGAAAAGTAGGATACAACTAATAGCCTAAATGTATAAACACAGACCACAACCAAAAAACAACATGGGAAAATCGTTTACGCATCCTCTGCAGCAGGAACAGTGCAGAGAAAAAGTATGTACAGTAAACCCCATAACTGAATACACTTCATACGCTTCAGCGCGACACAGAACGCCTATACTGCAACAAAGTAAAAAGATGAGACAGACACGTGTCTTCAATAACTTGCATGTTTAATCAAAATACAAGCATTCGGCACATCGTTAACTTGTAGGAAAGTTTAATCAGGTTTTATCAATTGTATTATTTTAAATGTGAAATAAATAGCATCAGTGCAGAGGCTATAACACACTACAAAAGTCACATTAAATCACGGAAAGTAGGCTAGGCTAATTAACGGAACTATATGATTATAAAGCCGGAGCCCAGTCCAGGGTTCTGAAAGCGACAAGTAACAAGTGTGCCCATCAACTGTCTAGATATTAGGCCTATACGTAACATTTAGTCCTCCACTTTATATCACAGCCAGTATAACGTTTAAAATGACTACAAAACAAAAGCAATATAGTCTACAGTGAACGGCGCATTGTCCATTTGTCATACATGTCCAAACAGACCCGCTCACTTGAATAGGAAAGTAGCGCGGCGGTTCGTTGCTTCAGCAAACCTCTCGATGACTTTACTGTTGAAATCCATCTGTCCCTGGATCAATGCATTTTCAATGGAAAGCATGTCAAGGCCGTTCAGTCGCTGGTGTCTGTTCTGTTCTGACAGATGTATAATGTCTTTGAATCCAGCCGATGCCCAAATAGTCTCCACCAAAAATCATACATGGGAAACAGTTTCGCATGTTTCGAGGTGGTAGCGGTTAGCCATCTCTTTTTGTCAAACCATTCCTGTTGGCCCTAAACGTTTTATCTCCAACTTCTCTTCCAAAGGCAATGTACTAAACCGCATGGTCAACAAATAATCTACACGATTCATTGTGAAAACTTTAGCTAGCTAGCATTAGCGATAGACGTACAGTAGATGAACTGAATTGCTTTGTGATTATTTCCTGTCATGTCAGACCACGTTAACGACATTAGCGTTTAATAGTTTTTCGCCACCTGTTGCTAGGCAGAATTCATACCCAATATAATTTGCGTGAGGTTTTCCCTGCTTACGCCAATCACGCTCACGTTGTTCCCCTCGCAACGATGGGGCAGAGTGCTCCGCTGCCCCACAGCAGAAAGACGGGACAGAGAGCGCAGTCCGCACACACTAGTAATTACTAGTAATTAGTAATTACTCCAAAAACAGCACTATACGAATTATGAGTCAAGTTTATTATATTTATACACACCAATTTCACCATTTAATCTATTTTGTATTAAATATAAAATACTTATTATTATTACTAATAAAAAATAGGACTAATAATTGTTTCGTATTTGTAATGTACTTTATGAGACTTTATGTTTGTAATGTACTTTATAAAGAAAAAAACCCTGTATATCCCCAAATTTGATTCTATGCAATATGTTTTTTCAAATGTTGTATTTGTCTTGTAGGCTACTTTTGTGTAAGCCGTATATTGTGGGTAAAATGCACTATAAATTCAAATGAACTTAAACTTAAATGTGTATTGCAGTGGAATCCTAACTCGAGATCCGCGTGAAAATCGAATCAATTTCCCATTGACATGAATGCAAGATTTACGCGCGCGGATTTGGAGTGAGGATTCCACCCAAAATGCGTTGCTATTGGTATCATTATGACGTTGATATGTACACAGAATTGAGAATGTTCTGCAATAATACACAAAGTTCTTGAACTTTTAGTTTAGTGGCATAACGAGCTAAGACGCAACCTGAACCTGTGCAATCAGTATTACCAGAGTGAGATATAAAGAGATTATAACCGGAAGATTCGGCGCTTATACACAGCCTACTGACTGAGGTAGGCTAATGTAGGCCAGAGATGTAGTATAGTTGACATATAGTATAGTTTTATAACACTTGTATTTGTAAATACTTGAGACGGCATAGGCCGACTACCTTTACAGCATTTGGACAAGGGACGCGTAAAAATGTCACTGAGAGATATCTGTCACTAGGAGATGATATTCCCATTAAGTCGAATTCAGCGTTGGATATTTCTATATGCCTAAAAACTCACATCTTTAGAAAGGCCTTCCTTTAGGTCCTGTCCTCTTGTTGTTGTTAGTGTTTTGTTTGTGTTTTTGTTTGTGTGTCTATTGCACTCAACTGCACAGGCTTTGAAATTGTCGGCTACAAATGAAAAACACATTCCAAATAAAATATATTTTTTATTATTATTATGAGAGACCTAAATGCATGAATTGAATTAGGGCTATTTTAATTTTGCCGAGGTCTTCTGCTTATTAGCCTATAGGCTCCTACCTGTACCAGGCCGATTCCAGTTAATAAAATGTGCCCATTATATGGCCACTGATATTTGACCTGTTGGCCACAATTGTAGGCTATATTTCAAGGCGTGTCAACAAACATAGCCAGCCAACCCACACTGGAAGCTTTTGCTGACTCTAACATAGGCCTCTGACAGGACCAAGTCACTTCGAACCATTGCATCGAACGCTGATAAGAGTTGTTAGCCAGTGAATTACCATGATAGTCATTCCAAACCCATTATGACGCCAGCCGAACGCACATTATAGATAATAACATTTCTTTGCTGCCAATCGGTGTACTGGTATTTGTTGACTGATTCAGTAGGGCAAACTCAAAGATTGTTATCCCTTTCTCATTTGGGGAATCTTTCTGACATTCCTGTTGCATTATAGTATGGGTGTGTGGAGATTATTTCAATCATTTTTGTTTGTGTTCTATCTACTGTAGGTGCATAAAAACAATGGAGGTGAAAATATATATGAGTATTGAGGATATCAGGAAGGAGCATGAGAGGATTAAGACAGAGAAGGCAGAGTTTGAGAAAAAGGAATATGAGGAATATGAAAAACAAAAGAGAAGGGACCAAAAAGTTAGGCAGAGGGAGGAGGAGATCCTGGCCAGAAAGGCAGAAAGACTGCAGGAGGACAGGAATGAGTTCAATAGGGAGAGGGAGGAGATGGACAGTGGGATCAAGATCCTCATGATGGAGATTGAGAAAGAGAAGGAGTCCTCAAAGGAGATACTTAGAAAGGCTGAGAAGGCAGAGGCAGAGTTCAATATGATGAGGAAGGAGAGCGTGAAAATCCAAAGAGACGGACAGAAGGTGGAGCAAGAAATGCTCAGGATGTGGAAGGAGAAGGAGACATTTCTCAAGGCCAAGAAACAGATGGAGAAAGAGATGGAGAAAAATATGGTGGCAGTCAAGAGGAGAGAGGCCCTGGTGATGGAGGCCGAAGAAAGACTTAAACTGAGCAAGGAAAAAGAGAAGGAAGAGCAGGAGAAGGAGACCTCAAAGGAGATGCTTAGAAAGACAGAGAAGGTCGGAGCAGAGTTGCAAATGATAAAGAAGGAGTGGATGAAAATCAAAAGAGACGGGCAGAAGGTGGAGCA
The DNA here is from genome assembly GCF_951799395.1 of Argentina silus. Taxonomy (NCBI): domain Eukaryota; kingdom Metazoa; phylum Chordata; class Actinopteri; order Argentiniformes; family Argentinidae; genus Argentina; species Argentina silus. The sequence goes on from NC_139654.1 coordinate 42,570,214, forward strand.
AGAAATGCTTGGGATGTGGAAGGAGAAGGAGACATTTAAAAAGGATAAGAAACAGATGGAAAAAGAGATAGAGGCCATCAAGAGGAGAGAGGCCCTGGTGATGGTGGCTGAAGAAAGAGCGAAACAGAGTCTGGAAAAAGAGAAGCTAGAACAGGAGAGGGAGACATTGAAGAAGGTGAGCATGGTGACGATTAGAGAGATGGTAGAGAACCTATAGACTAAGTAGATGAAGGTGATTGTTGCTAGTTTTACTATAGCATTTAGTCCATGACCTTCAACTCTCAGTTGAATTTGTCCAATTCTTGTCTCACCTTGCACTCCCCTCTGATGTTACTTTTTTAATTTCAGATGAACGATGGCTCCAGATATGCCACAACCCTCATGTTCTCGTTGAGAGCGACTCCTCTGATGGCTCAGCTGGTACACAATCAGGCAAACCAGGGGACGAGCCTTTCTGTCAAAAGCCTTGTTGATGTGGCCCTGGCTGAGAGCGTGTGGGGGTGCAGAGATAAGACAGGGGACTGCACATGCCGACACCGTTAGCCTGGAAACCTCAACACAATTGGCCGCTATTTAGGGATACATAGCAAATCAATTTATATAGTTGTCTTAAGTTCAATAAATTAAGTTGAACATTAAATTAAATTGACTTCCTTTCTCTACCACTGTGACTGCTTGTGGCATTTATTATTATAGAAAGTCTTACTTGTGATGACCGTGATGTATGTAGCTGAAGATGAATGTAGCTATTTATTTTAAGTATCTCTGGATAAGAGCTTCTGCTAAATTACTCAAATAATGTATCCATTTCCTGTTAACCATCTCTAAACCCTAGATGGCAGTATTTACTCTTACACCAGAAACGTGACCAGTTGCACGTGTGGATGCAGAAGAAATAGCCTCCCAGTCTGTTTCTGCAAGGAACTTCTAATTTATGGATTCTGTACATTGTTTTATGTTGAGAGCCTTGTCAAGTCTGAATATCTTAGAGTTGGGGTTTGTCCTCTACCTCCAAATATAAATGAGGACAATCACTTTGTTTTTCATACAGGTACCACTATTGTATGTATTTCTATAATCTATGTTTCTATTACTTTACCATACTATGAAACTAATTGAATATGTTTTTAAGCGTCCAAAAAGCATTGATACCATTTCCAAGCACTCCAAGAATCATTTTGCGTTGCTGCTGCAGCAGCCGCGCAATGTCAACACTTTACACACGCACTGGTGTAGCATGTAACATTAAAATCCATCAACTTCATATCACACCATTGATGATTGGTGAACTTGTTGGATCAGTTAAGGCTTGTGCCAGAAAACAGTACACACACCAATCACACAATGGGACTATAACAGGCACATACAGTGCATTCTGAAAGTATTCAGACCCCTTCACTTTTTCCGTATTATGTTATGTTACAGCCTTATTCAAAAATAGATGAAATTATTTTTTTCCTCATTAATCTACACACAATACGCAATAATGACAAAGGTGCTTCAACAAAAAACGTAAAGGGTCTGAATATTTATGTAAAGGTGATATTTCAGTTTTTTATTTTGAATAAATGAGCAACAATTTCTAAAAACCTGTTTTTGCTTTGTCATTATGGGGTATTGTGTGTAGATTGATGAGGAAAAAGGCTGTAACATCACAAAATGTGGCAAAAGTGAAGGGGTCTGAATACTTTCAGAGAGCACTGTATTTACATCTTGATTCACAGAATCACACCTCGTACACACTTGCAAGTGATAGCAACGCCTATCACCTGTCCCAATAAAGGGATGCTACAAGCGCACCATTTCATCCTTTCCACTCTTCACTCTCTGACTGTCTGAAGTGTACTGTAGTTGTGTTGTTGTAGCTGGGTACACCTCAGCCTATGATTCTCACGGGGCATTAGGTTGAAAAGTGTACTGTAGTTGTGTTGTTGTAGCTGGGTACACCTCAGCCTATGATTCTCATGGGACGTTAGGTTGAAAAGTGTACTGTAGTTGTGTTGTTGTAGCTGGCTACACCTCAGCCTATGATTCTCACGGGGCGTTAGATTGTCTCTGATAGAATCCTACGGTTCAGCTCAACGATGATTTTCACCTTCTGAGCACCTGTTAACTCTCTGAGCTAGCAGGCTAACCTGTGAGCTCTCAATTCTTTGTTATTGTTGAACCCTAGCTCGACGATAATTCCTCAGGTTATTATAAGGTCACATGTGTAGGCTACAGCTAGCACTTGGGACGGACGGCTAACTAAGTTACTTGTTGTTTCCGGACAGCTGAGAACCTTGGCTAGCTTTGACAAGGTAATATTGAGAAATATTAGCACCCTGTTTGCAGGAGGGTTGGTCAGCTTGTGTTTGTAGCCCTAGGACTACTGAGCACTTTCTAGTAATTAATAATTTACTAGCTAGTTACCTCGTATAATGATCTGGAACATACCAGTTCTCTCTGGTGTGGGACCACCATATCTAACTATGCGGGTACCAGTTCCCTGTGGTAGCACGTGGGTGTAGCAATGCTGAGGTGTGCTGATATTATACCTGTTTGTTGCATCGTGCGCTGTATCTAAACTAACCCCACAACTAAGTCAACTAATAAACATGGGCTACGCATATCTTAAACATGCCTGTGTGTGTGTGTGTGTGTGTGTGTGTGTGTGTGTGTGTGTGTGTGTGTGTGTGTGTGTGCGTGCGTGCGTGCGTGCGTGCGTGTGTGTGTGTGTGTTTGTGCGTGCTTGCGTACATGTGTTTTTTCGGGGGTTGCAGAGAAAGTCTTCCAGCTGTTCCAATGACAACATCCATCCATCCATACATACATAGACCTATGCATTTAATTCTGGTTTGTTTATAACTAAGAGGAAGACACATTTATCATCAAAAACCACTAGTTATCATCAAAAAGGATGGTCACAGTTTGCTAAAAAAGAGTACCTAAAAAGCCTGCAAAGGTCTCGTAAAAGATATTGTGGACAGATGAGATGAATATTATCATGGACGTGACAAAAGTTTGGAGAAAAAAGGATCTGCCCAAGATCCACAGCATACCACCTCATCTGTGAAACATGGTGCAGGGGGTGTTAGGTGTGGGCATGTATAGTTGCCATTAGAACTTGCTAACTTGTCTTAATTGATGATTGTACCTGCTGACGGCAGCAGCAGAATGTATTCTGAAGTGCACAGAAACATCTTGTCTGCTTGAGTGCAAGCAAATGCCTCCAAATGCATTGGATGGAGCCACACCATACAATAAAACAATGACCCAAAACACTGCCATAGCAACTAGTGGAAAGATCTTGATTGGCCAAGTCAATCTTCAGATTAAAATTCAATTGAACATGCATTACATTTCCCTAATGATAAGAATTTAGGCAAAAAGACCTCAAAACAAACAACAACTAAAGATGGCTGCAGTACAGGCCTAGCAGAGCATCACCAAAGAAGATGCCCAGCGTCTGGTAAGGTTAGTGGGTTGCAGACTTCAGGCAGTTATTGTCCACTAAATACTAGTGGATTGTCCACTAAATACTAAACATGACTGCTTCATTTGGACATTTGATAAGTCTGTCCCATTACTTTTGGGTACACTGAAATAGGGGGATTATGCATAAAAAGTGGGGTAATTTCTAAATGGTGAAACCAATGTGTATACAAATACCATCAAATAAAAGCTGAGAATCTCTACTTTAACCTTGTAGTAATTGTTTAATTTCAAATCCAAACGTTTGATAAAGTTCTTCATAACCAACATCAGGGAGATGTGACCAGAGAGTGGATCCTGGCTATAAGGGCACACACTTGCCAACACACATTCTGGTGTGACATGTGCGATGTCTTATTGATCTATGTTGCTTTGGCTGTCTCCATGTGTGGATCATTGTAATCAGGGGTGGGGCTGGCCTTTTAAACACCTGTGCTTTGTTTCATTCAGGGAAAACAAAGAGATTTTTAACATTTCTTTTAAAGAGACAACACACATTTTCTGCCATGCCTCTGTCAATTGATTTGGCTTTAATCAATGGTTTCTTCTTGATGTTGTGTACATGTTTTCATGCCTATGTCACCTTTCAGAGGAAATCAAGGAACCTATCCAGATCTGATGTCGTATTAGATGAGTCAAACCCTGTCAGAACATAGTTTGCTTTTGCTAGATTCTTTTCTTTTCTTTTGTCTAGTATTGGTATACATGGTCGAAATGATGCACTCATGTTTAGTATTTGGTCGACAATACTTTGTATGCAATAACCGTCTGGGACCCATTGACCCCACCAGGTGCTGGGTATCTTCTCTGGTGATATTCTGCCAGGCCAGCCATCTTTTTGCCAGGTCTTTTTGCCCAAAATCTTACCATCAGAAAATGAAATGCATGTTCAATAGGATTTAAATCCAAACATTGACATGGCCAGTCAAGGACTTTCCACTTTTTCGCCCTGAAAATCTCCCTAGCTCCAATGGCAGTATGTTTTGGGTCATTGTCTTACTGTATGATGAAGCGCCATCCAATGAATTTGGAAGCATTGTTTTTACTCGACCAGACAAGATATTTCTGTACACTTCAGAATACATTCTGCTGCTGCTGTCAGCAGTAACATCATCAATTATGATAAGTTAGCAAGTTCTAGTGGCAGCTATACATGCCCAAACCATAGCATCCCCTCCACCATGTATCACAGATGGGATGGTATGCTGTAAACCTTGGGCAGATCCTTTTTTCTCCAAACTTTCCTCTTGCAATCACTCTGATAATATTCATCTTATCTGTCCACAAGACTTTTTTCCACACCTCTGCAGGCTTTTTAGGTACTTCTTAGCAAACTGTAACCTGACTATCCTTTTTAAGAATAACTAGTGGTTTGCATCTTGCAGTGAAGCCTCAGCCATTTGCGATTGCTGAGCTCATCAGTGCTTGATTTTGGCAAGTCTAAGGTTTTGACTATGTTTCAGATTTTTCAGCTTTCACCATTTGTAAATTCATTTGCTATTGTAATGTATCTCACACCTTGTCCTTTGTTGGGAATGATATTTAAGGAGAGGGACAGCGAGATATTCTTTGAGTTTTGGGTTAGGCCCATCACGGGCATCATTCTCCCGCGTTTTCCTTGACGCACATTAACGTATGGTTAAAACTTACAGACGTATGTTGTTTTAAATTGTGTTAAAATGGTTATTTTGTTGATACTCTATTCTCATTCTTCCTATGGGCATTAATGTGATGTTGTGCGCTCGATAAAGGTTCTGTTAATCAGGGCTGGCTCTAGCCATTTGGTGCCCAAGCATTTTTCCTTCTTTTGCATTATCAAATGTCTAAATTAAGCACTCATGTTTAGTATTTGGTCCCCAATCCTTTGTATGCAAAAGTGCAAAAGTCTGTGACCCACTGTGACCCCGCTGGGTATCTTCTCTGGTAATGCTCTGCCAGACCTATGTTGCAGTGACTGTTGTTGTTTTTTTAGGATGTTTTGCCCTAAGTCTCCTCTTGAGCAAATGAAATGCATGTTCTATAGGATTTAAATCTGGAGACTGACTTGGCCAGTCAACAAATTTCCACTTTTTGGCCCTGAAAAATTCCCTAGTTCCTATGGCAGTATGTTTTGGGTCATTGTCCTGCTGTATGATGAAATGCCGTCCAATGAGTTTGGAGCCATTTACTTGTACTTGGACTGACAAGATGTAAATAAATGATTCTCAATTATGCAATTTCTGAGCTCACCAGTGCTTTCTTTCCTTTTAATGAAGTTAAATGAAGTTCCAAACTGTTGATTTTGGTAGGTTTAAGGTTTTGGCTATGTTTACTTTTTTTCTGATATTTCAGCATCATAATGGCTTCCCTGACTTTCAATAACATCTCTTTGGTCCTCATGTTGACAAGACACCAATAGCAGACTGCACAAATTATGTGACGTAACACACCTGACGAACACACTTGTCAAGCCAATTGTCCTATCACTTTTGTGTAGCCTGAAATAGGGGGATTATGCATAAAAGTGTTGTAATTTCTGAATGATAAACCAATATGTACATCAAATAAAAAATAAAAATCTCTACGTTTTTATTTCAAATCCAAACAGAAGAAAAAATGCTTCACTGTCCCATTACTTACGCACGGTACTGTATAACCTTCTGTGGAAAGGGTTCTACATGGAACCCAAAAGGTTTCTTCAAAGGGACAGTGGAAGAAGAACCCTTTTTGGTTCTAGGTAGCACTTTTTCAAAGAGTGCAGGATCTGTGATGGGTCTGTCTGTCTCTATCTACGGTATATTTGCTTGAATGCCACAGCCTATTTAAGTATTGTTGCTGACCATGTGCATCCCTTCATGGCCACAATTTACCCACCTTCTAATGGCTACTTCCAGCATGATAATGCACCATGTCACAAAGCAAAAGTCGTCTTAAACTGGTTTCATGAACATGACAATGAGTTCAGTGTTCTTCAGTGGCCTTCCTTGTCACCGGATCTGAATCCAATAGAACACCTTTGGGATGTGGCAAAACGGGAGATTCACATCTTGAAAGTGCACCTGAAAAATGTGCAGGAATTGCGTGATGCAATCATGTCATCATGGACCAGAATCTCAAAGGAATCAATGTCACGAAGAATTGAGGCTGTTTTGAGAGCAAAGGGAGGCTCTACCCAGTATTAGTATAGTGTTCCTAATAAAGTGTTGGGTGAGTGTATATCTAACTATCTTTGTTTTTGCTGGTCTGTAGGATCTATGATGGCCGTCAGCCCGTCCTGTGTATCATGGACACAGCCATGATCAAAACCATCCTCATCAAGGAATGCTACTCCCTTTTCACTAACAGGAGGGTAATACGCTAAATTGAAGTTGTTGTATGGGGAAAAAAACATAAGGACTTATTAAATAGATAATATCATTGTTATTATAGCATTATTAATATTCGGTTAATTTTGCAGTATATAATCATTGTTATTTTTCGAGAATTTCTATCTCAACGGGCCTCTGTATGACGCCGTGTTTATCGCTGAGGATGATACATGGAGACGGATCCGCAGTGTCCTGTCTCCCTCCTTCACCAGTGGGCGGATCAAAGAGGTACAGTCCCATCTCTCCTCTCCTTCTTTTATTCATTCCAACAACACAAATAAATGAATGACTAACAACTCTGACGTGTGTGTGTGTGTGTTTATGTGATTTGTACTATGTGTATAGTGTGTATTCATTGTTGTTTGTTGTTGTGTGAAGCAGCAACTTTAATTGTCCAAGACAAATTTCCATCCGGGACAAAAAAGTATATTTAATCTTATCTTAGATAAGTTCAGTGGTCAGATGACAGAGTATAGAATAATAGTTCATCTTTGGAGTCACTTATTCCTTGACTATATACATAATGTATCCTGTATGAATGTATATTCTCAGGCTATATAAACATTAAAATAATTCCTGTTTCAAACATGATATTAACCCATGTTTTGCACATATTAATCCATGTATCAATCATCATATTTTTCCATGTATCCTTCCCAACTCAGATGTTCGGGATCATGAAGCAGCACTCTGGTAATTTGGTCAGCAATCTGAAGAAGACGGCCGATAACGAAGAGCCCATTGAACTAAAAGAGTGAGGATTTCTCTCCGAGAAGATAAGGTGAATTTGTAATTTCAGTGAACTCCCCCTTTAATTTTGTGGTTGTGGTTCTGGTGGTCAAAGATTGTGTGGTTGTGTTCCAGGTTCTTTGGACCATACAGTATGGATAAGGTCGTCAGCACTTCATTCAGTGTCGACATCGACTCCCTCCACAACCCCTCTGACCCCTTTGTGACCAACATCAAGAAAATGCTCAAGTTTGACATCTTCAGCCCACTGTTCCTCACAGTCGGTACAACTGCCCCCATATAGCTTTCAGTCTAAATCATTTTGTGCTCAATAAATGAAGCTATTGATTTCATTGATTAGACTGACATAAACCACACTGCCAATGGTTTGCGCTCTACTCATTTGACAAACACATGGGCCCTGTCCAGAACCAACCTCTAGTTCCTAAATGCTGGACACTTGGAGATCTGAGTGGATTGGATACAGAAGTGTCTAGGGATAGAGCCTAGGAGTTGTTTCTGGACAGGGCTGTGCATTGAATAGGATTGGAGTCACGTATCATGGTATTTCCTGTTCCTGTTTGTAACCGTGGCATTTCCTGTCCGTCCAGCATTCTTCCCCTTCATGGGTCCTGTTATGGCAAACAAGGAGGTATCCCTATTCCCTGCCTCGGTCACAGATTTCTTCTACGCTGTCTTTCAGAAGATCAAGTCCAATCGCGTGGCTAGCACCAGGAAGATATGTAAATATATCTGATCAAATATACGATCTTCAGCCAGTATTGTGTAATACAATTGTAGAGATTTGGTAGCATCTGGTAGTTCTCATGTGATTTTGATCTGACGTAAGCCTGCTTCCAGAGTCGGGTAGATTTCCTGCAGCTGATGATAGACTCGCAGAAAGACAGCAACTCAAAGGGAGAGGAGCAGAGTAAAGGTGCCTGCCTTAAACACACACACACACACACACACACACACACACACACACACACACACACACACACACACACACACACACTGTATACTAGCATCTAACACACACACATACAGTACCTGCCTCAAACACCTATACCTACAAACACACCTACCACCCCATTTCTCCCATCATCATAGGATTGAGTGACCATGAGATCTTGTCCCAGGCAATGATGTTCATCTTTGCTGGCTATGAGACCACCAGTAGCTCTCTGTCCTTCCTGGCCTACAATCTGGCAACCAACCCTCACATCATGACCAAGCTGCAGGAGGAGATACACACTGTGTTTCCCAACAAGGTAACCCCTCTGCAGACTCCTATATAGTACTATTCATGTGGAACAGGAAATATGATAGTGACAGTATTTTAGAGGGTACTGATGAGTGTGTAACCCCTGTGCACTGCAGACTCCTACAGTATCTATTACTATTGCTTTGGAACAGACGGTTAGATAGGTGACAGTATTTTACAGTGTGCTAATGTGTCTGTAGCATCCCTGTGCAGACTTCTGCCCAGTATTATTCATTTGAAACAGGAAGTAGATAGGTGTTGTTGGAATCTTCAGAATAGTTAAAAGGCTAGTACCTGAGAACCTGAGGGATCTACAGGGTATATACCTTAAAAGCATGTCTGACATGCAGTGGTGTGCATGACCATAGAGTGATTTCTAAACTAATACAATTATCTTAAAATAAATTATAAAACTAACAGGTAATCAGTGCAGAGACTTGTGTGATATGTGCTCTCCATCTGACTCGTGCTGCTGCATTCTGTATCATTTGCCAATAGCTTTCTTTGGTCGACCAGACAGGAGAGTGTTACAGTAATCAAGGCTGCTAGTAATACAAGCATGCATTCGTCTCTCAGTGTCAGCCTGCGAGAGGAAAGGTTGCACCTTTACAGCTGTGTTCTGTAAAGGTCCATGTAATATTCAAGCTTTCTAAAAGCTTCCTAACGGTTGTAATGACTATCTTTAATCGGTAGCGATCAGGGAACAAGATCCCTTATAATAAATCCCTTATGAATAAATATTTCATTTACGAACGCTGTTTTGGTTCGGAAAAGACGCTTTTTAAAATGCAGTGTCCTACCTGACATTCGGTTTGCATATAAACATGTTGTGAGTGCCAGGGGTGTTCTAGGGGAGTAGACTGACCTTTCTCTGGTGGCTGCCTCTCCCAATCGTGTGCGCATGTAGAAACACAACAGCTAATGTCCAACACTGCAAGTTCATTTCGGGGGGATATATTATTATTAGGGAGGATGTTGTTGTTTGGACAACTTCAGACAGAATTTCTCCACGATGGCAGATTTCCGGCAAACTTACTTACTCTTCTTTAAGTGATACAAATATGTTTTAGTCACATTCTTGATATGGGTTTCAAAATTAAGATCTGAGTCAATGGTAACACCTTGTTTTTTTGCCTGGTGCTTAGTATTACTGTAAGTAGTGTCTTTAAGTGTGCAGACAGTTTGACCAGGACAAGGACAAAGAGCATTTTGGCATCAGCATTAATTAATTAATTCTAAGGTCATTAAGAACCTAGTTAATAACTTAACAACATAGTGCTATCTCAGTGCTATGATCGGCACAAAAGCCAGATTGGAACATGTCAAAGGTACAGTTGGGAAGAAGGAGATTATTTAACAGTTTGAACACCTTTTTTTCAAGAATTATTATTTTTTTGCTTAAAAAGGGAAGGTTGGAGATTGGCCTAAAATCGCTAAGGACTGAAGAGTCTAAGTTACTTTTCTTCAGGAGGGGTTTCACCATGGTAGTTTTAGGTGCAGATGAACAGACCCCCACTTTGCTGAGCATTTCTGTATGACCACTGCAAAAGAGTTCATAGTGCTTCCATGTGGTGGAAGGTGGGGTAACAAGTCATCAAACACATCTTCAGGTCTTGCCTGAGTGATCCTCCTCACCTAATATTGGTTCTCTTATCTCAGAAGTATGTTGCAAATTCCTCACATTTGTAGGTGGAGAGCAGATCACCAGGTGTCTTGTGGGCGGGATTTATAAGGCTGTCAATCGTTGAAAAGAGCACTGTTTGAGTTGTTATGATTCATTATCAATTTTGAGAAATGATCCCGTCTGTCTTGGCGTTTTTTTATTGCCTTATTAAAAGCAGAAAGATGCTCTCGAAGAATATCAAGGTGGACCTGCAGTTTTTGTCCGCTCAGACTTTCTGCAAATTCTTTTAAATTTGGCCACAGCCTTTTTCAGTTTGACTGGTGCTACAGAGTCGATAGTTGCCCTTAGTTTGGTGTTGAAGCTGGTTGCTAAATCATTATCACAGGAGGAAGCTGTTGATGGTGTACTATTCATATTCATATTCATCATGAAATTCTCATCTGCTCAGCGACATGGCTAGATAAATAATAGAGTGAAAATATATTTTTCCCCACTTCTAATAGACTGACATGCATTCATGTTTAGCCAGGTTTCAGATAAAAACATTACAGTGCAGCTTTCGCTCTGAGATAAGATCAATAAAGGTTTTGCCAGATAGGGACCTAATATTCAAAAGCACCATGGTAATGTTCTCTGGGCTGTTCGGTGCTGCCCGGCCACAGTTAATGGAATGGATACCAAGTTATTCACATTTGAACCACCTGACAGTTTTCTTGTAGTCTGTCGACTGTGATAGGAAATAATAGACTGTAGCACATTCAGTATTCCAAGCAGTCAATCCACTAAAAGCAGCCCAGTTTAGTGGCATTTTGACTTCTGATTGATCCTTGTGTACATCTATCATTTACATTGTTCAACTATCAAGATAACATTATTTAGCGATTTTTTTGTTTATTCATGTATAACAAAAAAGCAAGACACTATTACACACGTACATTGAAAGTAATGGCGTTCTGTATGCGGGTGTCATGAAATTAGGCTATGCAGATTAGAATAAGTACAGTACTGTGTTCATTTCCCAAAAAAAGAACACAAAAAACTAACAGCTCTTCAGATTTGCAACGAAAAATAGTTAGTTCTGGGTTTCGGCTACGTGAACGACCAATCACTAGTGCTCATGTGAGTGTAATATCCCTGTGCAGGCTCCTATCCAGTACGAGGCTCTGATGCAGATGGACTATCTAGACAGCGTGATCAACGAGTCTCTCAGGTTGTACCCCATCGACTTGAAAGAGTCGCCAAGAAATCTGTTGAGATCAGCGGCATCACCATCCCCAAGGGTATGGTTGTCATGATACCCATCTGGACCTTGCACCGTGACCCCGATGTGTGGGAAGACCCAGAGGAGTTCAAACCAGAGAGGTAATGGGCCACATCTTAACCACAACCACAATATCAATCACAACAGCAACGATAAGAGCAGTGTTCCACAAACAACCATAAAACAAACCTAAATGCGACGACCAAACACAAACAGGTTTCTTCAACCATGTATAACCATCATATTACTGTGATTTAATTGATATGTTCTTTAACCCCTCCTCCTCTGAACTCTCCGTGTGTAGGTTCAGTAAGGAGAACAAGGAGAGCATCGACCCATACACCTACATGCTGTTCGGGTTGGGCCCACGGAACTGTATCCGTGCGATTCGCTCTGGTATTGATGAAACTGGCGATGGTGGAGATTCTACAGAGGTTCAACTTCACCGTCTGTAAAGAGACAGATGTGAGACAAAATAATGATACAATGATTGTAAATATAATTTTGTACCTATGACTTTGTTGCGTTTCTATATGTAGCAGAGGTGATTTTGGAATCACACTCGCATGATGAGGTAGCCCTGCCTGAGACATGTAAACTGAAGTGTCGCCCTCAGACCTTGAGGATGTCCTCTTGGCTTAATAGTAGCGTTTGTGTCTTCCACATGGGAGACCCGGGTTTGAACCCCCATACTACAATTCTGTACTTGCGTACTGCATGAGTATGTACTCCCCATTTAATTTCCCAGATTGCATTTTTCAGTACTAGGCGCCAATCATCCTCAGTATAGGCTACCTACTAAATGATGGAAGTGTGAGATTTAAAAAAAAGCTATTTGTATTTCTGCAAAACTCCCTCGAGACTTCATAGGGCCATTTTAATGTATGTCGACCCAAGAGAGGTTGTCCAGGAGTTTGAGTTTATTTGAATTTATAGTGCAATGCTACCCGAACGTAACAGTGACACTGTATTAGGTAACATTCATAGTGTAACGCTGACATCTGTTTTACTCGTTCCTTCATACTTTAACTGTGTGTCAACTCTCACCAGATCCCCATTGAGATGGACCTGTTCCGCTGCCAGGAGTCCAACGACAACCAGCTCAAAGCAGACAGCCAGTGATGAGGACCTGCCCTGCTGCAGGTCTCTCAGTTATTATGTTACACTTAGATTTAGGATCAGCCCCAACACTGGCTACTTTCAAAAATGGGCTTAAAAAAAAAAGGGCTTCGCTTTTGCCTTAAATTGAAACTAAATTGGCGCTAATAATTGCACTGTGACCCTAAAATGCACTGTGACTTTTTTTCTTTTTTTCTGTCTTTTATGCGTTTTTATTCTAATTTTTTTTTCATGCTCTTTCCTTTTTATCTATTTTACGTAAAGCACTTTGAATTGCCTGTGTATGAAATGTGCTATATAAATAAACTTGCCTTGCCTTGCCTTGCCTCGCCTCGCCTCTGGGCTCTGCTGCTACTGTATGCTGCTCTCTTTGTATCTGTCTATTAGTGGAGGTCCAGGACTAGTTGTACAGAGACAGTTGTTGTCTGTCGTCTGCAGTGCAGGGATTTGCATGTGACTTGTGTATGTTTTGTACTTGTCTGGTAGTGGGTCTCTATCATCACGCTAAAAACGTGTGTATAATCACAAACTAAATCATAACATGAGAATGAACAACATGCCATCAAAACATGCCAATAAATAGGTGTTAGATTAGATTCAACTTTATTGTCATTGTGCAGAGTACAAGTACAAAGATAACGAAATGCAGTTAGCGTCTAACCAGAAGTGCAAAAAAGCGTGCAATGTGCAATGTGAACAATATATACAGGTAGAGCAGTATAAGCAATAAATGAGCAGTATAAGTAGTGCAGTATAAGCAGTATATGAGCAGTATAAGTAGTGCAGTATAAGCGGTATATGAGCAGTATAAGCAATATATGAGCAGTATAAGTAGTGCAGTATAAGCAGTATATGAGCAGTATAAGCAGTATATGAGCAGTATAAGTAGTGCAGTATAAGCAATATATGTATTAACAGTAACATTATAAGCAGAATAAATATAGAATGCAGTATGAACAGTATAAGCAGTATATGAGCTGTATAAGTAGTGCAGTTACCAATGTATTGGGTCTATCTATGGGTATCGTAGTGCAGCAGTAGTCAAAATGTACCTGCATTTTATCGGTTGAAGTGCCATCTCATCTGTCATAAGATTTGACTTGTAAAACTGAAAAGTAGGATACAACTAATAGCCTAAATGTATAAACACAGACCACAACCAAAAAACAACATGGGAAAATCGTTTACGCATCCTCTGCAGCAGGAACAGTGCAGAGAAAAAGTATGTACAGTAAACCCCATAACTGAATACACTTCATACGCTTCAGCGCGACACAGAACGCCTATACTGCAACAAAGTAAAAAGATGAGACAGACACGTGTCTTCAATAACTTGCATGTTTAATCAAAATACAAGCATTCGGCACATCGTTAACTTGTAGGAAAGTTTAATCAGGTTTTATCAATTGTATTATTTTAAATGTGAAATAAATAGCATCAGTGCAGAGGCTATAACACACTACAAAAGTCACATTAAATCACGGAAAGTAGGCTAGGCTAATTAACGGAACTATATGAATATACAGCCGGAGCCCAGTCCAGGGTTCTGAAAGCGACAAGTAACAAGTGTGCCCATCAACTGTCTAGATATTATGCCTATACGTAACATTTAGTCCTCCACTTTATATCACAGCCAGTATAACGTTTAAAATGACTACAAAACAAAAGCAATATAGTCTACAGTGAACGGCGCATTGTCCATTTGTCATACATGTCCAAACAGACCTGCACACTTGAATAGGAAAGTAGTTCGGCGGTTCGTTGCTTCAGCAAACCTCTCGATGACTTTACTGTTGAAATCCATCTGTCCCTGAATCAATGCATTTTCAATGGAAAGCATGTCAAGGCCGTTCAGTCGCTGGTGTCTGTTCTGTTCTGACAGATGTATAATGTCTTTGAATCCAGCCGATGCCCAAATAGTCTCCACCAAAAATCATACATGGGAAACAGAACAGCGCATGTTTCGAGGTGGTAGCGGTTAGCCATCTCTTTTTGTCAAACCATTCCTGTTGGCCCTAAACGTTTTATCTCCAACTTCTCTTCCAAAGGCAATGTACTGAACCGCATGGTCAACAAATAATCTACACGATTCATTGTGAAAACTTTAGCTAGCTAGCATTAGCGATAGACGTACAGTAGATGAACTGAATTGCTTTGTGATCATTTCCTGTCATGTCAGACCACGTTAACGACATTAGCGTTTAATAGTTTTTCGCCACCTGTTGCTAGGCAGAATTCATACCCAATATAATTTGCGTGAGGTTTTCCCTGCTTACGCCAATCACGCTCACGTTGTTCCCCTCGCAACGATGGGGCAGAGTGCTCCGCTGCCCCACAGCAGAGAGACGGGACAGAGAGCGCAGTCCGCACACACTAGTAATTACTAGTAATTAGTAATTACTCCAAAAACAGCACTATACGGATTATGAGTCAAGTTTATTATATTTATACACACCAATTTCACCATTTGATCTATTTTGTATTAAATATAAAAGACTTATTATTATTACTAATAAAAAATAGGACTAATAATTGTTTCGTATTTGTAATGTACTTTATGAGACTTTATGTTTGTAATGTACTTTATAAAGAAAAAAACCCTGTATATCCCCAAATTTGATTCTATGCAATATGTTTTTTCAAATGTTGTATTTGTCTTGTAGGCTACTTTTGTGTAAGCCGTATATTGTGGGTAAAATGCACTATAAATTCAAATGAACTTAAACTTAAATGTGTATTGCAGTGGAATCTCGAGATCCGCGTGTAAATCGAATCAATTTCCCATTGACATGAATACAAGATTTACGCGCGCGGATTTGGAGTTAGGATTCCACCCAAAATGCGTTGCTATTGGTATCATTATGACGTTGATATTGTAACGACCCTGTGTAAGGCCCGTTAGCAGCTCCGCCAAGTGAGTTAACTCTCTTGGTGTTGTGGCTAGCGCGGCCGGTTTGGAAGCGGAAGGTTGCGAGTTCGATACCCGCTTAAGGCAAGCTACTCTACCCCGCCGTTCGTTACATTGGTGTTAGAAGTGGGATGGTGCCCGTGAGGCCATCTGAGAGGCGTGTCCACGTGAGAGACTTGTATAGTGAAGCGTGAGGGCACGCTCTCCCGAACGGAGGGGATAGTGTAACGACCCTGTGTAAGGCCCGTTAGCAGCTCCGCCAAGTGAGTTAACTCTCTTGGTGTTGTGGCTAGCGCGGCCGGTTTGGAAGCGGAAGGTTGCGAGTTCGATACCCGCTTAAGGCAAGCTACTCTACCCCGCCGTTCGTTACAATATGTACACAGAATTGAGAATGTTCTGCAATAATACACAAAGTTCTTGAACTTTTAGTTCAGTGGCATAACGAGCTAAGTATTATCAGTAGTATCAGTATTACCAGAGTGAGATATAAAGAGATTATAACCGGAAGATTCGGCGCTTATACACAGCCTACTGACTGAGGTAGGCTAATGTAGGCCAGAGATGTAGTATAGTTGACATATAGTATAGTTTTATAACACTTGTATTTGTAAATACTTGAGACGGCATAGGCCGACTACCTTTACAGCATTTGGACAAGGGACGCGTAAAAATGTCACTGAGAGATATCTGTCACTAGGAGATGATATTCCCATTAAGTCGAATTCAGCGTTGGATATTTCTATATGCCTAAAAACTCACATCTTTAGAAAGGCCTTCCTTTAGGTCCTGTCCTCTTGTTGTTGTTAGTGTTTTGTTAGTGTTTTTGTTTGTGTGTCTATTGCACTCAACTGCACAGGCTTTGAAATTGTCGGCTACAAATGAAAAACACATTCCAAATAAAATATATTTTTTATTATTATTATGAGAGACCTAAATGCATGAATTGAATTAGGGCTATTTTAATTTTGCCGAGGTCTTCTGCTTATTAGCCTATAGGCTCCTACCTGTACCAGGCCGATTCCAGTTAATAAAATGTGCCCATTATATGGCCACTGATATTTGACCTGTTGGCCACAATTGTAGGCTATATTTCAAGGTGTGTCAACAAACATAGCCAGCCAACCCACACTGGAAGCTTTTGCTGACTCTAACATAGGCCTCTGACAGGACCAAGTCACTTCGAACCATTGCATCGAACGCTGATAAGAGTTGTTAGGCAGTGAATTACCATGATAGTCATTCCAAACCCATTATGACGCCAGCCGAACGCACATTATAGATAATAACATTTCTTTGCTGCCAATCGGTGTACTGGTATTTGTTGACTGATTCAGAAGGGCAAACTCAAAGATTGTTATACCATTCTCATTTGGGGAATCTTTCTGACATTCCTGTTGCATTATAGTATGGGTGTGTGGAGATTATTTCAATCATTTTTGTTTGTGTTCTATCTACTGTAGGTGCATAAAAACAATGGAGGTGAAAATATATATGAGTATTGAGGATATCAGGAAGGAGCATGAGAGGATTAAGACAGAGAAGGCAGAGTTTGAGAAAAAGATAGAGGAATATGAGAAACAAAAGAGAAGGGACCAAAAAGTTAGGCAGAGGGAGGAGGAGATCCTGGCCAGAAAGGCAGAAAGACTGCAGGAGGACAGGAATGAGTTCAATAGGGAGAGGGAGGAGATGGACAGTGGGATCAAGATCCTCATGATGGAGATTGAGAAAGAGAAGGAGTCCTCAAAGGAGATACTTAGAAAGGCTGAGAAGGCAGAGGCAGAGTTAAATATGATGAGGAAGGAGAGCGTGAAAATCCAAAGAGACGGACAGAAGGTGGAGCAAGAAATGCTCAGGATGTGGATGGAGAAGGAGACATTTCTCAAGGCCAAGAAACAGATGGAGAAAGAGATGGAGAAAAACATGGTGGCAGTCAAGAGGAGAGAGGCCCTGGTGATGGAGGCCGAAGAAAGACTTAAACTGAGCAAGGAAAAAGAGAAGGAAGAGCAGGAGAAGGAGACCTCAAAGGAGATGCTTAGAAAGACAGAGAAGGTCGGAGCAGAGTTGCAAATGATAAAGAAGGAGTGGATGAAAATCAAAAGAGACGGGCAGAAGGTGGAGCAAGAAATGCTTGGGATGTGGAAGGAGAAGGAGACATTTCTCAAGGCCAAGAAACAGATGGAAAAAGAAATGGAGGCAGTCAAGAGGAGAGAGGCCCTGGTGATGGAGGCCGAAGAAAGACTTAAACTGAGCCAGGAAAAGGAGAAGCTAGAGCAGGAAAAGGAGACCTCAATGGAGATGCTTAGAAAGACAGAGAAGGTCGGTGCAGAGTTGCAAATAATAAAGAAGGAGTGGATGAAAATCAAAAGAGACGGGCAGGATGTGGAGCGAGAAATGCTCAAGATGTGGAAGGAGAAGGAGACATTTAAAAAGGATAAGAAACAGATGGAAAAAGAGATAGAGGCCATCAAGAGGAGAGAGGCCCTGGTGATGGTGGCTGAAGAAAGAGCGAAACAGAGTCTGGAAAAAGAGAAGCTAGAACAGGAGAGGGAGACATTGAAGAAGGTGAGCATGGTGACGATTAGAGAGATGGTAGAGAACCTATAGACTAAGTAGATGAAGGTGATTGTTGCTAGTTTTACTATAGCATTTAGTCCATGACCTTCAACTCTCAGTTGAATTTGTCCAATTCTTGTCTCACCTTGCACTCCCCTCTGATGTTACTTTTTTAATTTCAGATGAACGATGGCTCCAGATATGCCACAACCCTCATGTTCTCGTTGAGAGCGACTCCTCTGATGGCTCAGCTGGTACACAATCAGGCAAACCAGGGGACGAGCCTTTCTGTCAAAAGCCTTGTTGATGTGGCCCTGGCTGAGAGCGTGTGGGGGTGCAGAGATAAGACAGGGGACTGCACATGCCGACACCGTTAGCCTGGAAACCTCAACACAATTGGCCGCTATTTAGGGATACATAGCAAATCAATTTATATAGTTGTCTTAAGTTCAATAAATTAAGTTGAACATTAAATTAAATTGACTTCCTTTCTCTACCACTGTGACTGCTTGTGGCATTTATTATTATAGAAAGTCTTACTTGTGATGACCGTGATGTATGTAGCTGAAGATGAATGTAGCTATTTATTTTAAGTATCTCTGGATAAGAGCTTCTGCTAAATTACTCAAATAATGTATCCATTTCCTGTTAACCATCTCTAAACCCTAGATGGCAGTATTTACTCTTACACCAGAAACGTGACCAGTTGCACGTGTGGATGCAGAAGAAATAGCCTCCCAGTCTGTTTCTGCAAGGAACTTCTAATTTATGGATTCTGTACATTGTTTTATGTTGAGAGCCTTGTCAAGTCTGAATATCTTAGAGTTGGGGTTTGTCCTCTACCTCCAAATATAAATGAGGACAATCACTTTGTTTTTCATACAGGTACCACTATTGTATGTATTTCTATAATCTATGTTTCTATTACTTTACCATACTATGAAACTAATTGAATATGTTTTTAAGCGTCCAAAAAGCATTGATACCATTTCCAAGCACTCCAAGAATCATTTTGCGTTGCTGCTGCAGCAGCCGCGCAATGTCAACACTTTACACACGCACTGGTGTAGCATGTAACATTAAAATCCATCAACTTCATATCACACCATTGATGATTGGTGAACTTGTTGGATCAGTTAAGGCTTGTGCCAGAAAACAGTACACACACCAATCACACAATGGGACTATAACAGGCACATACAGTGCATTCTGAAAGTATTCAGACCCCTTCACTTTTTCCGTATTATGTTATGTTACAGCCTTATTCAAAAATAGATGAAATTATTTTTTTCCTCATTAATCTACACACAATACGCAATAATGACAAAGGTGCTTCAACAAAAAACGTAAAGGGTCTGAATATTTATGTAAAGGTGATATTTCAGTTTTTTATTTTGAATAAATGAGCAACAATTTCTAAAAACCTGTTTTTGCTTTGTCATTATGGGGTATTGTGTGTAGATTGATGAGGAAAAAGGCTGTAACATCACAAAATGTGGCAAAAGTGAAGGGGTCTGAATACTTTCAGAGAGCACTGTATTTACATCTTGATTCACAGAATCACACCTCGTACACACTTGCAAGTGATAGCAACGCCTATCACCTGTCCCAATAAAGGGATGCTACAAGCGCACCATTTCATCCTTTCCACTCTTCACTCTCTGACTGTCTGAAGTGTACTGTAGTTGTGTTGTTGTAGCTGGGTACACCTCAGCCTATGATTCTCACGGGGCATTAGGTTGAAAAGTGTACTGTAGTTGTGTTGTTGTAGCTGGGTACACCTCAGCCTATGATTCTCATGGGACGTTAGGTTGAAAAGTGTACTGTAGTTGTGTTGTTGTAGCTGGCTACACCTCAGCCTATGATTCTCACGGGGCGTTAGATTGTCTCTGATAGAATCCTACGGTTCAGCTCAACGATGATTTTCACCTTCTGAGCACCTGTTAACTCTCTGAGCTAGCAGGCTAACCTGTGAGCTCTCAATTCTTTGTTATTGTTGAACCCTAGCTCGACGATAATTCCTCAGGTTATTATAAGGTCACATGTGTAGGCTACAGCTAGCACTTGGGACGGACGGCTAACTAAGTTACTTGTTGTTTCCGGACAGCTGAGAACCTTGGCTAGCTTTGACAAGGTAATATTGAGAAATATTAGCACCCTGTTTGCAGGAGGGTTGGTCAGCTTGTGTTTGTAGCCCTAGGACTACTGAGCACTTTCTAGTAATTAATAATTTACTAGCTAGTTACCTCGTATAATGATCTGGAACATACCAGTTCTCTCTGGTGTGGGACCACCATATCTAACTATGCGGGTACCAGTTCCCTGTGGTAGCACGTGGGTGTAGCAATGCTGAGGTGTGCTGATATTATACCTGTTTGTTGCATCGTGCGCTGTATCTAAACTAACCCCACAACTAAGTCAACTAATAAACATGGGCTACGCATATCTTAAACATGCCTGTGTGTGTGTGTGTGTGTGTGTGTGTGTGTGTGTGTGTGTGTGTGTGTGTGTGTGTGTGCGTGCGTGCGTGCGTGCGTGCGTGTGTGTGTGTGTGTTTGTGCGTGCTTGCGTACATGTGTTTTTTCGGGGGTTGCAGAGAAAGTCTTCCAGCTGTTCCAATGACAACATCCATCCATCCATACATACATAGACCTATGCATTTAATTCTGGTTTGTTTATAACTAAGAGGAAGACACATTTATCATCAAAAACCACTAGTTATCATCAAAAAGGATGGTCACAGTTTGCTAAAAAAGAGTACCTAAAAAGCCTGCAAAGGTCTCGTAAAAGATATTGTGGACAGATGAGATGAATATTATCATGGACGTGACAAAAGTTTGGAGAAAAAAGGATCTGCCCAAGATCCACAGCATACCACCTCATCTGTGAAACATGGTGCAGGGGGTGTTAGGTGTGGGCATGTATAGTTGCCATTAGAACTTGCTAACTTGTCTTAATTGATGATTGTACCTGCTGACGGCAGCAGCAGAATGTATTCTGAAGTGCACAGAAACATCTTGTCTGCTTGAGTGCAAGCAAATGCCTCCAAATGCATTGGATGGAGCCACACCATACAATAAAACAATGACCCAAAACACTGCCATAGCAACTAGTGGAAAGATCTTGATTGGCCAAGTCAATCTTCAGATTAAAATTCAATTGAACATGCATTACATTTCCCTAATGATAAGAATTTAGGCAAAAAGACCTCAAAACAAACAACAACTAAAGATGGCTGCAGTACAGGCCTAGCAGAGCATCACCAAAGAAGATGCCCAGCGTCTGGTAAGGTTAGTGGGTTGCAGACTTCAGGCAGTTATTGTCCACTAAATACTAGTGGATTGTCCACTAAATACTAAACATGACTGCTTCATTTGGACATTTGATAAGTCTGTCCCATTACTTTTGGGTACACTGAAATAGGGGGATTATGCATAAAAAGTGGGGTAATTTCTAAATGGTGAAACCAATGTGTATACAAATACCATCAAATAAAAGCTGAGAATCTCTACTTTAACCTTGTAGTAATTGTTTAATTTCAAATCCAAACGTTTGATAAAGTTCTTCATAACCAACATCAGGGAGATGTGACCAGAGAGTGGATCCTGGCTATAAGGGCACACACTTGCCAACACACATTCTGGTGTGACATGTGCGATGTCTTATTGATCTATGTTGCTTTGGCTGTCTCCATGTGTGGATCATTGTAATCAGGGGTGGGGCTGGCCTTTTAAACACCTGTGCTTTGTTTCATTCAGGGAAAACAAAGAGATTTTTAACATTTCTTTTAAAGAGACAACACACATTTTCTGCCATGCCTCTGTCAATTGATTTGGCTTTAATCAATGGTTTCTTCTTGATGTTGTGTACATGTTTTCATGCCTATGTCACCTTTCAGAGGAAATCAAGGAACCTATCCAGATCTGATGTCGTATTAGATGAGTCAAACCCTGTCAGAACATAGTTTGCTTTTGCTAGATTCTTTTCTTTTCTTTTGTCTAGTATTGGTATACATGGTCGAAATGATGCACTCATGTTTAGTATTTGGTCGACAATACTTTGTATGCAATAACCGTCTGGGACCCATTGACCCCACCAGGTGCTGGGTATCTTCTCTGGTGATATTCTGCCAGGCCAGCCATCTTTTTGCCAGGTCTTTTTGCCCAAAATCTTACCATCAGAAAATGAAATGCATGTTCAATAGGATTTAAATCCAAACATTGACATGGCCAGTCAAGGACTTTCCACTTTTTCGCCCTGAAAATCTCCCTAGCTCCAATGGCAGTATGTTTTGGGTCATTGTCTTACTGTATGATGAAGCGCCATCCAATGAATTTGGAAGCATTGTTTTTACTCGACCAGACAAGATATTTCTGTACACTTCAGAATACATTCTGCTGCTGCTGTCAGCAGTAACATCATCAATTATGATAAGTTAGCAAGTTCTAGTGGCAGCTATACATGCCCAAACCATAGCATCCCCTCCACCATGTATCACAGATGGGATGGTATGCTGTAAACCTTGGGCAGATCCTTTTTTCTCCAAACTTTCCTCTTGCAATCACTCTGATAATATTCATCTTATCTGTCCACAAGACTTTTTTCCACACCTCTGCAGGCTTTTTAGGTACTTCTTAGCAAACTGTAACCTGACTATCCTTTTTAAGAATAACTAGTGGTTTGCATCTTGCAGTGAAGCCTCAGCCATTTGCGATTGCTGAGCTCATCAGTGCTTGATTTTGGCAAGTCTAAGGTTTTGACTATGTTTCAGATTTTTCAGCTTTCACCATTTGTAAATTCATTTGCTATTGTAATGTATCTCACACCTTGTCCTTTGTTGGGAATGATATTTAAGGAGAGGGACAGCGAGATATTCTTTGAGTTTTGGGTTAGGCCCATCACGGGCATCATTCTCCCGCGTTTTCCTTGACGCACATTAACGTATGGTTAAAACTTACAGACGTATGTTGTTTTAAATTGTGTTAAAATGGTTATTTTGTTGATACTCTATTCTCATTCTTCCTATGGGCATTAATGTGATGTTGTGCGCTCGATAAAGGTTCTGTTAATCAGGGCTGGCTCTAGCCATTTGGTGCCCAAGCATTTTTCCTTCTTTTGCATTATCAAATGTCTAAATTAAGCACTCATGTTTAGTATTTGGTCCCCAATCCTTTGTATGCAAAAGTGCAAAAGTCTGTGACCCACTGTGACCCCGCTGGGTATCTTCTCTGGTAATGCTCTGCCAGACCTATGTTGCAGTGACTGTTGTTGTTTTTTTAGGATGTTTTGCCCTAAGTCTCCTCTTGAGCAAATGAAATGCATGTTCTATAGGATTTAAATCTGGAGACTGACTTGGCCAGTCAACAAATTTCCACTTTTTGGCCCTGAAAAATTCCCTAGTTCCTATGGCAGTATGTTTTGGGTCATTGTCCTGCTGTATGATGAAATGCCGTCCAATGAGTTTGGAGCCATTTACTTGTACTTGGACTGACAAGATGTAAATAAATGATTCTCAATTATGCAATTTCTGAGCTCACCAGTGCTTTCTTTCCTTTTAATGAAGTTAAATGAAGTTCCAAACTGTTGATTTTGGTAGGTTTAAGGTTTTGGCTATGTTTACTTTTTTTCTGATATTTCAGCATCATAATGGCTTCCCTGACTTTCAATAACATCTCTTTGGTCCTCATGTTGACAAGACACCAATAGCAGACTGCACAAATTATGTGACGTAACACACCTGACGAACACACTTGTCAAGCCAATTGTCCTATCACTTTTGTGTAGCCTGAAATAGGGGGATTATGCATAAAAGTGTTGTAATTTCTGAATGATAAACCAATATGTACATCAAATAAAAAATAAAAATCTCTACGTTTTTATTTCAAATCCAAACAGAAGAAAAAATGCTTCACTGTCCCATTACTTACGCACGGTACTGTATAACCTTCTGTGGAAAGGGTTCTACATGGAACCCAAAAGGTTTCTTCAAAGGGACAGTGGAAGAAGAACCCTTTTTGGTTCTAGGTAGCACTTTTTCAAAGAGTGCAGGATCTGTGATGGGTCTGTCTGTCTCTATCTACGGTATATTTGCTTGAATGCCACAGCCTATTTAAGTATTGTTGCTGACCATGTGCATCCCTTCATGGCCACAATTTACCCACCTTCTAATGGCTACTTCCAGCATGATAATGCACCATGTCACAAAGCAAAAGTCGTCTTAAACTGGTTTCATGAACATGACAATGAGTTCAGTGTTCTTCAGTGGCCTTCCTTGTCACCGGATCTGAATCCAATAGAACACCTTTGGGATGTGGCAAAACGGGAGATTCACATCTTGAAAGTGCACCTGAAAAATGTGCAGGAATTGCGTGATGCAATCATGTCATCATGGACCAGAATCTCAAAGGAATCAATGTCACGAAGAATTGAGGCTGTTTTGAGAGCAAAGGGAGGCTCTACCCAGTATTAGTATAGTGTTCCTAATAAAGTGTTGGGTGAGTGTATATCTAACTATCTTTGTTTTTGCTGGTCTGTAGGATCTATGATGGCCGTCAGCCCGTCCTGTGTATCATGGACACAGCCATGATCAAAACCATCCTCATCAAGGAATGCTACTCCCTTTTCACTAACAGGAGGGTAATACGCTAAATTGAAGTTGTTGTATGGGGAAAAAAACATAAGGACTTATTAAATAGATAATATCATTGTTATTATAGCATTATTAATATTCGGTTAATTTTGCAGTATATAATCATTGTTATTTTTCGAGAATTTCTATCTCAACGGGCCTCTGTATGACGCCGTGTTTATCGCTGAGGATGATACATGGAGACGGATCCGCAGTGTCCTGTCTCCCTCCTTCACCAGTGGGCGGATCAAAGAGGTACAGTCCCATCTCTCCTCTCCTTCTTTTATTCATTCCAACAACACAAATAAATGAATGACTAACAACTCTGACGTGTGTGTGTGTGTGTTTATGTGATTTGTACTATGTGTATAGTGTGTATTCATTGTTGTTTGTTGTTGTGTGAAGCAGCAACTTTAATTGTCCAAGACAAATTTCCATCCGGGACAAAAAAGTATATTTAATCTTATCTTAGATAAGTTCAGTGGTCAGATGACAGAGTATAGAATAATAGTTCATCTTTGGAGTCACTTATTCCTTGACTATATACATAATGTATCCTGTATGAATGTATATTCTCAGGCTATATAAACATTAAAATAATTCCTGTTTCAAACATGATATTAACCCATGTTTTGCACATATTAATCCATGTATCAATCATCATATTTTTCCATGTATCCTTCCCAACTCAGATGTTCGGGATCATGAAGCAGCACTCTGGTAATTTGGTCAGCAATCTGAAGAAGACGGCCGATAACGAAGAGCCCATTGAACTAAAAGAGTGAGGATTTCTCTCCGAGAAGATAAGGTGAATTTGTAATTTCAGTGAACTCCCCCTTTAATTTTGTGGTTGTGGTTCTGGTGGTCAAAGATTGTGTGGTTGTGTTCCAGGTTCTTTGGACCATACAGTATGGATAAGGTCGTCAGCACTTCATTCAGTGTCGACATCGACTCCCTCCACAACCCCTCTGACCCCTTTGTGACCAACATCAAGAAAATGCTCAAGTTTGACATCTTCAGCCCACTGTTCCTCACAGTCGGTACAACTGCCCCCATATAGCTTTCAGTCTAAATCATTTTGTGCTCAATAAATGAAGCTATTGATTTCATTGATTAGACTGACATAAACCACACTGCCAATGGTTTGCGCTCTACTCATTTGACAAACACATGGGCCCTGTCCAGAACCAACCTCTAGTTCCTAAATGCTGGACACTTGGAGATCTGAGTGGATTGGATACAGAAGTGTCTAGGGATAGAGCCTAGGAGTTGTTTCTGGACAGGGCTGTGCATTGAATAGGATTGGAGTCACGTATCATGGTATTTCCTGTTCCTGTTTGTAACCGTGGCATTTCCTGTCCGTCCAGCATTCTTCCCCTTCATGGGTCCTGTTATGGCAAACAAGGAGGTATCCCTATTCCCTGCCTCGGTCACAGATTTCTTCTACGCTGTCTTTCAGAAGATCAAGTCCAATCGCGTGGCTAGCACCAGGAAGATATGTAAATATATCTGATCAAATATACGATCTTCAGCCAGTATTGTGTAATACAATTGTAGAGATTTGGTAGCATCTGGTAGTTCTCATGTGATTTTGATCTGACGTAAGCCTGCTTCCAGAGTCGGGTAGATTTCCTGCAGCTGATGATAGACTCGCAGAAAGACAGCAACTCAAAGGGAGAGGAGCAGAGTAAAGGTGCCTGCCTTAACACACACACACACACACACACACACACACACACACACACACACACACACACACACACACACACACACTGTATACTAGCATCTAACACACACACATACAGTACCTGCCTCAAACACCTATACCTACAAACACACCTACCACCCCATTTCTCCCATCATCATAGGATTGAGTGACCATGAGATCTTGTCCCAGGCAATGATGTTCATCTTTGCTGGCTATGAGACCACCAGTAGCTCTCTGTCCTTCCTGGCCTACAATCTGGCAACCAACCCTCACATCATGACCAAGCTGCAGGAGGAGATACACACTGTGTTTCCCAACAAGGTAACCCCTCTGCAGACTCCTATATAGTACTATTCATGTGGAACAGGAAATATGATAGTGACAGTATTTTAGAGGGTACTGATGAGTGTGTAACCCCTGTGCACTGCAGACTCCTACAGTATCTATTACTATTGCTTTGGAACAGACGGTTAGATAGGTGACAGTATTTTACAGTGTGCTAATGTGTCTGTAGCATCCCTGTGCAGACTTCTGCCCAGTATTATTCATTTGAAACAGGAAGTAGATAGGTGTTGTTGGAATCTTCAGAATAGTTAAAAGGCTAGTACCTGAGAACCTGAGGGATCTACAGGGTATATACCTTAAAAGCATGTCTGACATGCAGTGGTGTGCATGACCATAGAGTGATTTCTAAACTAATACAATTATCTTAAAATAAATTATAAAACTAACAGGTAATCAGTGCAGAGACTTGTGTGATATGTGCTCTCCATCTGACTCGTGCTGCTGCATTCTGTATCATTTGCCAATAGCTTTCTTTGGTCGACCAGACAGGAGAGTGTTACAGTAATCAAGGCTGCTAGTAATACAAGCATGCATTCGTCTCTCAGTGTCAGCCTGCGAGAGGAAAGGTTGCACCTTTACAGCTGTGTTCTGTAAAGGTCCATGTAATATTCAAGCTTTCTAAAAGCTTCCTAACGGTTGTAATGACTATCTTTAATCGGTAGCGATCAGGGAACAAGATCCCTTATAATAAATCCCTTATGAATAAATATTTCATTTACGAACGCTGTTTTGGTTCGGAAAAGACGCTTTTTAAAATGCAGTGTCCTACCTGACATTCGGTTTGCATATAAACATGTTGTGAGTGCCAGGGGTGTTCTAGGGGAGTAGACTGACCTTTCTCTGGTGGCTGCCTCTCCCAATCGTGTGCGCATGTAGAAACACAACAGCTAATGTCCAACACTGCAAGTTCATTTCGGGGGGATATATTATTATTAGGGAGGATGTTGTTGTTTGGACAACTTCAGACAGAATTTCTCCACGATGGCAGATTTCCGGCAAACTTACTTACTCTTCTTTAAGTGATACAAATATGTTTTAGTCACATTCTTGATATGGGTTTCAAAATTAAGATCTGAGTCAATGGTAACACCTTGTTTTTTTGCCTGGTGCTTAGTATTACTGTAAGTAGTGTCTTTAAGTGTGCAGACAGTTTGACCAGGACAAGGACAAAGAGCATTTTGGCATCAGCATTAATTAATTAATTCTAAGGTCATTAAGAACCTAGTTAATAACTTAACAACATAGTGCTATCTCAGTGCTATGATCGGCACAAAAGCCAGATTGGAACATGTCAAAGGTACAGTTGGGAAGAAGGAGATTATTTAACAGTTTGAACACCTTTTTTTCAAGAATTATTATTTTTTTGCTTAAAAAGGGAAGGTTGGAGATTGGCCTAAAATCGCTAAGGACTGAAGAGTCTAAGTTACTTTTCTTCAGGAGGGGTTTCACCATGGTAGTTTTAGGTGCAGATGAACAGACCCCCACTTTGCTGAGCATTTCTGTATGACCACTGCAAAAGAGTTCATAGTGCTTCCATGTGGTGGAAGGTGGGGTAACAAGTCATCAAACACATCTTCAGGTCTTGCCTGAGTGATCCTCCTCACCTAATATTGGTTCTCTTATCTCAGAAGTATGTTGCAAATTCCTCACATTTGTAGGTGGAGAGCAGATCACCAGGTGTCTTGTGGGCGGGATTTATAAGGCTGTCAATCGTTGAAAAGAGCACTGTTTGAGTTGTTATGATTCATTATCAATTTTGAGAAATGATCCCGTCTGTCTTGGCGTTTTTTTATTGCCTTATTAAAAGCAGAAAGATGCTCTCGAAGAATATCAAGGTGGACCTGCAGTTTTTGTCCGCTCAGACTTTCTGCAAATTCTTTTAAATTTGGCCACAGCCTTTTTCAGTTTGACTGGTGCTACAGAGTCGATAGTTGCCCTTAGTTTGGTGTTGAAGCTGGTTGCTAAATCATTATCACAGGAGGAAGCTGTTGATGGTGTACTATTCATATTCATATTCATCATGAAATTCTCATCTGCTCAGCGACATGGCTAGATAAATAATAGAGTGAAAATATATTTTTCCCCACTTCTAATAGACTGACATGCATTCATGTTTAGCCAGGTTTCAGATAAAAACATTACAGTGCAGCTTTCGCTCTGAGATAAGATCAATAAAGGTTTTGCCAGATAGGGACCTAATATTCAAAAGCACCATGGTAATGTTCTCTGGGCTGTTCGGTGCTGCCCGGCCACAGTTAATGGAATGGATACCAAGTTATTCACATTTGAACCACCTGACAGTTTTCTTGTAGTCTGTCGACTGTGATAGGAAATAATAGACTGTAGCACATTCAGTATTCCAAGCAGTCAATCCACTAAAAGCAGCCCAGTTTAGTGGCATTTTGACTTCTGATTGATCCTTGTGTACATCTATCATTTACATTGTTCAACTATCAAGATAACATTATTTAGCGATTTTTTTGTTTATTCATGTATAACAAAAAAGCAAGACACTATTACACACGTACATTGAAAGTAATGGCGTTCTGTATGCGGGTGTCATGAAATTAGGCTATGCAGATTAGAATAAGTACAGTACTGTGTTCATTTCCCAAAAAAAGAACACAAAAAACTAACAGCTCTTCAGATTTGCAACGAAAAATAGTTAGTTCTGGGTTTCGGCTACGTGAACGACCAATCACTAGTGCTCATGTGAGTGTAATATCCCTGTGCAGGCTCCTATCCAGTACGAGGCTCTGATGCAGATGGACTATCTAGACAGCGTGATCAACGAGTCTCTCAGGTTGTACCCCATCGACTTGAAAGAGTCGCCAAGAAATCTGTTGAGATCAGCGGCATCACCATCCCCAAGGGTATGGTTGTCATGATACCCATCTGGACCTTGCACCGTGACCCCGATGTGTGGGAAGACCCAGAGGAGTTCAAACCAGAGAGGTAATGGGCCACATCTTAACCACAACCACAATATCAATCACAACAGCAACGATAAGAGCAGTGTTCCACAAACAACCATAAAACAAACCTAAATGCGACGACCAAACACAAACAGGTTTCTTCAACCATGTATAACCATCATATTACTGTGATTTAATTGATATGTTCTTTAACCCCTCCTCCTCTGAACTCTCCGTGTGTAGGTTCAGTAAGGAGAACAAGGAGAGCATCGACCCATACACCTACATGCTGTTCGGGTTGGGCCCACGGAACTGTATCCGTGCGATTCGCTCTGGTATTGATGAAACTGGCGATGGTGGAGATTCTACAGAGGTTCAACTTCACCGTCTGTAAAGAGACAGATGTGAGACAAAATAATGATACAATGATTGTAAATATAATTTTGTACCTATGACTTTGTTGCGTTTCTATATGTAGCAGAGGTGATTTTGGAATCACACTCGCATGATGAGGTAGCCCTGCCTGAGACATGTAAACTGAAGTGTCGCCCTCAGACCTTGAGGATGTCCTCTTGGCTTAATAGTAGCGTTTGTGTCTTCCACATGGGAGACCCGGGTTTGAACCCCCATACTACAATTCTGTACTTGCGTACTGCATGAGTATGTACTCCCCATTTAATTTCCCAGATTGCATTTTTCAGTACTAGGCGCCAATCATCCTCAGTATAGGCTACCTACTAAATGATGGAAGTGTGAGATTTAAAAAAAAGCTATTTGTATTTCTGCAAAACTCCCTCGAGACTTCATAGGGCCATTTTAATGTATGTCGACCCAAGAGAGGTTGTCCAGGAGTTTGAGTTTATTTGAATTTATAGTGCAATGCTACCCGAACGTAACAGTGACACTGTATTAGGTAACATTCATAGTGTAACGCTGACATCTGTTTTACTCGTTCCTTCATACTTTAACTGTGTGTCAACTCTCACCAGATCCCCATTGAGATGGACCTGTTCCGCTGCCAGGAGTCCAACGACAACCAGCTCAAAGCAGACAGCCAGTGATGAGGACCTGCCCTGCTGCAGGTCTCTCAGTTATTATGTTACACATAGATTTAGGATCAGCCCCAACACTGGCTACTTTCAAAAATGGGCTTAAAAAAAAAAGGGCTTCGCTTTTGCCTTAAATTGAAACTAAATTGGCGCTAATAATTGCACTGTGACCCTAAAATGCACTGTGACTTTTTTTCTTTTTTTCTGTCTTTTATGCGTTTTTATTCTAATTTTTTTTTCATGCTCTTTCCTTTTTATCTATTTTACGTAAAGCACTTTGAATTGCCTGTGTATGAAATGTGCTATATAAATAAACTTGCCTTGCCTTGCCTTGCCTCGCCTCGCCTCTGGGCTCTGCTGCTACTGTATGCTGCTCTCTTTGTATCTGTCTATTAGTGGAGGTCCAGGACTAGTTGTACAGAGACAGTTGTTGTCTGTCGTCTGCAGTGCAGGGATTTGCATGTGACTTGTGTATGTTTTGTACTTGTCTGGTAGTGGGTCTCTATCATCACGCTAAAAACGTGTGTATAATCACAAACTAAATCATAACATGAGAATGAACAACATGCCATCAAAACATGCCAATAAATAGGTGTTAGATTAGATTCAACTTTATTGTCATTGTGCAGAGTACAAGTACAAAGATAACGAAATGCAGTTAGCGTCTAACCAGAAGTGCAAAAAAGCGTGCAATGTGCAATGTGAACAATATATACAGGTAGAGCAGTATAAGCAATAAATGAGCAGTATAAGTAGTGCAGTATAAGCAGTATATGAGCAGTATAAGTAGTGCAGTATAAGCGGTATATGAGCAGTATAAGCAATATATGAGCAGTATAAGTAGTGCAGTATAAGCAGTATATGAGCAGTATAAGCAGTATATGAGCAGTATAAGTAGTGCAGTATAAGCAATATATGTATTAACAGTAACATTATAAGCAGAATAAATATAGAATGCAGTATGAACAGTATAAGCAGTATATGAGCTGTATAAGTAGTGCAGTTACCAATGTATTGGGTCTATCTATGGGTATCGTAGTGCAGCAGTAGTCAAAATGTACCTGCATTTTATCGGTTGAAGTGCCATCTCATCTGTCATAAGATTTGACTTGTAAAACTGAAAAGTAGGATACAACTAATAGCCTAAATGTATAAACACAGACCACAACCAAAAAACAACATGGGAAAATCGTTTACGCATCCTCTGCAGCAGGAACAGTGCAGAGAAAAAGTATGTACAGTAAACCCCATAACTGAATACACTTCATACGCTTCAGCGCGACACAGAACGCAACAAAGTAAAAAGATGAGACAGACACGTGTCTTCAATAACTTGCATGTTTAATCAAAATACAAGCATTCGGCACATCGTTAACTTGTAGGAAAGTTTAATCAGGTTTTATCAATTGTATTATTTTAAATGTGAAATAAATAGCATCAGTGCAGAGGCTATAACACACTACAAAAGTCACATTAAATCACGGAAAGTAGGCTAGGCTAATTAACGGAACTATATGAATATACAGCCGGAGCCCAGTCCAGGGTTCTGAAAGCGACAAGTAACAAGTGTGCCCATCAACTGTCTAGATATTATGCCTATACGTAACATTTAGTCCTCCACTTTATATCACAGCCAGTATAACGTTTAAAATGACTACAAAACAAAAGCAATATAGTCTACAGTGAACGGCGCATTGTCCATTTGTCATACATGTCCAAACAGACCCGCTCACTTGAATAGGAAAGTAGTTCGGCGGTTCGTTGCTTCAGCAAACCTCTCGATGACTTTACTGTTGAAATCCATCTGTCCCTGAATCAATGCATTTTCAATGGAAAGCATGTCAAGGCCGTTCAGTCGCTGGTGTCTGTTCTGTTCTGACAGATGTATAATGTCTTTGAATCCAGCCGATGCCCAAATAGTCTCCACCAAAAATCATACATGGGAAACAGAACAGCGCATGTTTCGAGGTGGTAGCGGTTAGCCATCTCTTTTTGTCAAACCATTCCTGTTGGCCCTAAACGTTTTATCTCCAACTTCTCTTCCAAAGGCAATGTACTGAACCGCATGGTCAACAAATAATCTACACGATTCATTGTGAAAACTTTAGCTAGCTAGCATTAGCGATAGACGTACAGTAGATGAACTGAATTGCTTTGTGATCATTTCCTGTCATGTCAGACCACGTTAACGACATTAGCGTTTAATAGTTTTTCGCCACCTGTTGCTAGGCAGAATTCATACCCAATATAATTTGCGTGAGGTTTTCCCTGCTTACGCCAATCACGCTCACGTTGTTCCCCTCGCAACGATGGGGCAGAGTGCTCCGCTGCCCCACAGCAGAAAGACGGGACAGAGAGCGCAGTCCGCACACACTAGTAATTACTAGTAATTAGTAATTACTCCAAAAACAGCACTATACGAATTATGAGTCAAGTTTTATATATTTATACACACCAATTTCACCATTTAATCTATTTTGTATTAAATATAAAATACTTATTATTATTACTAATAAAAAATAGGACTAATAATTGTTTCGTATTTGTAATGTACTTTATGAGACTTTATGTTTGTAATGTACTTTATAAAGAAAAAAACCCTGTATATCCCCAAATTTGATTCTATGCAATATGTTTTTTCAAATGTTGTATTTGTCTTGTAGGCTACTTTTGTGTAAGCCGTATATTGTGGGTAAAATGCACTATAAATTCAAATGAACTTAAACTTAAATGTGTATTGCAGTGGAATCCTAACTCGAGATCCGCGTGAAAATCGAATCAATTTCCCATTGACATGAATGCAAGATTTACGCGCGCGGATTTGGAGTGAGGATTCCACCCAAAATGCGTTGCTATTGGTATCATTATGACGTTGATATGTACACAGAATTGAGAATGTTCTGCAATAATACACAAAGTTCTTGAACTTTTAGTTTAGTGGCATAACGAGCTAAGACGCAACCTGAACCTGTGCAATCAGTATTACCAGAGTGAGATATAAAGAGATTATAACCGGAAGATTCGGCGCTTATACACAGCCTACTGACTGAGGTAGGCTAATGTAGGCCAGAGATGTAGTATAGTTGACATATAGTATAGTTTTATAACACTTGTATTTGTAAATACTTGAGACGGCATAGGCCGACTACCTTTACAGCATTTGGACAAGGGACGCGTAAAAATGTCACTGAGAGATATCTGTCACTAGGAGATGATATTCCCATTAAGTCGAATTCAGCGTTGGATATTTCTATATGCCTAAAAACTCACATCTTTAGAAAGGCCTTCCTTTAGGTCCTGTCCTCTTGTTGTTGTTAGTGTTTTGTTTGTGTTTTTGTTTGTGTGTCTATTGCACTCAACTGCACAGGCTTTGAAATTGTCGGCTACAAATGAAAAACACATTCCAAATCAAATATATTTTTTATTATTATTAGAGACCTAAATGCATGAATTGAATTAGGGCTATTTTAATTTTGCGGAGGTTTTCTGCTTCTTTGCCTATAGGCTCCTACCTGTACCAGGCCGATTCCAGTTAATAAAATGTGCCCATTATATGGCCACTGATATTTGACCTGTTGACCACAATTGTAGGCTATATTTCAAGGCGTGTCAACAAACATAGCCAGCCAACCCACACTGGAAGCTTTTGCTGACTCTAACATAGGCCTCTGACAGGACCAAGTCACTTCGAACCATTGCATCGAACGCTGATAAGAGTTGTTAGCCAGTGAATTACCATGATAGTCATTCCAAACCCATTATGACGCCAGCCGAACGCACATTATAGATAATAACATTTCTTTGCTGCCAATCGGTGTACTGGTATTTGTTGACTGATTCAGAAGGGCAAACTCAAAGATTGTTATCCCTTTCTCATTTGGAGAATCTTTCTGACATTCCTGTTGCATTATAGTATGGGTGTGTGGAGATTATTTCAATCATTTTTGTTTGTGTTCTATCTACTGTAGGTGCATAAAAACAATGGAGGTGAAAATATATATGAGTATTGAGGATATTAGGAAGGAGCATGAGAGGATTAAGACAGAGAAGGCAGAGTTTGAGAAAAAGATAGAGGAATATGAGAAACAAAAGAGAAGGGACCAAAAAGTTAGGCAGAGGGAGGAGGAGATCCTGGCCAGAAAGGCAGAAAGACTGCAGGAGGACAGGAATGAGTTCAATAGGGAGAGGGAGGAGATGGACAGTGGGATCAAGATCCTCATGATGGAGATTGAGAAAGAGAAGGAGTCCTCAAAGGAGATACTTAGAAAGGCTGAGAAGGCAGAGGCAGAGTTAAATATGATGAGGAAGGAGAGTGTGAAAATCCAAAGAGACTGACAGAAGGTGGAGCAAGAAATGCTCATGATGTGGAAGGAGAAGGAGACATTTCTCAAGGCCAAGAAACAGATGGAGAAAGAGATGGAGAAAAATATGGTGGCAGTCAAGAGGAGAGAGGCCCTGGTGATGGAGGCCGAAGAAAGACTTAAGCTGAGCAAGGAAAAAGAGAAGGAAGAGCAGGAGATGGAGACCTCAAAGGAGATGCTTAGAAAGACAGAGAAGGTCGGAGCAGAGTTGCAAATGATAAAGAAGGAGTGGATGAAAATCAAAAGAGACGGGCAGAAGGTGGAGCAAGAAATGCTCGGGATGTGGAAGGAGAAGGAGACATTTCTCAAGGCCAAGAAACAGATGGAAAAAGAAATGGAGGCAGTCAAGAGGAGAGAGGCCCTGGTGATGGAGGCCGAAGAAAGACTTAAACTGAGCCAGGAAAAGGAGACGCTAGAGGAGGAAAAGGAGACCTCAATGGAGATGCTTAGAAAGACAGAGAAGGTCGGAGCAGAGTTGCAAATGATAAAGAAGGAGTGGATGAAAATCAAAAGATGTGGAAGGAGAAGGAGACATTTAAAAAGGATAAGAAACAGATGGAGAAAGAGATAGAGGCCATCAAGAGGAGAGAGGCCCTGGTGATGGTGGCTGAAGAAAGAGCGAAACAGAGTCTGGAAAAAGAGAAGCTAGAACAGGAGAGGGAGACATTGAAGAAGGTGAGCATAGTGACGATTAGAGAGATGGTAGAGAACCTATAGACTAAGTAGATGAAGGTGATTGTTGCTAGTTTTACTGTTGCATTTAGTCCATGACCTTCAACTCTCAGTTGAATTTGTCCAATTCTTGTCTCACCTTGCACTCCCCTCTGATGTTACTTTTTTAATTTCAGATGAACGATGGCTCCAGATATGCCCCAACCCTCATGTTCTCGTTGAAAGCGACTCCTCTGATGGCTCAGCTGGTACACAATCAGGCAAACCAGGGGACGAGTCTTTCTCTCAAAAGCCTTGTTGATGTGGCCCTGGCTGAGAGCGTGTGGGGGTGCAGAGATAAGACAGGGGACTGCACATGCCGACACCGTTAGCCTGGAAACCTCAACACAATTGGCCGCTATTTAGGGATACATAGCAAATCAATTTATATAGTTGTCTTAAGTTCAATAAATTAAGTTGAACATTAAATTAAATTGACTTCCTTTCTCTACCACTGTGACTGCTTGTGGCATTTATTATTATAGAAAGTCTTACTTGTGATGACCGTGATGTATGTAGCTGAAGATGAATGTAGCTATTTATTTTAAGTCGCTCTGGATAAGAGCTTCTGCTAAATTACTCAAACGTAGGCCTAAAGTACATCCGTAAAATAATGTATCCATTTCCTGTTAACCATCTCTAAACCCTAGATGGCAGTATTTACTCTTACACCAGAAACGTGACCAGTTGCACGTGTGGATGCAGAAGAAATAGCCTCCCAGTCTGTTTCTGCAAGGAACTTCTAATTTATGGATTCTGTACATTGTTTTATGTTGAGAGCCTTGTCAAGTCTGAATATGTTAGAGTTGGGGTTTGTCCTCTATCTCCAAATATAAACGAGGACAATCACTTTGTTTTTCATACAGGTACCACTATTGTATGTATTTCTATAATCTATGTTTCTATTACTTTACCATACTATGAAACTAATTGAATATGTTTTTAAGCGTCCAAAAAGCATTGATACCATTTCCAAGCACTCCAAGAATCATTTTGCGTTGCTGCTGCAGCAGCCACGCAATGTCAACACTTTACACACGCACTGGTGTAGCATGTAACATTAAAATCCATCAACTTCATATCACACCATTGATGATTGGTGAACTTGTTGGATCAGTTAAGGCCTGTGCCAGAAAACAGTACACACACCAATCACACAATGGGACTATAACAGGCACATACAGTGCATTCTGAAAGTATTCAGACCCCTTCACTTTTTCCGTATTATGTTATGTTACAGCCTTATTCAAAAATAGATGAAATTATTTTTTTTCCTCATTAATCTACACACAATACGCAATAATGACAAAGGTGCTTCAACAAAGAACTGAGTAAAGGGTCTGAATACTTATGTAAAGGTGATATTTCAGTTTTTTATTTTGAATAAATTAGCAACAATTTCTAAAAACCTGTTTTTGCTTTGTCATTATGGGGTATTGTGTGTAGATTGATGAGGAAAAAGGCTGTAACATCACAAAATGTGGAAAAAGTGAAGGGGTCTGAATACTTTCAGAGAGCACTGTATTTACATCTTGATTCACAGAATCACACCTCGTACACACTTGCAAGTGATAGCAACGCCTATCACCTGTCCCAATAAAGGGATGCTACAAGCGCACCATTTCATCCTTTCCACTCTTCACTCTCTGACTGTCTGAAGTGTACTGTAGTTGTGTTGTTGTAGCTGGGTACACCTCAGCCTATGATTCTCACGGGGCGTTAGGTTGAAAAGTGTACTGTAGTTGTGTTGTTGTAGCTGGCTACACCTCAGCCTATGATTCTCATGAGGCATTAGGTTGAAAAGTGTACTGTAGTTGTGTTGTTGTAGCTGGCTACACCTCAGCCTATGATTCTCACGGGGCGTTAGATTGTCTCTGATAGAATCCTACGGTTCAGCTCAACGACGATTTTCATCTTCTGAGCACCTGTTAACTCTCTGAGCTAGCAAGCTAACCTGTGAGCTCTCAATTCTTTGTTATTGTTGGACCCCAGCTCGACGATAATTCCTCAGGTTATTATTAGAACTTGCAAGGTCACATGTGTAGGCTACAGCTAGCACTTGGGACGGACGGCTAACTAAGTTACTTGTTGTTTCCGGACAGCTGAGAACCTTGGCGAGCTTTGACAAGGTAATATTGAGAAATATTAGCACCCTGTTTGCAGGAGGGTTGGTCAGCTTGTGTTTGTAGCCCTAGGACTACTGAGCACTTTCTAGTAATTAATAATTTACTAGCTAGTTACCTCGTATAATGAATTGGAACATACCAGTTCTCTCTGGTGTGGGACTAGCACCATATCTAACTATGCGGGTACCAGTTCCCTGTGGTAGCACGTGGGTGTAGCAATGCTGAGGTGTGCTGATATTGTACCTGTTTGTTGCATCGTGCACTGTATCTAAACTAACCCCACAACTAAGTCAACTAATAAACATGGGCTACGCATAACTTAAACATGCATGTGTGTGTGTGTGTGTGTGTGTGTGTGTGTGTGTGTGCGTGCGTGTTTGTGCGTGCTTGCGTACATGTGTTTTTTCGGGGATGCAGAGAAAGTCTTCCAGCTGTTCCAATGACAACATCCATCCATCCATACATACATAGACCTATGCATTTAATTCTGGTTTGTTTATAACTAAGAGGAAGACACATTTATCATCAAAAACCACTAGTTATCATCAAAAAGGATGGTCACAGTTTGCTAAAAAAGAGTACCTAAAAAGCCTGCAGAGGTCTCGTAAAAGGTATTGTGGACAGATAAGATGAATATTATCATGGACTAGAGTGACAAAAGTTTGGAGAAAAAAGGATCTGCCCAAGATTTACAGCATACCACCTCATCTGTGAAACATGGTGCAGGGGGTGTTAGGTGTGGGCATGTATAGTTGCCATTAGAACTTGCTAACTTGTCTTAATTGATGATTGTACCTGCTGACGGCAGCAGCAGAATGTATTCTGAAGTGCACAGAAACATCTTGTCTGCTTGAGTGCAAGCAAATGCCTCCAAATGCATTGGATGGAGCCACACCATACAATAAAACAATGACCCAAAACACTGCCATAGCAACTAGTGGAAAGATCTTGATTGGCCAAGTCAATCTTCAGATTAAAATTCAATTGAACATGCATTACATTCCCCTAATGATAAGAATTTAGGCAAAAAGACCTCAAAACAAACAACAACTAAAGATGGCTGCAGTACAGGCCTAGCAGAGCATCACCAAAGAAGATGCCCAGCGTCTGGTGAGGTTAGTGGGTTGCAGACTTCAGGCAGTTATTGTCCACTAAATACTAGTGGATTGTCCACTAAATACTAAACATGACTGCTTCATTTGGACATTTGATAAGTCTGTCCCATTACTTTTGGGTACACTGAAATAGGGGGATTATGCATAAAAAGTGGGGTAATTTCTAAATGGTGAAACCAATGTGTATACAAATACCATCAAATAAAAGCTGAGAATCTCTACTTTAACCTTGTAGTAATTGTTTAATTTCAAATCCAAACGTTTGATAAAGTTCTTCATAACCAACATCAGGGAGATGTGACCAGAGAGTGGATCCTGGCTATAAGGGCACACACTTGCCAACACACATTCTGGTGTGACATGTGCGATGTCTTATTGATCTATGTTGCTTTGGCTGTCTCCATGTGTGGATCATTGTAATCAGGGGTGGGGCTGGCCTTTTAAACACCTGTGCTTTGTTTCATTCAGGGAAAACAAAGAGATTTTTAACATTTCTTTTAAAGAGACAACACACATTTTCTGCCATGCCTCTGTCAATTGATTTGGCTTTAATCAATGGTTTCTTCTTGATGTTGTGTACATGTTTTCATGCCTATGTCACCTTTCAGAGGAAATCAAGGAACCTATCCAGATCTGATGTCGTATTAGATGAGTCAAACCCTGTCAGAACATAGTTTGCTTTTGCTAGATTCTTTTCTTTTCTTTTGTCTAGTATTGGTATACATGGTCGAAATGATGCACTCATGTTTAGTATTTGGTCGACAATACTTTGTATGCAATAACCGTCTGGGACCCATTGACCCCACCAGGTGCTGGGTATCTTCTCTGGTGATATTCTGCCAGGCCAGCCATCTTTTTGCCAGGTCTTTTTGCCCAAAATCTTACCATCAGAAAATGAAATGCATGTTCAATAGGATTTAAATCCAAACATTGACATGGCCAGTCAAGGACTTTCCACTTTTTCGCCCTGAAAATCTCCCTAGCTCCAATGGCAGTATGTTTTGGGTCATTGTCTTACTGTATGATGAAGCGCCATCCAATGAATTTGGAAGCATTGTTTTTACTCGACCAGACAAGATATTTCTGTACACTTCAGAATACATTCTGCTGCTGCTGTCAGCAGTAACATCATCAATTATGATAAGTTAGCAAGTTCTAGTGGCAGCTATACATGCCCAAACCATAGCATCCCCTCCACCATGTATCACAGATGGGATGGTATGCTGTAAACCTTGGGCAGATCCTTTTTTCTCCAAACTTTCCTCTTGCAATCACTCTGATAATATTCATCTTATCTGTCCACAAGACTTTTTTCCACACCTCTGCAGGCTTTTTAGGTACTTCTTAGCAAACTGTAACCTGACTATCCTTTTTAAGAATAACTAGTGGTTTGCATCTTGCAGTGAAGCCTCAGCCATTTGCGATTGCTGAGCTCATCAGTGCTTGATTTTGGCAAGTCTAAGGTTTTGACTATGTTTCAGATTTTTCAGCTTTCACCATTTGTCAATTCCTTTGCTATTGTAATGTATCTAACACCTTGTCCTTTGTTGGGAATGATATTTAAGGAGAGGGACAGCGAGATATTCTTTGAGTTTTGGCTTAGGCCCATCACGGGCATCATTCTCCCGCGTTGTCCTTGACGCACGTTAACGTATGGTTAAAACTTACAGACGTATGTTGTTTTAAATTGTGTTAAATTGGTTATTTTGTTGATACTCTATTCTCATTCTTCCTATGGGCATTAATGTGATGTTGTGCGCTCGATAAAGGTTCTGTTAATCAGGGCTGGCTCTAGCCATTTTGGTGCCCAAGCATTTTTCCTTCTTTTGCATTATCAAATGTCTAAATTAAACACTCATGTTTAGTATTTGGTCCCCAATCCTTTGTATGCAAAAGTGCAAAAGTCTGTGACCCATTGACCCAACCAGACGCTGGGTATCTTCTCTGGTAATGCTATGTTGCAGCGACTGTTGTTGTTTTTTTAGGATGTTTTGCCCTAAGTCTCCTCTTGAGCAAATGAAATGCATGTTCTATAGGATTTAAATCTGGAGACTGACTTGGCCAGTCAACAACTTTCCACTTTTTGGCCCTGAAAAATTCCCTAGTTCCTATGGCA
This sequence comes from Argentina silus, assembly GCF_951799395.1. NCBI lineage: Eukaryota > Metazoa > Chordata > Actinopteri > Argentiniformes > Argentinidae > Argentina > Argentina silus. Next base: position 42,611,570 of record NC_139654.1, read on the forward strand.
GTATGTTTTGGGTCATTGTCCTGCTGTATGATGAAATGCTGTCCAATGAGTTTGGAGCCATTTACTTGTACTTGGACTGACAAGATGTAAATAAATGATTCTCAATTATGGTGAGCATTCTTTGGTTATCCACTGGAAGTCTTCCTTGGCCTACTAGGTAATTTGCGATTTCTGAGCTCACCAGTGCTTTCTTTCCTTTTAATGAAGTTAAATGAAGTTCCAAACTGTTGATTTTGGTAGGTTTAAGGTTTTGGCTATGTTTATTTTTTTTCTGATATTTCAGCATCATAATGGCTTCCCTGACTTTCAATAACATCTCTTTGGTCCTCATGTTGACAAGACACCAATAGCAGACTGCACAAATTATGTGACGGAACACACCTGACGAACACACTTGTCAAGCCAATTGTCCTATCACTTTTGTGTAGCCTGAAATAGGGGGATTATGCATAAAAGTGTTGGAATTTCTGAATGATAAACCAATATGTACATTATATAAAAAATAAAAATCTCTACGTTTTTATTTCAAATCCAAACAGAAGAAAAAATGCTTCACTGTCCCATTACTTACGCACGGTACTGTATAACCTTCTGTGGAAAGGGTTTTACATGGAACCCAAAAGGTTTCTTCAAAGGGACAGTGGAAGAAGAACCCTTTTTGGTTCTAGGTAGCACTTTTTCAAAGAGTGCAGGATCTGTGATGGGTCTGTCTGTCTCTATCTACGGTATATTTGCTTGAATGCCACAGCCTATTTAAGTATTGTTGCTGACATTGCTGTGCATCCCTTCATGGCCACAATTTACCCACCTTCTAATGGCTACTTCCAGCATGATAATGCACCATGTCACAAAGCAAAAGTCGTCTTAAACTGGTTTCATGAACATGACAATGAGTTCAGTGTTCTTCAGTGGCCTTCCTTGTCACCGGATCTGAATCCAATAGAACATCTTTGGGATGTGGCACAACGGGAGATTCACATCTTGAAAGTGCACCTGAAAAATGTGCAGGAATTGCGTGATGCAATCATGTCATCATTGACCAGAATCTCAAAGGAATCAATGTCACGAAGAATTTAGGCTGTTTTGAGAGCAAAGGGAGGCTCTACCTGGTATTAGTATAGTGTTCCTAATAAAGTGTTGGGTGAGTGTATATCTAACTATCTTTGTTTTTGCTGGTCTGTAGGATCTATGATGGCCGTCAGCCCGTCCTGTGTATCATGGACACAGCCATGATCAAAACCATCCTCATCAAGGAATTCTACTCCCTTTTCACTAACAGGAGGGTAATACGCTAAATTGAAGTTGTTGTATGGGGAAAAAAACATAAGGGCTCATTAAATAGATAATATCATTGTTATTATAGCATTATTAATATTCGGTTAATTTTGCAGTATATAATCATTGTTATTTTTCTAGAATTTCTATCTCAACGGGCCTCTGTATGACGCCGTGTTTATCGCTGAGGATGATGCATGGAGACGGATCCGCAGTGTCCTGTCTCCCTCCTTCACCAGTGGGCGGATCAAAGAGGTACAGTCCCATCTCTCCTCTCCTTCTTTTATTCATTCCAACAACACAAATAAATGAATGACTAACAACTCTGACGTGTGTTTGTGTGTTTATGTGATTTGTACTATGTGTATAGTGTGTATTCATTGTTGTTTGTTGTTGTGTGAAGCAGCAACTTTAATTGTCCAAGACAAATTTCCATCCGGGACAACAAAGTATATTTAATCTTATCTTAGATAAGTTCAGTGGTCAGATGACAGAGTTTAGAATAATAGTTCATCTTTGGAGTCACTTATTCCTTGACTATATACATAATGTATCCTGTATGAATGTATATTCTCAGGCTATATAAACATTAAAATAATTCCTGTTTCAAACATGATATTAACCCATGTTTTGCACATATTAATCCATGTATCAATCATCATATTTTTCCATGTATCCTTCCCAACTCAGATGTTCGGGATCATGAAGCAGCACTCTGGTAATTTGGTCAGCAATCTGAAGAAGACGGCCGATAACGAAGAGCCCATTGAACTAAAAGAGTGAGTATTTCTCTCCGAGAAGATATGGTGAATTTGTAATTTCAGTGAACTCCCCCTTTAATTTTGTGGTTGTGGTTCTGGTGGTCAAAGATTTTGTGGTTGTGTTCCAGGTTCTTTGGACCATACAGTATGGATGTGGTCGTCAGCACTTCATTCAGTGTCGACATCGACTCCCTCCACAACCCCTCTGACACCTTTGTGACCAACATCAAGAAAATGCTCAAGTTTGACATCTTCAGCTCACTGTTCCTCACAGTCGGTACAACTGCCTCCTAGACACTGTTTCCCAACAAGGTAACCCCTCTGCAGACTCCTATATAGTACTATTCATGTGGAACAGGAAATATGATAGTGACAGTATTTTAGAGGGTACTGATGAGTGTGTAACCCCTGTGCACTGCAGACTCCTACAGTATCTATTACTATTGCTTTGGAACAGATGGTTAGATAGGTGACAGTATTTTGCAGTGTGCTAATGTGTCTGTAGCATCCCTGTGCAGACTTCTGCCCAGTATTATTCATGTGAAACAGGAAGTAGATAGGTGTTGTTGGAATCTTCAGAATAGTTAAAAGGCCAGTACCTGAGGACCTGAGGGATCTACAGGGTATATACCTTAAAAGCATGTCTGACATGCAGTGGTGTGCGTGACCATAGAGTGATTTCTAAACTAATACAATTATCTTAAAATAAATTATAAAACGAACAGGTTATCAGTGCAGAGACTTGTATGATATGTGCTCTCCATCTGACTCGTGCTGCTGCATTCTGTATCATTTGCCAATAGCTTTCTTTGGTCGACCAGACAGGAGAGTGTTACAGTAATCAAGGCTGCTAGTAATACAAGCATGCATTTGTCATTCAGTGTCAGCCTGGGAGAGGAAAGGTTGCACCTTTACAGCTGTGTTCTGTAAAGGTCCATGTAATATTCAACCTTTTTAAAAGCTTCCTAAAGGTTGTAATGACTATCTTTAATCGGTAGCGATCAGGGAACGAGATCCCTTGAAATAAATATGTCATTTACAAACGCTGTTTTGGTTCGGAAAACACGCTTTTTAAAATGGAGTGTCCTACCTGGTTTTTGCTCGAATGACTAGTTCTGTGACATCCATATGTCCGCAATGCATTTCACCAGGAAATCAATCAAACTGTTTGACTGGTGCTACAGAGTCGATAGTTGCCCTTAGTTTGGTGTTGAAGCTGGTTAATAAATCATTATCACAGGAGGAAGCTGTTGATGGTGTACTATTCATATTCATCATCATGAATCTCATCTGCTCAGCGACATGGCTAGATAAATAATAGAGGATGCAACAGGAGTAAGACCCTTTGTAATCACTAGGTCCAGGGTGTGGCAGTGGTTATGGGTGAGCCCAGTAACTCGCTGAATAAAGTCCGTAGAATTCAAGAGATTCATCAAATCCATGGCTGTCGAGTCAGTCTTATTGTCCACATGTAGGTTAAAATCACCAATGATAATAATCTTAGCATAATTTGAATGAAAGGTAGATGGGCCTTGGATGAAACCGTGATCTTTACATTTCTCATCCTTGTCATCAGGTGTCTTTATCACTCATTACTGTGCAACAGGAGGCTGATGGAGGTAGAAATGGGAGGACAGCTCATTGTAATTAGAGCTTGACAGACATATCTGATATTGGCCTTAAAGAAATATCGGGGAGTTATTCACCATGTTATATATAATATAGAGGAAACTGGACAGCACTTATTATGGATCATTTAACACAATTACACATGACACAACTGTGTTAACAGAGACACAATACGTCCTGCTCCTGTACATGTTTGTATATACTGTACATTTTCCCCTATGTCTGCTAAGGGCTTCACTGCTTTTTCCACTGTTTATGTGGCACATAATATATTTATATGTAATTGGCCCCTTACGTAAATGTGTTATTTTATATGTATGCACTTTATCTTGCATGTTTACAGACTCCCCCCATTCAATTTCACGCATTTCTATTTGGAGTATAAAAGGCACTAGATCACCTGCGGGTATATAAGCTGTGGCTTGCGCTGCGTTCTTCAGTTGGCAGTTAATACCTGAACCAGTAAAGACTGAGGACCAGACGACTCACTAGTGTGTTTTCCATTTATTCTTAAGCATAAGCATTAATACAGTTTGTCATTAATGTAGGCTTTCTATTTAGTGTACCGTTAGGCATAGTAGCATATGAAGTTTGTAGTCTGTTAGCGGTAATTGCGCTAGCTTGGTATCCTAAACGAGGACGAGTTAGCACTAGTTTGCCGTTTACGATGAGTGGTTGTTGTCAAATGACACCTGACAAAACATGTCGAAGGGAGTCTGGTGTAACGTTTGCCTGACTCCACTGATACAGATGTATGTGTAGGATTTAATGTTAGAGTGTTTTGTAGTTTACATTTTCTTTGTTTTTCTTCGTTTTCTCCTAACGGTTAAGAGAAGGTAGACGGTTAGAGCCAGAGCCCGAACCGCTGATGAACAGCGCTGTAGTTTACCGTTGCCAAGGCAACCAGGCAGCTCACAGGTTGTACCATATTTCTAAATCATTATTTTGATATAATACTGAAATGTTGATATTATATTGTTATTGTTTTACATTGTAATTTGTATTGTTCCAACTAAGTTCAGTTGGCAGTTAATACCTGAACCACGAGTATGTTTTCCATTTATCCCCCCCCCTATACTAACCCTAACCCCAACCCCACCCAGAGACCTCTTCATCCCCGCCACCCCCCTTGTACAAGTTCTCTCCTGCTAATACAAATAAAATGAAATAGCCGACTGCCTATGGCCCCTGGTGTGAGCATTGATTACTTTGTCTTATGATGACTGTTGGATAGATGATTCAATTACTTAAACAAATGTATTGTTGTAAGTCGCTTTGGATAAAGGCGTCTGCTAAATGCCATGAATGTAAATGTAAATTACAATGGAGGGCCATGTCCAGAAACGACCCCGAGCCCCTACCACTGATCTATATACCTATATCTATGTCTGTGTTTTGTCTATTAATTAATAATATGATGATGATTAATCCCAACGACGTATATTTTCCAAGAAACAACATGAGCATATCTGTAATCAAATAAATATCTCCTGCGTCATAATGCTGTTGTCTTGATGACGCTGCTAGCAATGACGTAAATTTATGTAAAAGTCACTTTGGTCACTTGAACCTCCAGTTGTTGTCAAATAGCCTTTGCTGATTGTCATTTGTAATGTGGTACGCTCATTAGTGGAAATAGATTCAATTACATTTCAACACAATGGAGAAAAACTGGTGGGACCCGCCGCAGGTAAGTTTGCCTTGCTCTATTTTCGCGCAGATCCACCCTACCTTCATCGAATAAGCACTAGGCCTACAAGCTCCTGTATATTTTCAGCCTACCTCAAGTCCGTGAACTGCCTTCAAGTAAACGCAAAGCTGTAAGAAGCAGGGCTGAAAATTAATCAAATTTAATCAAATCAAGCTCTATCATCCGTGGTGACAACATGTTACTGTACACTTGTTTGTATTCGTATGTTATCGTCCAGTCAAAGTAGCCTACAATTCAAAGCAACATTTCCCCCACAATCAGGACCTAGACCTACTGCAAAGAAATACTCTTAATTGGCTACACTTTGTTGTTAGATCGCTGTGAAGTAATTCATCCGACTCGGCAGACAGTTTGATCCCAACATCAAGTCAAATCGCGGTAATTTCGGTGAGCGCTTAATTCCAAAAACAGCTGTTTGTCAGTGAAAGAGCAGCGTAACAGCCTAAAAAGTGAATCGTTGTTACAGAGAGAAATGTGGCTGCAAAATCAACCATTTTAAAGATCAACATTAAAACGAGACAGCTTTATAAATAACCTATAGAGGATGGACTATCGAAGAAAGATGATTGACAGAACAATATCAAAATGGTTAATTTGATGTTTTCAGGTAGGCCCTATCTAAAATATAACCAAACATAGTTGGCACTAATAGGTCTTAATCGACAGGACCTTTCCTTAAGTAAGTCGTAAGTTGACTTTGCAAAGGGCCTACAATTACTTACTGTACAGGCCTACATGATTTGCAATATAAATTGTGTCGGATATGTTGAATAAAAGGTAGATGTAGGCCTTTTTTAAAGGCAAAACTAGAGAGCCCCTTTTGGGGAATTGGGAACGCAACAGCCTATTCTTGAGAACATTGTGAGGTACCGCAACCTCTTTGCGAGGGAAGCCTGTTATCTAACGCAATCATATTTCTTGACGTTTCCCTGTCATTGTGTCTGTCATCTCCATCAGGAAGTTTCAAAGCCCTATGCTACTGTATTTGATAACTACCCACTCACCCCATTCAGGATGGCTAAACATAGACAATATGTAAAGATCACTGGAGACAATTGAATGGTTTTATACTCAGAAAAGACAAATACATTCATAGAGACATTCTCGAGACTGCACCTGTAGTGTGTTCACTGTATGTCCACAGGAGTGTAAAGAGGATCAGGCTGCCCTGATGATGGAGGCAGCAGGACCGGCAGCTTTCGCAGCCTACACCCCACTCCCACAGAGGACATCAAGACGGGCCAGGCACACGAGAGAGAGGGCCAGAGTGGCTAAAGAAAGAAAGGAAGAGAAGGAGGGTTGGAGGAGGGAGATGGAGGAGAGAGCGGAAGTGGTGGAGGGAGCCCAAAACCTTCTGCATAAGGTGAAGGAGCACACCGATGCAGAGAAGGAGAGGCTGAAGGAGGAGAGAGAGAGGGTGGACAAGGACAGAGAAATGGTGGACAAGGACAGAGAAATGGTGGAGAGGAAGAGGAAGATAGTCAACCATCTTAAAGATAATATGGAGAGGAAGAGGAAAGTGTTGGATAGAGACACTGAGAAAGTGAATGAATGCAATGCAATACTCAGTCGCATTCAAAAGACGCAGGAAAATAACAAAAAGGATTTGGAGGAGAGGATTGTCCAGTTGGAAATAAAGGCGAAAGAGGTGGAGGAGGTGGAGAAAGTGACAAAGGAGATGGAGGAGACTTTCCAGAGGGAGATGGAAAAAACAAGAAATGAGATGAAGAGGAGAGAGAAGGAGGTGGAGGAGAGAGAGAGGGTGGTGCAGGAGAGAGAGAAGGAGGTAAAGAAGAGCGAAGAGAGATTAAAGATGAGTGAGAAGGAGACCGAAACAATGGAGGTGATGAAGAGAAGGGTAGAAGAGGTTGACAGAGAGATGGAGAGAATCCTAGAGGAGAAAGAAATGGAGGTGAAACAAGTGAAAGAGAGGATGGAGGTGATGAAATGGGCAGAGGAGGAGAGAGAAAAAGACAGGAATGAGAAGAAGAAAGAAAAGGATATTGAATGGATGAGAAAGGAGTTGGAGGTGATGAAGAGAGTAGAGGAGGTGGAGAGAGAGAAGGAGAAAATCCTGGAGGAAAAAGAATGCGACGTTAAACGTGTGAGAGAAGAGATGGATGTGATGATAAAGAATATGGTGGAAAGGAGGGAGAGGGAAGTGAAAGAGGAGATGAGGATGAAGACAGAGATGGAGAGAGAGAGGGAGAAGATTGAAAAGGAGAAAGAAAAGGTTATTGAATGGATGAGAAAGGAGATGGAGGCGGGTATGAAGAGAGAAGAAGAGATGGAGAGAGAGATGGAGAGAATCCTGGAGGAGAAAGAAAGGGAGGTGAAACAAGTGAAAGAGAGGATGGAGGTGATGAAATGGGCAGAGGAGGAGAGAGAGAGAAACAGGAGTGAGAAGGAGAAAGAAAAGGATTTTGAATGGATGAGAAAGGAGTTGGAGGCGATGAAGAGAGTCGAAGAGATGGAGAGAGAGATGGAGAGAATCCTGGAGGAGAAAGAATGTGACGTTAAACACGTGAGAGAAGAGATGGATGTGATAAAGAATATGTTGGAAAGGAGGGAGAGTGAAGTGGAAGAGGAGATGAGAAAGATTACAGAAGATGTCGTGAAGTGGATGAAGACAGAGATGGAGAGGGAGAAGGAGAAGATTGAGAAGGAGAAAGAAAACGATATTGAATGGATGAGAAAGGAGATGGAGGCGGGTATGAAGACAGTAGAAGAGATGGAGAGTATCCTGGAGGAGAAAGAAATGGAGGTGAAACAAGTGAAAGAGAGGATGGAGGTGATGAAATGGGCAGAGGAGGAGAGAGAGAGAAACAGGAGTGAGAAGGAGAAAGAAAAGGATTTTGAATGGATGAGAAAGGAGTTGGAGGCGGGTATGAAGACAGTAGAAGAGATGGAGAGAATCCTGGAGGAGAAAGAAATGGAGGTGAAACAAGTGAAAGAGAGGATGGAGGTGATGAAATGGGCAGAGGAGGAGAGAGAGAGAAACAGGAGTGAGAAGGAGAAAGAAAAGGATTTTGAATGGATGAGAAAGGAGTTGGTGGGGATGAAGAGAGTAGAGGAGGCCGAGAAAGAGATGGAGAGAATCCTGGAGGAGAAAGAAATGGAGGTGAAACAAGTGAAAGAGAGGATGGAGGTGATGAAATGGGCAGAGGAGGAGAGACAGAGAAACAGGAATGAACAGGAGAAAGAAAAGGATATTGAATGGGTGAAAAAGGAGTTGGAGGCAATGAAGAGAGTAGAAGTGGTCGAGAAAGAGATGGAGAAAATCCTGAAGGAGAAAGAAGATGACGTCAAACGCATGAGAGAAGAGATGGATGGGATGATAAATAATATGGTGGAAAGGAGGGAGAGGGAAGTGAAAGAGTTGATGACAAAGATTACAGAAGATGTCGTGAAGAGGATGAAGACAGAAATGGAGAGAGAGAAGGAGAAGACTGAAAAGAAAAGAGTAATGGCGGCGAACCTGGAGTTTGCCAGAGAGAGCATGGAGAGGGCTTTCCATAAAGGGAAACAAAATACAGGTATGCCCTCCATTATCTGCTTACAGTGCATTCTAAGGATGATCCTTTTGGCTTCTCAAATCACCTCAAAATAATTTAGATTTTATCTATACAAATGATAAGACAATTTTTCTCTTTCAGATATTTCAACACAGAGACAATTCTGGAAATCCACAACTATCTCGAACTTACTACCACAATAACTACCCTGCATACTACCACTATAACTACACTTGCCGTTTCAATTCTCTTTCATTAAAGTCATATTCAAAGGCAAACTGTGTGTCATGTTTGAAATGCTGTATTTTACAAGTTGCATAGCTGTAAACTATGTTGAGTGATGATGAGTTTAGGAAGAAAAGGTATGTAAAAAATGAATACTCCTGCACACACGATTGTTACCTCTGCTTATTTATTGTGTCGACGTTTCGGTTTATGACCTTTATCAAAACATTTTTATCTGTGAGGTCTGTATTCCTAACACCACAAAAAGACAAAGTGGTGGTGTTTGTGTTTTTTACATTTACAAGTTGAGGAAGAAAAAACATGGCACATGTATGCACATGGGTTAGATTAGAAACAATCTGGGTAAACCTTAATTTGAAGAGGTATGCATGAGGTCTGTTATGTTTTTCTCTATATGCCATAATATTGATTACAATGATCAACATATTTGTACCCTGAAAAGAACCCAAACTGAACAAGTTCCCCATTATAAGTACCTGGGCATTTAGATAGATGATACACTTTTAAAATACATGTTGAAAAAGTGATCAAGAGTTTGCGAGTTAGACTTGTACTTGTTTTGTAAAGAAATGTCTTGCTTCACCTTTGATAATAGGAGGAAGATTGTCTTGGCAACGCTCCTCCCTGTCCGTGATTATGGTGACACAATTTAAAATCACACGACAGCCTCAATTCTTAAACCACTAGACCCGATTTATCACTCTGCTCTGCAGTTCATTTGTAGGCATGTTTTCTGTACCCACCATTGTCTTTTGTATCAGTCTGTGGGTTGGGATTCTTTGACGTTGAGAAGGGCTTATCATTGGATTTCATCTGTATATGAAGCAGTTCTTTTAAAACTCCCATTTTACCTCACATCATTGCTTTTATGGCGACTTAGTGGCGATCAAACTTGCAGCTTGTTACTATTTAATGTGCTACAAGTGATTACAGAATTGAGAAGAACTTTTTAGCTGCTGTGCTCCTCAGATATGGAATGATCTTCAGGCTAGACTGAGGTTGGAGCACTTGGTCCCTTACACTTGTACCATCATCTGCTTTTTAGTGGACAATATATGCAATAAATACCTTTTTTACACAAACATCTTGAATCAGAATGGGTCAGCCCTAGCCTCTTACACAAACAGGGTCAGAGTCAATGGGTACAAAACTGGAGCAAACGTGTGTATACCAAGATACTGTACCTCGACTCCTTTCCATTCCAAAAGAAATGTGTCCCTTTCCCTTCACTCAAATGTTGTGGATGACATGTACATAAAGCTACACACTGGTGCAGGTGTGATGTTATGAGAGCTTTAGCATTTAGCATTTCCTGTGTCCAGGCGTTCTATTCACTTCTAATAGGACAAATGAAGGTACACTTGCCTCATAAGGCTCATTCTTGTTTCATTTGTCCTATTAGCTCCTACTGACCTCACTTTACACAGACACAGAGGAGGAGAGACTCAGACTCATTAGAAGTTTATTACTGGATCAGTTTACAAAACAAAACAAAACTGCATGGAGCGTACAGTACAGCAGAGCTTGGAGTACCAGACATGAACACACACCTCACATGCACACACACATCGGAGCTGTCACAGTGGTATACCTTGGATCACACACAGACACACACACACACACACACACACACACACACACACACACACACACACACACTCACTCTCTCTCAGGGCTGCATGCGGATAGCTCCATCCAGTTTGATGACCTCTCCATTGATCATGGGGTTCTCAGCCAGTGATGTCACCAGGTGGGCAAACTCTGCAGGGTCTCCCAGGCGCGAGGGGAAAAGCACTTGGCGGGCCAGGAATGAACGCACCTTCTCAGGTTAACCCGCCAGGAGTGGAGTGGAGAACAGAACCTAAGGAGAGGGAGAGAGAGGTTGTCTGATATGGAGAGGAAGGGGGGGGGGGGAGGAGTGTGTGAAAGAGTGCGTATGTATGTGTGTGTGTTTACTGACTGGGTGCGATGGTGACCACACAGATGTCCATGGGTGCCAGGTCTCGGGCGATGGGTAGAGTCATCCCAACAATACCCCCCTTAGAGGCTGAATACGCAGCCTGACCCACCTACAGAGAGAGAGAGTGAGAGTGAAGGAAGGGGCTGTTGAGACAGTGTTTGTGTGTGTGTGTGTGTGTGTGTGTGTGTGTGTGTGTGTGTGTGTGCGTGCGTGCATGGTTCAATGGAGGTCTTGGCGATCTGTTGGTTCTTGTGTGTGATTGGCTGACGGTACTGCAGCATGTTGACCTCTTCCTCACTGCAGGGTCTACTACAGTTGGAGCAGTCAGAGAGCACAGCCTGGGCCCCTGCAACCAAACATACACCCTGAAATATGGTTTGGACAAAGGATCCCAATGTCAAGATAATATTGCTGTAGGGAAGCTACTCTATGACACAATACCATGTGGAAATGTCAATGATTTTCTAAAGATGAGTGGATAGTGGATAGTGGATAGTGGATAGTGGATAGTGGATAGTGCCTGGTGGGGTCGCAGACTTCAGGCAGATTGTTGACCTAATACGAAACATTAGTACTTTATATGGACATTATATGATACTTTTGAAGCCCTGAAATAGTGGGAGTATGTTTACAAATGTTTTTTTAAAAACCCATTGAATTAAAGTTGAGAATCTCTACTTTGACCCCATAATATTTGTTTGATTTCAAATCCAAGTGTAGAGCTAAAAGAACAGAAAATGCTTCCTCTTTCCAATACTTATGAAGAGCACTGTATTCATGTTAATCAGTTGCTTCATTACTGTAATATGTGATGTGTTTTGAACTAGTATTTTGAAATACTGTTTTTAGGAGCCAATGATATAAAACAAGTGCATACATGTAAAGAACATAACACATTTTTAGAGGAGTTCAAATATGTAAAATTCAGTATTACTCGAAAGAAAATATTTGCCCAAAAATATTTGCCCCATAGTCCTTCTTGATTCAATGGGTCTGCAAACTATTAAAACCCGATAGGGATCAAACAGGCAGCAACTATTAGCAGGATGTTAAGATAAAGGCCGACAATAACATCACTGAGTGTTGCCCTCTGCGCAGGGATCCTTTCAATCATTCACTAGCCATGGCTTCAACTTCACCTCTCACATACTCTTTCGCCTGTGTTTCATGATCTGAAACACAGGTGTCATGATGGGATAAAATAATCACTTCAGCAGACGTTTCCGGGGTTACTCAGAAGAAGCGATTGAACCTGTAAAGATGGGTTACCTTCCGTACTTCTCCACCGAGACATGGACTCTCCTTGCCTTACTCATCACTCTGATCGTAGTGTAAGAAGTTTTAATAAAAAATATTATTTGTTAGTTAGTTAGTTGTAATAATACATACAAATGATAGTATTGATAATTACAGTTATCTAACAGTTTCAATGATACCTATGACTTGATCGTTTTGCTTTTGTTTCAAGTCAGATTGTTGATTTATATTTGTTCTGACCAGGTATGGATACTGGCCATATGGAATATTAAAAAAACTAGGCATTCCTTGTCTCAAACCCATCCCTTTCCTCGGGACGATGATGGGATATAAGAAGGTTTGTAGAGATTAAGCCCATAAACAACAACATTGTAGACTCATCCATGATGTGTGTTGTTGTGGTGAAAGCCATGGGAGCTGAATATGAATTGTTTTACCCAGAAAAATGGGCAATAAAGCTTTTGAACGAAAACGAAAAGAGAGGAGTGGGAGCCGGTCTGTAGTGGAAAAGGGCCATCATAAACTAAGCCACAATTCAGGTTTATGACAAGCATTTATGAACTGGCTATTTCTTTGTTTTGTTTTTTGTTCCCAGGGTGGTTTCACCAATTTTGACACAGAGAGCTTCCAGAAATATGGGAAACTGTGGGGCTGAGTCTGCTAAACTGATCCTGGTTATTGTTAACTATGATGGATATATGTATCTCTCAGTGTCTACAGTATACACTCTTAAACCAGGCGGACACCGTGCGATTTTCACAAACACAGACGATCCAACCGACGAAATGGTCTCGTACACCAAGACAAATGATCTGTCTTGATGCAATGTACACTGCCCAAGCAACAATTTCATGCTTCCACATTAATAATTTGAATCTGTTATTGAGCGATTTAAGTTTTAAGCTTTTAAGTATTCTGTAGTATGGTCCCTGTGGGGGGACATGCAGCGTTCGGCCTGTAGAGGGAGCTACAGGACCGTGGCCAGGGTGACGTCGGCGAGGCTCCGTTGCACACCTGTTTCAAATGAAGCCTCGTTGACTAGATGGTTTACGATGTGTGTGCCTCGGCGTTCGAGGGAGAAGGAGGGCGACTGGAAAGTCGCCGAGTGGCGTGTTACGAACATTGAAATTATTACGAACATTGGAATTATTACTAACATTTTATGAAAATAAACGGGATACTCCCAGAAAACAGTACCTCGACTCCGCCTCTGTGTCACAGACTTGTTACAGTGGCGCCCAACGTGGGGCACAGCGAAGGCGGAGAAAAAAAGGGAATGGAGGCGTTAAGCGCGGCTATCGGAAGGATGGCCCTTATACTGGAGCAGCAGGCCCACCTCCAGCAGGAGCACCAGACCGCGGTGAGGGAGATGGTGACGGCAAGGGCTGAGGACCGTACCCTCCTCCTGGAGCTCGTCAGGGCCCTGATGATGGAGGAGGGGAGCCGGCCCTTTGCCTACGCCCAGCAGCTGCGGGACAGCGCGCGGCGGTGGCTGGACCCAGGGAACAGCTCGTCGGAGGAGGTCGGGGACCGGGTGGTGTTGGAGCAATTCCCCACGGGGCTCCCGGCCCGGACCGCCGCCTGGGTCCAGTACCACCGGCCCCAGGATCTCGCGGCCGCCGTTACCTTGGTGGAGGACCATCTCTCCTTCCCGCCGCAGGAGCCCCGATGACCAACGCCCGGTCCGGCGCCCGGAAGGAGCCATGGTGACGGAGGAGGAGAGACCGGCGCCCGCCCCGAGGACGAGATGGCAGGGGCAGGCATGTCGAGAACCAGCCCTGGCCCCACAGGAAGCACCCCGAGCGACAGGGGGGGTGTGTTGGCGATGCGGACGGCCGGGCCATGTACAGGCGGAGTGCCCAGTGAGGGAGGTGGGGCAGGTCGTCCGCATCGGCGACATACCGGGCCCTCCCCCCGGACCAGGAGCGGCGTATCGTGTTCCGGTAAGGATACAACATGATATGCACCAGGCCTTCTTGGATTCGGGCTGCATGCAGTCCATGATCCAGGAGCGCCTGGTTCGACCGGGGGCATTGTTAAAGGCATCGAGGGTGTTGGTGAAGTGTGTGCATGGGGACATTCACGAATATCCTGTGGTCACGATCAAGATTCATTTTGAAGGGAAAAAGCATAGTGTACAGGCGGCGGTTAGCCCGCGCCTCACGCATCCCCTTATTCTGGGTGTAGATTGGGAGGGGTTTCCTCAAGCGGTAAGCAGGGCTACCGGGGTGCGTGCACGACAGAAAGGGAGGTGTGAGGCGGGTAATGTGTTCTGTGCTGAGGCGGCGCCTTGCGACGCTGCCGAGGAGCCGGAGCCGGCGGGGGGGTCTCAACCCGAGATTCCCCCGCCGAACTATCCGTTGCTAGGTGACTTCCCCCTCGAGCAGTCTCGTGACGAGACCCTACGATCGGCCTATGACCAAGTGATAGCGATTGATGGTACTTTGGTACGGCCAGACGCAGTACGCGCCCACCCCTATTTCGCGATTATCAGCGACAGGTTGTACCGAGTAAGTCGTGACTCACATAGCCAGGAGGAAGTAACCCAGTTGTTGGTTCCCCGTAGCCGCCGGGAAATGGTCTTCCAGGCGGCTCATTTCAACCCCATGGCGGGCCATTTAGGTTATGATAAGACACTAAACCGTATAATGGCTCGATTTTATTGGCCGGGAATTCGGGCAGAGGTGCGTAGGTGGTGCGCGAATGTCAGTTGGTAAAGCCCCCTTGCGGCCCTTACCATTGGTCGAGAACCCATTCGACCGCATTGCGATGGATATTATCGGGCCATTTGATCGGTGTACACAGGGATATCGATTTGTGTTGGTCTTGATAGATTACGCAACCCAATACCCCGAGGCAATACCGCTGCGCAATATCTCTGCCAGGAGTGTAGCGCAGGCATTGTTTCAAGTAATCTCCCACGTGGGAATCCCGAAAGAGATTCTCACCGATCAGGGCACTAATTTTATGTCACGCACCCTCAAGGAACTGTATGGCTCGTTGAACATCAAGGCGATTCGAACCAGTGTTTACCACCCGGCCACTGATGGCCTTTGTGAGCGGTTCAATCGGACCTTGAAGTCAATGATCCGGAAGTTCGTACACGAAGATAGTCGGAATTGGCATAAATGGCTAGATCCCCTGTTGTTTGCGGTACGGGAAGTCCCCCAAGCTTCCACTGGGTTTTCCCCGTTTGAATTACTCTACGGGCGTAAGCCTCGGGGTGTCCTAGACCTTCTTAAAGAAAATTGGGAGGAAGGGTAAAAAAAGGGTAAAAATGAGATTCAATACGTCCTGGACTTGCGCACAAAGCTCCACGCCCTAGGGGTTATCTCACGCGAGCATTTGCTGCAAGCCCAGGAGCGTCAAAAGTGACTGTACGACAGGGGAACTAACCTGCGAGAATTTACAGGTGTGGTCACACGTCGCATGGGGGACGTGGATTACGAGGTAGTACGCTCGGACCGGGGGGATAGCTTGCAGGTGTATCACGTAAATCTCCTAAAAAAATGGAACGACGTGGTCACTGTTGCTCTGGCTACAATAATTCCAGAGAGAGATGAGTTCGGTCCGGAAGTCCCAAAATCAAAAGTTAGCACTCCGGTCGGTATTGATAACCATCTCTCTGCTAGCCAGGCCACGGACGTTGCAGATTTGCAAGCTAAGTTCGCGGACGTGTTCTCTCCCTTGCCCGGTCGGACTACGCTTATCGACCACCACATAGAAACGCAGCCGGGTTTAACGGTGCGCACGCATCCCTATAGGTTGCCGGTACACAAACGAGACATTGTGTGCAAGGAATTGGAAGCCATGCTGGAGCTGGGTGTGGTCGAGGAGTCCCGCAGTGACTGATGTAGCCCCATCGTGCTTGTCAACAAGCCGGATGGGGCTATACGGTTCTGTGTGGATTATAGACGGGTTAATGCGGTCTCCAAGTTCGATGCCTACCCGATGCCCCGGGTTGACGAGCTCTTGGACCGGCTTGGCACGGCCAAGTATTTCACGACGTTGGATTTCACGAAGGGATACTGGCAGATTCCACTCTCGCCGGTATCCCGGGAGAAAACTGCATTCTCCACTCCGCTCGGGCTATTCCAGTTCACGGTGCTCCCTTTCGGGTTGTTCGGAGCCCCAGCCACTTTTCAGCGCCTCATGGACCCTGAGGTCCCTGAGGCAGGCGGGGCTGACGGCCAACCCGAAGAAGTGCTTGATCGGGCGGAGGGAGATCCGGTATCTGGGGTACCACTTGGGTCGGGGGGAGGTGCGGCCACAGATTGAAAAGACTGCGGCCATCGCAGCCACTCCGCGGCCCAAGACAAAGAAGGAGGTGAGGGCCTTCCTGGGGCTGGCTGGCTATTACCGGCAGTTCGTGCCGGGGTTTTCAGAGCTGGCCAGTCCCTTGACGGACCTCACCCGGAAGGGTGCCCCGGATCCGGTCCAATGGTCGGGCCAGTGCCAGGGGTCGTTCGAGGCCCTTAAGGGAGCTCTTTGTGGAGAAACGGTCCTGTATGCGCCTGATTTTAACCTCCCTTTCTCCCTACAGACGGACGCGTCGGATAGAGGCCTGGGAGCAGTGCTGACCCAGCGGGTGGAGGGGGCTGACCGGCCGGTGCTGTACCTGAGCCGCAAACTATCGGAGAGGGAGGGCCGGTACAGCACGGTGGAGAAGGAGTGCCTGGCCATCAAGTGGGCGGTCGGCGCCCTCCACTACTATCTGCTGGGTCGCGCTTTCACCCTCTACTCCGACCATGCTCCCCTCCAGTGGCTCCACCGGTGGTATCTCGCGTTGCAGCCCTTCAACTTTTCGGTCGTGCACAGACCGGGGGCGCAGATGGTCGTGGCAGACTTCCTCTCCCGTGCAGGGGGGGGGGGGAGTAGGTTGTCAGCCGTCGTGTCCCCGGCCTGTGTCGGGTGGTGGGGGTATGTGGGGGGACATGCAGCGTTCGGCCTGTAGAGGGAGCTACAGGACTGTGGCCAGGGTGACGTCGGCGAGGCTCCGTTGCACACCTGTTGCAAATGAAGCCTCGTTGACTAGATGGTTTAAGATGTGTGTGCCTCGGCGTTCGAGGGAGAAGGAGGGCGACTGGAAAGTCGCCGAGTGGCGTTGTGTTACGAACATTGAAATTATTACGAACATTGGAATTATTACTAACATTTTATGAAAATAAACGGGATACTCCCAGAAAACAGTACCTCGACTCCGCCTCTGTGTCACGGACTTGTTACAGTCCCAAACACAACTTGTGCGTTGCCAATGTTTGACAACATCCTGGATTCTCATTGGTTGAGGCTCCTATATTGCCTCTGAGCACGTCTCAAACTGCATGAATAAAGAGGAGCCACGACACGTCAGAATTCAAATCGGAAGTGATTGTGTCTTCCCTCCATGTCATTGAAAGGGCAAAAATGTAATTAAAAAAATAAAGAAAAAAAGGGTTCTAAAAGGATTCTTTGGTTGAATAACTCTTATGGGTTCCATTTGCAGTGCCCTGCATAAGTAATGGGACAAGCATTTTTTCTTCTTTTGCATTATGCAAATGTCCAAATTAAGCACTCATGTTTAGTATTTGGTCCGCAATCCTTTGTATGCAAAAGTGCAAAAGTCTGTGACCCATTGACCCAACCAGACGCTGGGTATCTTCTCTGGTAATGCTCTGCCAGACCTATATTGTAGCGATTGTTGTTTGTTTTTTTAGGATGTTTTGTCCTCCTCTTCAGCAAATTAAATGCATGTTCTATAGGATTCTATAGGATTCACTTTTTGGCCCTGAATAATTTCCTAGTTGCTATGGCAGTATGTTTTGGGTCATTGTCCTGCTGTATGGTGAAATGCCGTCCAATGAGTTTGGAGCAATTAACTTGTACTTGGACTGACAAGATGTTTCTGAACACTTCCGAATTCATCCTCATCAAAGGAGACGTGAGCCAGTTCCAGTGGAAGCCATACATGCCCAAGGCATAACACCCCCTCCCCCATATTTCACAGATGATGTGGTATGCTGTGAATATTGGGCAGTTCCTTTTTTTCTCCACACTTTCTCCGGTACATGTTTTTCCAGAACTCTGCAGGCTCTTTTAGGTACTTTTTAGCAAACCGTAACCTGGCCAGCCTGTTTTTGTGGCTGAGTAGTGGTTTGCACCTTGCAGTGTAGCCTCTGTAGTTCTGCTGGTGAAGTCTTCTGCGGATGGTAGTCTCTGACTCATTGACGCCTACCTCCTGGAGAGTGTTCCTAATCTATGGGGCAGTTTTTATTTTATTTAATTTTTTATTATGGTGAGCATTCTTTGGTTATCCACTGGAAGTCTTCCTTGCCATTTGCGATTTCTTAGCTCACCAGTGCTTTCTTTCCTTTTAATGAAGTTCCAAACTGTTGATGTTGGTAGGTTTAAGGTTTTAATGTTTCATTTTTTTCTGATATTTCAGCATCATAATGGCTTCCCTGACTTTCAATAACATCTCTTTGGTCCTCATGTTGACAAGACACCAATAGCAGACTGCACAAATTATGTGACGGAACACACCTGTCAAGCCAATTGTCCCATCACTTTTGTGTAGCCTAAAATAGCGGGATTATGCATAAAAGTGTTGTAATTTCTGAATGATAAACCAATATGTACACAAATAACATCAAATAAAAGATGAGAATCTCTACGTTCTCATTTCAACTCCAAAAAGAAGAAAAAATGCTTCACTGTCCCATTACTTTCGCACGGTACTGTATAACCTTCTGTGGAAAAGGGTTCTACATGGAACCCAAAAGGTTTCTTCAAAGGGAGAGTGGAAGAAGAACCCTTTTTGGTTCTAGGTAGCACTTTTTTTCTAAGAGTGCAGGATCTGTGATGGGTCTGTCTGTCTCTATCTACGGTATATTCGCTTGAATGCCACAGCCTATTTGAGTATTGTTGCTGACCATGTGCATCCCTTCATGGCCACAATTGACCCATCTTCTAATGGTTACTTCCAGCATGATAATGCACCATGTCACAAAGCAAAAGTTGTCTTAAACTGGTTTCATGAACATGACAATGAGTTCAGTGTTCTTCAGTGGCCTTCCCAGGATCTGAATCAAATAGAACACCTTTGGGATGTGGTAGAACAGGAGATTCACATCTTGAAAGTGAACCTGAAAAATCTGCAGGAATTGAGTGATGCAATCACGTCATCATGGACCAGAATCTCAAAGGAATGTTTCCAACATCTTGTGGAATCAATGCCACGAAGAATTGAGGCTGTTTTGAGAGCAAATGGAGGCCCTACCCAGTATTAGTATAGTGTTCCTCATGAAGTGCTCTGAGAGTGTATATCTAACTATCTTTGTTTTTGCTGGTCTGTAGGATCTATGATGGCCGTCAGCCCATCCTGTGTATCATGGACACAGCCATGATCAAAACCATCCTCATCAAGGAATGCTACTCCCTTTTCACTAACAGGAGGGTAATATGCTACATTGAAGTGGTTGTATGGGGAAAAAAACATAAGGGCTCCTTAAATAGATAATATCATTGTTATGATAGCATTATTAATATTAGGTTAATCTTGCAGTATATAATAATTATTATTTTTCTAGAATATCTATCTCAACGGGCCTCTGTATGACGCCGTGTTTATCGCTGAGGATGATGCATGGAGACGGATCCGCAGTGTCCTGTCTCCCTCCTTCACCAGTGGGCGGATCAAAGAGGTACAGTCCCATCTCTCCTCTCCTTCTTTCATTCATTCCTTTATACAACACAAATAAATGAATGACTAACAACTCTGACGTGTGTATGTGTGTGTGTGTGTGTGTGTGTGTGTGTGTGTGTGTGTGTGTGTGTGTGTGTGTGTGTGTGTGAGAGTGTGTGTGTGATTTGTACTATGTGTATAGTGTGTATTCATTGTTGTTTGTTGTTGTGTGAAGCAGCAACTTTAATGAATTAATCCAAGACAAATTTTCATCCAGGACAATAAAGTATATTTGATCTTATCTTCGATAAGTTCAGTGGTCAGATGACAGAGTATAGAATAATAGTTCATCTTTGGAGTCACTTATTCTTTGACTATATACATAATGTATCCTGTATGGATGTATATTCTCAGGCTATATAAACATTAAAATAATTCCTGTTTCAAACATGATGTTAATATATGTTTTGCACATATTAACACACTGCCAATGGTTTGCGCTCTACTCATTTGACAAACACATGGGCCCTGTCAAGAACCAACCTCTAGTTCCTAAATGCTGGACACTTGGAGATCTGAGTGGATTGGATACAGAAGTGTCTAGGGATAGAGCCTAGGAGTTGTTTCTGGACAGGGCTGTGCATTGAATAGGATTGGAGTCACGTATCATGGTATTTCCTGTTCCTGTTTGTAACCGTGGCATTTCCTGTCCGTCCAGCATTCTTCCCCTTCATGGGTCCTGTTATGGCAAACATGGAGGTATCCCTATTCCCTGCCTCGGTCACAGATTTCTTCTACGCTGTCTTTCAGAAGATCAAGTCCAATCGCGTGGCTAGCACCAGGAAGGTATGTAAATATAACTGATCAAATATACGATCTTCAGCCAGTATTGTGTAATACAATTGTAGAGATTTGGTAGCATCTGGTAGTTCTCATGTGATTTTGATCTGACGTAAGCCTGCTTCCAGAGTCGGGTAGATTTCCTGCAGCTGATGATAGACTCGCAGAAAGACAGCAACTCAAAGGGAGAGGAGCAGAGTAAAGGTGCCTGCCTTTAACACACACACACACACACACACACACACACACACACACACACACACATCCACACACACACACACACACACACACACACTGTATACTAGCATCTAACACACACACATACAGTACCTGCCTCAAACACCTATACCTACAAACACACCGTGGAAATACTCTACTTCGTCCCTTTCTCACACCTACCACCCCATTTCTCCCATCATCATAGGATTGAGTGACCATGAGATCTTGTCCCAGGCAATGATGTTCATCTTTGCTGGCTATGAGACCACCAGCTCTCTGTCCTTCCTGGCCTACAATCTGGCAACCAACCCTCACATCATGACCAAGCTGCAGGAGGAGATACACACTGTGTTTCCCAACAAGGTAACCCCTCTGCAGACTCCTATATAGTACTATTCATGTGGAACAGGAAATATGATAGTGACAGTATTTTAGAGGGTACTGATGAGTGTGTAACCCCTGTGCACTGCAGACTCCTACAGTATCTATTACTATTGCTTTGGAACAGATGGTTAGATAGGTGACAGTATTTTACAGTGTGCTAATGTGTCTGTAGCATCCCTGTGCAGACTTCTGCCCAGTATTATTCATTTGAAACAGGAAGTAGATAGGTGTTGTTGGAATCTTCAGAATAGTTAAAAGGCTAGTACCTGAGAACCTGAGGGATCTACAGGGTATATACCTTAAAAGCATGTCTGACATGCAGTGGTGTGCATGACCATAGAGTGATTTCTAAACTAATACAATTATCTTAAAATAAATTATAAAACTAACAGGTAATCAGTGCAGAGACTTGTGTGATATGTGCTCTCCATCTGACTCGTGCTGCTGCATTCTGTATCATTTGCCAATAGCTTTCTTTGGTCGACCAGACAGGAGAGTGTTACAGTAATCAAGGCTGCTAGTAATACAAGCATGCATTCGTCTCTCAGTGTCAGCCTGCGAGAGGAAAGGTTGCACCTTTACAGCTGTGTTCTGTAAAGGTCCATGTAATATTCAAGCTTTCTAAAAGCTTCCTAACGGTTGTAATGACTATCTTTAATCGGTAGCGATCAGGGAACAAGATCCCTTATAATAAATCCCTTATGAATAAATATTTCATTTACGAACGCTGTTTTGGTTCGGAAAACACGCTTTTTGCAGTGTCCTACCTGACATTCGGTTTGCATATAAACATGTTGTGAGTGCCAGGGGTGTTCTAGGGGAGTAGACTGACCTTTCTCTGGTGGCTGCCTCTCCCAATCGTGTGCGCATGTAGAAACACAACAGCTAATGTCCAACACTGCAAGTTCATTTCGGGGGGATATATTATTATTAGGGAGGATGTTGTTGTTTGGACAACTTCAGACAGAATTTCTCCACGATGGCAGATTTCCGGCAAACTTACTTACTCTTCTTTAAGTGATACAAATATGTTTTAGTCACATTCTTGATATGGGTTTCAAAATTAAGATCTGAGTCAATGGTAACACCTTGTTTTTTTGCTTGGTGCTTAGTGTTACTGTAAGTAGTGTCTTTAAGTGTGCAGACAGTTTGACCAGGACAAGGACAAAGAGCATTTTGGCATCAGCATTAATTAATTAATTCTAAGGTCATTAAGAACCTAGTTAATAACTTAACAACATAGTGCTATCTCAGTGCTATGATCGGCACAAAAGCCAGATTGGAACATGTCAAAGGTACAGTTGGGAAGAAGGAGATTATTTAACAGTTTGAACACCTTTTTTTCAAGAATTATTATTTTTTTGCTTAAAAAGGGAAGGTTGGAGATTGGCCTAAAATCGCAAAGGACTGAAGAGTCTAAGTTACTTTTCTTCAGGAGGGGTTTCACCATGGTAGTTTTAGGTGCAGATGAACAGACCCCCACTTTGCTGAGCATTTCTGTATGACCACTGCAAAAGAGTTCATAGTGCTTCCATGTGGTGGAAGGTGGGGTAACAAGTCATCAAACACATCTTCAGGTCTTGCCTGAGTGATCCTCCTCACCTAATATTGGTTCTCTTATCTCAGAAGTATGTTGCAAATTCCTCACATTTGTAGGTGGAGAGCAGATCACCAGGTGTCTTGTGGGCGGGATTTATAAGGCTGTCAATCGTTGAAAAGAGCACTGTTTGAGTTGTTATGATTCATTATCAATTTTGAGAAATGATCCCGTCTGTCTCGGCGTTTTTTTATTGCCTTATTAAAAGCAGAAAGATGCTCTCGAAGAATATCAAGGTGGACCTGCAGTTTTTGTCCGCTCAGACTTTCTGCAAATTCTTTTAAATTTGGCCACAGCCTTTTTCAGTTTGACTGGTGCTACAGAGTCGATAGTTGCCCTTAGTTTGGTGTTGAAGCTGGTTGCTAAATCATTATCACAGGAGGAAGCTGTTGATGGTGTACTATTCATATTCATATTCATCATGAAATTCTCATCTGCTCAGCGACATGGCTAGATAAATAATAGAGTGAAAATATATTTTTCCCCACTTCTAATAGACTGACATGCATTCATGTTTAGCCAGGTTTCAGATAAAAACATTACAGTGCAGCTTTCGCTCTGAGATAAGATCAATAAAGGTTTTGCCAGATAGGGACCTAATATTCAAAAGCACCATGGTAATGTTCTCTGGGCTGTTCGGTGCTGCCCGGCCACAGTTAATGGAATGGATACCAAGTTATTCACATTTGAACCACCTGACAGTTTTCTTGTAGTCTGTCGACTGTGATAGGAAATAATAGACTGTAGCACATTCAGTATTCCAAGCAGTCAATCCACTAAAAGCAGCCCAGTTTAGTGGCATTTTGACTTCTGATTGATCCTTGTGTACATCTATCATTTACATTGTTCAGTGGAATCTAAATGTATTTTCTTCTAACTATCAAGATAACATTATTTAGCGATTTTTTTGTTTATTCATGTATAACAAAAAAGCAAGACACTATTACACACGTACATTGAAAGTAATGGCGTTCTGTATGCGGGTGTCATGAAATTAGGCTATGCAGATTAGAATAAGTACAGTACTGTGTTCATTTCCCAAAAAAAGAACACAAAAAACTAACAGCTCTTCAGATTTGCAACGAAAAATAGTTAGTTCTGGGTTTCGGCTACGTGAACGACCAATCACTAGTGCTCATGTGAGTGTAATATCCCTGTGCAGGCTCCTATCCAGTACGAGGCTCTGATGCAGATGGACTATCTAGACAGCGTGATCAACGAGTCTCTCAGGTTGTACCCCATCGACTTGAAAGAGTCGCCAAGAAATCTGTTGAGATCAGCGGCATCACCATCCCCAAGGGTATGGTTGTCATGATACCCATCTGGACCTTGCACCGTGACCCCGATGTGTGGGAAGACCCAGAGGAGTTCAAACCAGAGAGGTAATGGGCAACATCTTAACCACAACCACAATATCAATCACAACAGCAACGATAAGAGCAGTGTTCCACAAACAACCATAAAACAAACCTAAATGCGAGGTTTGTTTTAACCATGTATAACCATCATATTACTGTGATTTAATTGATATGTTCTTTAACCCCTCCTCCTCTGAACTCTCCGAGTGTAGGTTCAGTAAGGAGAACAAGGAGAGCATCGACCCATACACCTACATGCTGTTCGGGTTGGGCCCACGGAACTGTATCCGTGCGATTCGCTCTGGTATTGATGAAACTGGCGATGGTGGAGATTCTACAGAGGTTCAACTTCACCGTCTGCAAAGAGACAGATGTGAGACAAAATAATGATACAATGATTGTAAATATAATTTTGTACCTATGACTTTGTTGCGTTTCTATATGTAGCAGAGGTGATTTTGGAATCACACTCGTGTGATGAGGTAGCCCTGCCTGAGACATGTAAACTGAAGTGTCGCCCTCAGACCTTGAGGATGTCCTCTTGGCTTAATAGTAGCGTTTGTGTCTTCCACATGGGAGACCCGGGTTTGAACCCCCATACTACAATTCTGTACTTGCGTACTGCATGAGTATGTACTCCCCATTTAATTTCCCAGATTGCATTTTTCAGTACTAGGCGCCAATCATCCTCAGTATAGGCTACCTACTAAATGATGGAAGTGTGAGATTTAAAAAAAAAAAAGCTATTTGTATTTCTGCAAAACTCCCTCGAGACTTCATAGGGCCATTTTAATGTATGTCGACCCAAGAGAGGTTGTCCAGGAGTTTGAGTTTATTTGAATTTATAGTGCAATGCTACCCGAACGTAACAGTGACACTGTATTAGGTAACATTCATAGTGTAACGCTGACATCTGTTTTACTCGTTCCTTCATACTTTAACTGTGTGTCAACTCTCACCAGATACCCATTGAGATGGACCTGTTCCGCTGCCAGGAGTCCAACGACAACCAGCTCAAAGCAGACAGCCAGTGATGAGGACCTGCCCTGCTGCAGGTCTCTCAGTTATTATGTTACACATAGATCTAGGATCAGCCCCAACACTGGCTACTTTCAAAAATGGGCTTAAAAAAAAAAGGGCTTCGCTTTTGCCTTAAATTGAAACTAAATTGGCGCTAATAATTGTACTGTGACCCTAAAATGCACTGTGACTTTTTTTCTTTTTTTCTGTCTTTTATGCGTTTTTATTCAAATTTTTTTTTCATGCTCTTTCCTTTTTATCTATTTTACGTAAAGCACTTTGAATTGCCTCTGTGTATGAAATGTGCTATATAAATAAACTTGCCTTGCCTTGCCTTGCCTCGCCTCTGGGCTCTGCTGCTACTGTATGCTGCTCTCTTTGTATCTGTCTATTAGTGGAGGTCCAGGACTAGTTGAACAGAGACAGTTGTTGTCTGTCGTCTGCAGTGCAGGGATTTGCATGTGACTTGTGTATGTTTTGTACTTGTCTGGTAGTGGGTCTCTATCATCACGCTAAAAACGTGTGTATAATCACAAACTAAATCATAACATGAGAATGAACAACATGCCATCAAAACATGACAATAAATAGGTGTTAGATTAGATTCAACTTTATTGTCATTGTGCAGAGTACAAGTACAAAGATAACGAAATGCAGTTAGCGTCTAACCAGAAGTGCAAAAAAGCAGAAAAGTGCAATGTGAACAATATATACAGGTAGAGCAGTATAAGCAATATATGAGCAGTATAAGTAGTGCAGTATAAGCAGTATATGAGCAGTATAAGTAGTGCAGTATAAGCAGTATATGAGCAGTATAAGCAATATATGAGCAGTATAAGTAGTGCAGTATAAGCAGTATATGAGCAGTATAAGCAGTATATGAGCAGTATAAGTAGTGCAGTATAAGCAATATATGTATTAACAGTAACATTATAAGCAGAATAAATATAGAATGCAGTATGAACAGTATAAGCAGTATATGAGCTGTATAAGTAGTGCAGTTACCAATGTATTGGGTCTATCTATGGGTATCGTAGTGCAGCAGTAGTCGGTTGAAGTGCCATCTCATCTGTCATAAGATTTGACTTGTAAAACTGAAAAGTAGGATACAACTAATAGCCTAAATGTATAAACACAGACCACAACCAAAAAACAACATGGGAAAATCGTTTACGCATCCTCTGCAGCAGGAACAGTGCAGAGAAAAAGTATGTACAGTAAACCCCATAACTGAATACACTTCATACGCTTCAGCGCGACACAGAACGCCTATACTGCAACAAAGTAAAACGATGAGACAGACACGTGTCTTCAATAACTTGCATGTTTAATCAAAATACAAGCATTCGGCACATCGTTAACTTGTAGGAAAGTTTAATCAGGTTTTATCAATTGTATTATTTTAAATGTGAAATAAATAGCATCAGTGCAGAGGCTATAACACACTACAAAAGTCACATTAAATCACGGAAAGTAGGCTAGGCTAATTAACGGAACTATATGAATATACAGCCGGAGCCCAGTCCAGGGTTCTGAAAGCGACAAGTAACAAGTGTGCCCATCAACTGTCTAGATATTAGGCCTATACGTAACATTTAGTCCTCCACTTCATATCACAGCCAGTATAACGTTTAAAATGACTACAAAACAAAAGCAATATAGTCTACAGTGAACGGCGCATTGTCCATTTGTCATACATGTCCAAACAGACCCGCTCACTTGAATAGGAAAGTAGCGCGGCGGTTCGTTGCTTCAGCAAACCTCTCGATGACTTTACTGTTGAAATCCATCTGTCCCTGGATCAATGCATTTTCAATGGAAAGCATGTCAAGGCCGTTCAGTCGCTGGTGTCTGTTCTGTTCTGACAGATGTATAATGTCTTTGAATCCAGCCGATGCCCAAATAGTCTCCACCAAAAATCATACATGGGAAACAGAACAGCGCATGTTTCGAGGTGGTAGCGGTTAGCCATCTCTTTTTGTCAAACCATTCCTGTTGGCCCTAAACGTTTTATCTCCAACTTCTCTTCCAAAGGCAATGTACTGAACCGCATGGTCAACAAATAATCTACACGATTCATTGTGAAAACCTTAGCTAGCTAGCATTAGCGATAGACGTACAGTAGATGAACTGAATTGCTTTGTGATTATTTCCTGTCATGTCAGACCACGTTAACGACATTAGCGTTTAATAGTTTTTCGCCACCTGTTGCTAGGCAGAATTCATACCCAATATAATTTGCGTGAGGTTTTCCCTGTTTACGCCAATCACGCTCACGTTGTTCCCCTCGCAACGATGGGGCAAGAGTGCTCCGCTGCCCCACAGCAGAAAGACGGGACAGAGAGCGCAGTCCGCACACACTAGTAATTACTAGTAATTAGTAATTACTCCAAAAACAGCACTATACGAATTATGAGTCAAGTTTATTATATTTATACACACCAATTTCACCATTTAATCTATTTTGTATTAAATATAAAAGACTTATTATTATTACTAATAAAAAATAGGACTAATAATTGTTTCGTATTTGTAATGTACTTTATGAGACTTTATGTTTGTAATGTACTTTATAAAGAAAAAAACCCTGTATATCCCCAAATTTGATTCTATGCAATATGTTTTTTCAAATGTTGTATTTGTCTTGTAGGCTACTTTTGTGTCAGCCGTATATTGTGGGTAAAATGCACTATAAATTCAAATGAACTTAAACTTAAATGTGTATTGCAGTGGAATCCTAACTCGAGATCCGCGTGTAAATCGAATCAATTTCCCATTGACATGAATGCAAGATTTACGCGCGCGGATTTGGAGTTAGGATTCCACCCAAAATGCGTTGCTATTGGTATCATTATGACGTTGATATGTACACAGAATTGAGAATGTTCTGCAATAATACACAAAGTTCTTGAACTTTTAGTTTAGTGGCATAACGAACTAAGACGCAACCTGAACCTGTGCAATCAGTATTACCAGAGTGAGATATAAAGAGATTATAACCGGAAGATTCGGCGCTTATACACAGCCTACTGACTGAGGTAGGCTAATGTAGGCCAGAGATGTAGTATAGTTGACATATAGTATAGTTTTATAACACTTGTATTTGTAAATACTTGAGACGGCATAGGCCGACTGCCTTTACAGCATTTGGACAAGGGACGCGTAAAAATGTCACTGAGAGATATCTGTCACTAGGAGATGATATTCCCATTAAGTCGAATTCAGCGTTGGATATTTCTATATGCCTAAAAACTCACATCTTTAGAAAGGCCTTCCTTTAGGTCCTGTCCTTTTGTTGTTGTTAGTGTTTTGTTTGTGTTTTTGTTTGTGTGTCTATTGCACTCAACTGCACAGGCTTTGAAATTGTCGGCTACAAATGAAAAACACATTCCAAATAAAATATATTTTTTATTATTATGATGAGAGACCTAAATGCATGAATTGAATTAGGGCTTTTTTAATTTTGCCGAGGTCTTCTGCTTATTAGCCTATAGGCTCCTACCTGTACCAGGCCGATTCCAGTTAATAAAATGTGCCCATTATATGGCCACTGATATTTGACCTGTTGGCCACAATTGTAGGCTATATTTCAAGGCGTGTCAACAAACATAGCCAGCCAACCCACACTGGAAGCTTTTGCTGACTCTAACATAGGCCTCTGACAGGACCAAGTCACTTCGAACCATTGCATCGAACGCTGATAAGAGTTGTTAGGCAGTGAATTACCATGATAGTCATTCCAAACCCATTATGACGCCAGCCGAACGCACATTATAGATAATAACATTTCTTTGCTGCCAATCGGTGTACTGGTATTTGTTGACTGATTCAGAAGGGCAAACTCAAAGATTGTTATACCATTCTCATTTGGGGAATCTTTCTGACATTCCTGTTGCATTATAGTATGGGTGTGTGGAGATTATTTCAATCATTTTTGTTTGTGTTCTATCTACTGAAGGTGCATAAAAACAATGGAGGTGAAAATATATATGAGTATTGAGGATATCAGGAAGGAGCATGAGAGGATTAAGACAGAGAAGGCAGAGTTTGAGAAAAAGATAGAGGAATATGAGAAACAAAAGAGAAGGGACCAAAAAGTTAGGCAGAGGGAGGAGGAGATCCTGGCCAGAAAGGCAGAAAGACTGCAGGAGGACAGGAATGAGTTCAATAGGGAGAGGGAGGAGATGGACAGTGGGATCAAGATCCTCATGATGGAGATTGAGAAAGAGAAGGAGTCCTCAAAGGAGATACTTAGAAAGGCTGAGAAGGCAGAGGCAGAGTTAAATATGATGAGGAAGGAGAGCGTGAAAATCCAAAGAGACGGACAGAAGGTGGAGCAAGAAATGCTCAGGATGTGGAAGGAGAAGGAGACATTTCTCAAGGCCAAGAAACAGATGGAGAAAGAGATGGAGAAAAATATGGTGGCAGTCAAGAGGAGAGAGACCCTGGTGATGGAGGCCGAAGAAAGACTTAAACTGAGCAAGGAAAAAGAGAAGGAAGAGCAGGAGAAGGAGACCTCAAAGGAGATGCTTAGAAAGACAGAGAAGGTCGGAGCAGAGTTGCAAATGATAAAGAAGGAGTGGATGAAAATCAAAAGAGACGGGCAGAAGGTGGAGCAAGAAATGCTTGGGATGTGGAAGGAGAAGGAGACATTTCTCAAGGCCAAGAAACAGATGGAAAAAGAAATGGAGGCAGTCAAGAGGAGAGAGGCCCTGGTGATGGAGGCCGAAGAAAGACTTAAACTGAGCCAGGAAAAGGAGAAGCTAGAGCAGGAAAAGTAGACCTCAATGGAGATGCTTAAAAAGACAGAGAAGGTCGGAGCAGAGTTGCAAATAATAAAGAAGGAGTGGATGAAAATCAAAAGAGACGGGCAGGATGTGGAGCGAGAAATGCTCAAGATGTGGAAGGAGAAGGAGACATTTAAAAAGGATAAGAAACAGATGGAAAAAGAGATAGAGGCCATCAAGAGGAGAGAGGCCCTGGTGATGGTGGCTGAAGAAAGAGCGAAACAGAGTCTGGAAAAAGAGAAGCTAGAACAGGAGAGGGAGACATTGAAGAAGGTGAGCATGGTGACGATTAGAGAGATGGTAGAGAACCTATAGACTAAGTAGATGAAGGTGATTGTTGCTAGTTTTACTATAGCATTTAGTCCATGACCTTCAACTCTCAGTTGAATTTGTCCAATTCTTGTCTCACCTTGCACTCCCCTCTGATGTTACTTTTTTAATTTCAGATGAACGATGGCTCCAGATATGCCCCAACCCTCATGTTCTCGTTGAGAGCGACTCCTCTGATGGCTCAGCTGGTACACAATCAGGCAAACCAGGGGACGAGCCTTTCTGTCAAAAGCCTTGTTGATGTGGCCCTGGC
The DNA here is from genome assembly GCF_951799395.1 of Argentina silus. Lineage (NCBI taxonomy): Eukaryota > Metazoa > Chordata > Actinopteri > Argentiniformes > Argentinidae > Argentina > Argentina silus. Next base: position 42,642,375 of record NC_139654.1, read on the forward strand.
TGAGAGCGTGTGGGGGTGCAGAGATAAGACAGGGGACTGCACATGCCGACACCGTTAGCCTGGAAACCTCAACACAATTGGCCGCTATTTAGGGATACATAGCAAATCAATTTATATAGTTGTCTTAAGTTCAATAAATTAAGTTGAACATTAAATTAAATTGACTTCCTTTCTCTACCACTGTGACTGCTTGTGGCATTTATTATTATAGAAAGTCTTACTTGTGATGACCGTGATGTATGTAGCTGAAGATGAATGTAGCTATTTATTTTAAGTCGCTCTGGATAAGAGCTTCTGCTAAATTACTCAAACGTAGGCCTAAAGTACATCCGTAAAATAATGTATCCATTTCCTGTTAACCATCTCTAAACCCTAGATGGCAGTATTTACTCTTACACCAGAAACGTGACCAGTTGCACGTGTGGATGCAGAAGAAATAGCCTCCCAGTCTGTTTCTGCAAGGAACTTCTAATTTATGGATTCTGTACATTGTTTTATGTTGAGAGTCTTGTCAAGTCTGAATATCTTAGAGTTGGGGTTTGTCCTCTACCTCCAATTATAAACGAGGACAATCACTTTGTTTTTCATACAGGTACCACTATTGTATGTATTTCTGTAATCTATGTTTCTATTACTTTACCATACTATGAAACTAATTGAATATGTTTTTAAGCGTCCAAAAAGCATTGATACCAGCACTCCAAGAATCATTTTGCGTTGCTGCTGCAGCAGCCGCGCAATGTCAACAATGTCGCACTGTCGCACTGGTGTAGCATGTAACATTAAAATCCATCAACTTCATATCACACCATTGATGATTGGTGAACTTGTTGGATCAGTTAAGGCCTGTGCCAGAAATCAGTACACACACCAATCACACAATGGGACTATAACAGGCACATACAGTGCATTCTGAAAGTATTCAGACCCCTTCACTTTTTCCGTATTATGTTATGTTACAGCCTTATTCAAAAATAGATGAAATTATTTTTTTTCCTCATTAATCTACACACAATACGCAATAATGACAAAGGTGCTTCAACAAAAAACGTAAAGGGTCTGAATACGTATGTAAAGGTGATATTTCAGTTTTTTATTTTGAATAAATTAGCAACAATTTCTAAAAACCTGTTTTTGCTTTGTCATTATGGGGTATTGTGTGTAGATTGATGAGGAAAAAGGCTGTAACATCACAAAATGTGGAAAAAGTGAAGGGGTCTGAATACTTTCCGAGAGCACTGTACTTACATCTTGATTCACAGAATCACACCTCGTACACACTTGCAAGTGATAGCAACGCCTATCACCTGTCCCAATAAAGGGATGCTACAAGCGCACCATTTCATCCTTTCCACTCTTCACTCTCTGACTGTCTGAAGTGTACTGTAGTTGTGTTGTTGTAGCTGGGTACACCTCAGCCTATGATTCTCATGGGGCGTTAGGTTGAAAAGTGTACTGTAGTTGTGTTGTTGTAGCTGGCTACACCTCAGCCTATGATTCTCACGGGGCGTTAGATTGTCTCTGATAGAATCCTACGGTTCAGCTCAACGATGATTTTCACCTTCTGAGCACCTGTTAACTCTCTGAGCTAGCAGGCTAACCTGTGAGCTCTCAATTTTTTGTTATTGTTGAACCCGAGCTCGACGATAATTCCTCAGGTTATTATTAGAACTTGCAAGGTCACATGTGTAGGCTACAGCTAGCACTTGGGACGGACGGCTAACTAAGTTACTTGTTGTTTCCGGACAGCTGAGAACCTTGGCTAGCTTTGACAAGGTAATATTGAGAAATATTAGCACCCTGTTTGCAGGAGGGTTGGTCAGCTTGTGTTTGTAGCCCTAGGACTACTGAGCACTTTCTAGTAATTAATAATTTACTAGCTAGTTACCTCGTATAATGATCTGGAACATACCAGTTCTCTCTGGTGTGGGACCACCATATCTAACTATGCGGGTACCAGTTCCCTGTGGTAGCACGTGGGTGTAGCAATGCTGAGGTGTGCTGATATTATACCTGTTTGTTGCATCGTGCGCTGTATCTAAACTAACCCCACAACTAAGTCAACTAATAAACATGGGCTACGCATATCTTAAACATGCCTGTGTGTGTGTGTGTGTGTGTGTGTGTGTGTGTGTGTGTGTGTGTGTGTGTGCGTGCGTGCGTGCGTGCGTGTGTGTGTTTGTGCGTGCTTGCGTTTTTTCGGGGATGCAGAGAAAGTCTTCCAGCTGTTCCAATGACAACATCCATCCATCCATCCATACATAGACCTATGCATTTAATTCTGGTTTGTTTATAACTAAGAGGAAGACACATTTATCATCAAAAACCACTAGTTATCATCAAAAAGGATGGTCACAGTTTGCTAAAAAAGAGTACCTAAAAAGCCTGCAAAGGTCTCGTAAAAGATATTGTGGACAGATGAGATGAATATTATCATGGACTAGAGTGACAAAAGTTTGGAGAAAAAAGGATCTGCCCAAGATCCACAGCATACCACCTCATCTGTGAAACATGGTGCAGGGGGTGTTAGGTGTGGGCATGTATAGTTGCCATTAGAACTTGCTAACTTGTCTTAATTGATGATTGTACCTGCTGACGGCAGCAGCAGAATGTATTCTGAAGTGCACAGAAACATCTTGTCTGCTTGAGTGCAAGCAAATGCCTCCAAATGCATTGGATGGAGCCACACCATACAATAAAACAATGACCCAAAACACTGCCATAGCAACTAGTGGAAAGATCTTGATTGGCCAAGTCAATCTTCAGATTAAAATTCAATTGAACATGCATTACATTTCCCTAATGATAAGAATTTAGGCAAAAAGACCTCAAAACAAACAACAACTAAAGATGGCTGCAGTACAGGCCTAGCAGAGCATCACCAAAGAAGATGCCCAGCGTCTGGTGAGGTTAGTGGGTTGCAGACTTCAGGCAGTTATTGTCCACTAAATACTAGTGGATTGTCCACTAAATACTAAACATGACTGCTTCATTTGGACATTTGATAAGTCTGTCCCATTACTTTTGGGTACACTGAAATAGGGGGATTATGCATAAAAAGTGGGGTAATTTCTAAATGGTGAAACCAATGTGTATACAAATACCATCAAATAAAAGCTGAGAATCTCTACTTTAACCTTGTAGTAATTGTTTAATTTCAAATCGAAACGTTTGATAAAGTTCTTCATAACCAACATCAGGGAGATGTGACCAGAGAGTGGGGCACACACTTGCCAACACACATTCTGGTGTGACATGTGCGATGTCTTATTGATCTATGTTGCTTTGGCTGTCTCCATGTGTGGATCATTGTAATCAGGGGTGGGGCTGGCCTTTTAAACACCTGTGCTTTGTTTCATTCAGGGAAAACAAAGAGATTTTTAACATTTCTTTTAAAGAGACAACACACATTTTCTGCCATGCCTCTGTCAATTGATTTGGCTTTAATCAATGGTTTCTTCTTGATGTTGTGTACATGTTTTCATGCCTATGTCACCTTTCAGAGGAAATCAAGGAACCTATCCAGATCTGATGTCGTATTAGATGAGTCAAACCCTGTCAGAACATAGTTTGCTTTTGCTAGATTCTTTTTTTTTCTTTTGTCTAGTATTGGTATACATGGTCGAAATGATGCACTCATGTTTAGTATTTGGTCGACAATACTTTGTATGCAATAACTGTCTGGGACCCATTGACCCCACCAGGTGCTGGGTATCTTCTCTGGTGATATTCTGCCAGGCCAGCCATCTTTTTGCCAGGTCTTTTTGCCCAAAATCTTACCATCAGAAAATGAAATGTATGTTCAATAGGATTTAAATCCAAACATTGACATGGCCAGTCAAGGACTTTCCACTTTTTCGCCCTGAAAATCTCCCTAGCTCCAATGGCAGTATGTTTTGGGTCATTGTCTTACTGTTTGATGAAGCGCCATCCAATGAATTTGGAAGCATTGCTTTTACTCGACCAGACAAGATATTTCTGTACACTTCAGAATACATTGTGCTGCTGCTGTCAGCAGTAACATCATCAATTATGATAAGTTAGCAAGTTCTAGTGGCAGCTATACATGCCCAAACCATAGCATCCCCTCCACCATGTTTCACAGATGAGATGGTATGCTGTAAACCTTGGGCAGATCCTTTTTTCTCCAAACTTTCCTCTTGCAATCACTCTGATAATATTCATCTTATCTGTCCACAAGACTTTTTTCCACACCTCTGCAGGCTTTTTAGGTACTTCTTAGCAAACTGTAACCTGACTATCCTTTTTAAGAATAACTAGTGGTTTGCATCTTGCAGTGAAGCCTCAGCCATTTGCGATTGCTGAGCTCATCAGTGCTTGATTTTGGCAAGTCTAAGGTTTTGACTATGTTTCAGATTTTTCAGCTTTCACCATTTGTCAATTCCTTTGCTATTGTAATGTATCTAACACCTTGTCCTTTGTTGGGAATGATATTTAAGGAGAGGGACAGCGAGATATTCTTTGAGTTTTGGCTTAGGCCCATCACGGGCATCATTCTCCCGCGTTGTCCTTGACGCACGTTAACGTATGGTTAAAACTTACAGACGTATGTTGTTTTAAATTGTGTTAAATTGGTTATTTTGTTGATACTCTATTCTCATTCTTCCTATGGGCATTAATGTGATGTTGTGCGCTCGATAAAGGTTCTGTTAATCAGGGCTGGCTCTAGCCATTTTGGTGCCCAAGCATTTTTCCTTCTTTTGCATTATCAAATGTCTAAATTAAGCACTCATGTTTAGTATTTGGTCCCCAATCCTTTGTATGCAAAAGTGCAAAAGTCTGTGACCCATTGACCCAACCAGACGCTGGGTATCTTCTCTGGTAATGCTATGTTGCAGCGACTGTTGTTGTTTTTTTAGGATGTTTTGCCCTAAGTCTCCTCTTGAGCAAATGAAATGCATGTTCTATAGGATTTAAATCTGGAGACTGACTTGGCCAGTCAACAACTTTCCACTTTTTGGCCCTGAAAAATTCCCTAGTTCCTATGGCAGTATGTTTTGGGTCATTGTCCTGCTGTATGATGAAATGCTGTCCAATGAGTTTGGAGCCATTTACTTGTACTTGGACTGACAAGATGTAAATAAATGATTCTCAATTATGGTGAGCATTCTTTGGTTATCCACTGGAAGTCTTCCTTGGCCTACTAGGTAATTTGCGATTTCTGAGCTCACCAGTGCTTTCTTTCCTTTTAATGAAGTTAAATGAAGTTCCAAACTGTTGATTTTGGTAGGTTTAAGGTTTTGGCTATGTTTATTTTTTTTCTGATATTTCAGCATCATAATGGCTTCCCTGACTTTCAATAACATCTCTTTGGTCCTCATGTTGACAAGACACCAATAGCAGACTGCACAAATTATGTGACGGAACACACCTGACGAACACACTTGTCAAGCCAATTGTCCTATCACTTTTGTGTAGCCTGAAATAGGGGGATTATGCATAAAAGTGTTGGAATTTCTGAATGATAAACCAATATGTACATTATATAAAAAATAAAAATCTCTACGTTTTTATTTCAAATCCAAACAGAAGAAAAAATGCTTCACTGTCCCATTACTTACGCACGGTACTGTATAACCTTCTGTGGAAAGGGTTTTACATGGAACCCAAAAGGTTTCTTCAAAGGGACAGTGGAAGAAGAACCCTTTTTGGTTCTAGGTAGCACTTTTTCAAAGAGTGCAGGATCTGTGATGGGTCTGTCTGTCTCTATCTACGGTATATTTGCTTGAATGCCACAGCCTATTTAAGTATTGTTGCTGACCATGTGCATCCCTTCATGGCCACAATTTACCCACCTTCTAATGGCTACTTCCAGCATGATAATGCACCATGTCACAAAGCAAAAGTCGTCTTAAACTGGTTTCATGAACATGACAATGAGTTCAGTGTTCTTCAGTGGCCTTCCTTGTCACCGGATCTGAATCCAATAGAACATCTTTGGGATGTGGCACAACGGGAGATTCACATCTTGAAAGTGCACCTGAAAAATGTGCAGGAATTGCGTGATGCAATCATGTCATCATTGACCAGAATCTCAAAGGAATCAATGTCACGAAGAATTGAGGCTGTTTTGAGAGCAAAGGGAGGCTCTACCTGGTATTAGTATAGTGTTCCTAATAAAGTGTTGGGTGAGTGTATATCTAACTATCTTTGTTTTTGCTGGTCTGTAGGATCTATGATGGCCGTCAGCCCGTCCTGTGTATCATGGACACAGCCATGATCAAAACCATCCTCATCAAGGAATGCTACTCCCTTTTCACTAACAGGAGGGTAATACGCTAAATTGAAGTTGTTGTATGGGGAAAAAAACATAAGGGCTCATTAAATAGATAATATCATTGTTATTATAGCATTATTAATATTCGGTTAATTTTGCAGTATATAATCATTGTTATTTTTCTAGAATTTCTATCTCAACGGGCCTCTGTATGACGCCGTGTTTATCGCTGAGGATGATGCATGGAGACGGATCCGCAGTGTCCTGTCTCCCTCCTTCACCAGTGGGCGGATCAAAGAGGTACAGTCCCATCTCTCCTCTCCTTCTTTTATTCATTCCAACAACACAAATAAATGAATGACTAACAACTCTGACGTGTGTGTGTGTGTTTATGTGATTTGTACTATGTGTATAGTGTGTATTCATTGTTGTTTGTTGTTGTGTGAAGCAGCAACTTTAATTGTCCAAGACAAATTTCCATCCGGGACAACAAAGTATATTTAATCTTATCTTAGATAAGTTCAGTGGTCAGATGACAGAGTTTAGAATAATAGTTCATCTTTGGAGTCACTTATTCCTTGACTATATACATAATGTATCCTGTATGAATGTATATTCTCAGGCTATATAAACATTAAAATAATTCCTGTTTCAAACATGATATTAACCCATGTTTTGCACATATTAATCCATGTATCAATCATCATATTTTTCCATGTATCCTTCCCAACTCAGATGTTCGGGATCATGAAGCAGCACTCTGGTAATTTGGTCAGCAATCTGAAGAAGACGGCCGATAACGAAGAGCCCATTGAACTAAAAGAGTGAGGATTTCTCTCCGAGAAGATATGGTGAATTTGTAATTTCAGTGAACTCCCCCTTTAATTTTGTGGTTGTGGTTCTGGTGGTCAAAGATTTTGTGGTTGTGTTCCAGGTTCTTTGGACCATACAGTATGGATGTGGTCGTCAGCACTTCATTCAGTGTCGACATCGACTCCCTCCACAACCCCTCTGACACCTTTGTGACCAACATCAAGAAAATGCTCAAGTTTGACATCTTCAGCTCACTGTTCCTCACAGTCGGTACAACTGCCTCCATATAGCTTTCAGTCTAAATCATTTTGTGCTTAATAAATGAAGCTATCGATTTCATTGATTAGACTGACATACACTGTGGAAACACTCTATGAGACCACCAGTAGCTCTCTGTCCTTCCTGGCCTACAATCTGGCAACCAGCCCTCACATTATGACCAAGCTGCAGGAGGAGATAGACACTGTTTCCCAACAAGGTAACCCCTCTGCAGACTCCTATATAGTACTATTCATGTGGAACAGGAAATATGATAGTGACAGTATTTTAGAGGGTACTGATGAGTGTGTAACCCCTGTGCACTGCAGACTCCTACAGTATCTATTACTATTGCTTTGGAACAGATGGTTAGATAGGTGACAGTATTTTGCAGTGTGCTAATGTGTCTGTAGCATCCCTGTGCAGACTTCTGCCCAGTATTATTCATGTGAAACAGGAAGTAGATAGGTGTTGTTGGAATCTTCAGAATAGTTAAAAGGCCAGTACCTGAGGACCTGAGGGATCTACAGGGTATATACCTTAAAAGCATGTCTGACATGCAGTGGTGTGCGTGACCATAGAGTGATTTCTAAACTAATACAATTATCTTAAAATAAATTATAAAACGAACAGGTTATCAGTGCAGAGACTTGTATGATATGTGCTCTCCATCTGACTCGTGCTGCTGCATTCTGTATCATTTGCCAATAGCTTTCTTTGGTCGACCAGACAGGAGAGTGTTACAGTAATCAAGGCTGCTAGTAATACAAGCATGCATTTGTCATTCAGTGTCAGCCTGGGAGAGGAAAGGTTGCACCTTTACAGCTGTGTTCTGTAAAGGTCCATGTAATATTCAACCTTTTTAAAAGCTTCCTAAAGGTTGTAATGACTATCTTTAATCGGTAGCGATCAGGGAACGAGATCCCTTGAAATAAATATGTCATTTACAAACGCTGTTTTGGTTCGGAAAACACGCTTTTTAAAATGGAGTGTCCTACCTGGTTTTTGCTCGAATGACTAGTTCTGTGACATCCATATGTCCGCAATGCATTTCACCAGGAAATCAATCAAACTGTTTGACTGGTGCTACAGAGTCGATAGTTGCCCTTAGTTTGGTGTTGAAGCTGGTTAATAAATCATTATCACAGGAGGAAGCTGTTGATGGTGTACTATTCATATTCATCATCATGAATCTCATCTGCTCAGCGACATGGCTAGATAAATAATAGAGGATGCAACAGGAGTAAGACCCTTTGTAATCACTAGGTCCAGGGTGTGGCAGTGGTTATGGGTGAGCCCAGTAACTCGCTGAATAAAGTCCGTAGAATTCAAGAGATTCATCAAATCCATGGCTGTCGAGTCAGTCTTATTGTCCACATGTAGGTTAAAATCACCAATGATAATAATCTTAGCATAATTTGAATGAAAGGTAGATGGGCCTTGGATGAAACCGTGATCTTTACATTTCTCATCCTTGTCATCAGGTGTCTTTATCACTCATTACTGTGCAACAGGAGGCTGATGGAGGTAGAAATGGGAGGACAGCTCATTGTAATTAGAGCTTGACAGACATATCTGATATTGGCCTTAAAGAAATATCGGGGAGTTATTCACCATGTTATATATAATATAGAGGAAACTGGACAGCACTTATTATGGATCATTTAACACAATTACACATGACACAACTGTGTTAACAGAGACACAATACGTCCTGCTCCTGTACATGTTTGTATATACTGTACATTTTCCCCTATGTCTGCTAAGGGCTTCACTGCTTTTTCCACTGTTTATGTGGCACATAATATATTTATATGTAATTGGCCCCTTACGTAAATGTGTTATTTTATATGTATGCACTTTATCTTGCATGTTTACAGACTCCCCCCATTCAATTTCACGCATTTCTATTTGGAGTATAAAAGGCACTAGATCACCTGCGGGTATATAAGCTGTGGCTTGCGCTGCGTTCTTCAGTTGGCAGTTAATACCTGAACCAGTAAAGACTGAGGACCAGACGACTCACTAGTGTGTTTTCCATTTATTCTTAAGCATAAGCATTAATACAGTTTGTCATTAATGTAGGCTTTCTATTTAGTGTACCGTTAGGCATAGTAGCATATGAAGTTTGTAGTCTGTTAGCGGTAATTGCGCTAGCTTGGTATCCTAAACGAGGACGAGTTAGCACTAGTTTGCCGTTTACGATGAGTGGTTGTTGTCAAATGACACCTGACAAAACATGTCGAAGGGAGTCTGGTGTAACGTTTGCCTGACTCCACTGATACAGATGTATGTGTAGGATTTAATGTTAGAGTGTTTTGTAGTTTACATTTTCTTTGTTTTTCTTCGTTTTCTCCTAACGGTTAAGAGAAGGTAGACGGTTAGAGCCAGAGCCCGAACCGCTGATGAACAGCGCTGTAGTTTACCGTTGCCAAGGCAACCAGGCAGCTCACAGGTTGTACCATATTTCTAAATCATTATTTTGATATAATACTGAAATGTTGATATTATATTGTTATTGTTTTACATTGTAATTTGTATTGTTCCAACTAAGTTCAGTTGGCAGTTAATACCTGAACCACGAGTATGTTTTCCATTTATCCCCCCCCCTATACTAACCCTAACCCCAACCCCACCCAGAGACCTCTTCATCCCCGCCACCCCCCTTGTACAAGTTCTCTCCTGCTAATACAAATAAAATGAAATAGCCGACTGCCTATGGCCCCTGGTGTGAGCATTGATTACTTTGTCTTATGATGACTGTTGGATAGATGATTCAATTACTTAAACAAATGTATTGTTGTAAGTCGCTTTGGATAAAGGCGTCTGCTAAATGCCATGAATGTAAATGTAAATTACAATGGAGGGCCATGTCCAGAAACGACCCCGAGCCCCTACCACTGATCTATATACCTATATCTATGTCTGTGTTTTGTCTATTAATTAATAATATGATGATGATTAATCCCAACGACGTATATTTTCCAAGAAACAACATGAGCATATCTGTAATCAAATAAATATCTCCTGCGTCATAATGCTGTTGTCTTGATGACGCTGCTAGCAATGACGTAAATTTATGTAAAAGTCACTTTGGTCACTTGAACCTCCAGTTGTTGTCAAATAGCCTTTGCTGATTGTCATTTGTAATGTGGTACGCTCATTAGTGGAAATAGATTCAATTACATTTCAACACAATGGAGAAAAACTGGTGGGACCCGCCGCAGGTAAGTTTGCCTTGCTCTATTTTCGCGCAGATCCACCCTACCTTCATCGAATAAGCACTAGGCCTACAAGCTCCTGTATATTTTCAGCCTACCTCAAGTCCGTGAACTGCCTTCAAGTAAACGCAAAGCTGTAAGAAGCAGGGCTGAAAATTAATCAAATTTAATCAAATCAAGCTCTATCATCCGTGGTGACAACATGTTACTGTACACTTGTTTGTATTCGTATGTTATCGTCCAGTCAAAGTAGCCTACAATTCAAAGCAACATTTCCCCCACAATCAGGACCTAGACCTACTGCAAAGAAATACTCTTAATTGGCTACACTTTGTTGTTAGATCGCTGTGAAGTAATTCATCCGACTCGGCAGACAGTTTGATCCCAACATCAAGTCAAATCGCGGTAATTTCGGTGAGCGCTTAATTCCAAAAACAGCTGTTTGTCAGTGAAAGAGCAGCGTAACAGCCTAAAAAGTGAATCGTTGTTACAGAGAGAAATGTGGCTGCAAAATCAACCATTTTAAAGATCAACATTAAAACGAGACAGCTTTATAAATAACCTATAGAGGATGGACTATCGAAGAAAGATGATTGACAGAACAATATCAAAATGGTTAATTTGATGTTTTCAGGTAGGCCCTATCTAAAATATAACCAAACATAGTTGGCACTAATAGGTCTTAATCGACAGGACCTTTCCTTAAGTAAGTCGTAAGTTGACTTTGCAAAGGGCCTACAATTACTTACTGTACAGGCCTACATGATTTGCAATATAAATTGTGTCGGATATGTTGAATAAAAGGTAGATGTAGGCCTTTTTTAAAGGCAAAACTAGAGAGCCCCTTTTGGGGAATTGGGAACGCAACAGCCTATTCTTGAGAACATTGTGAGGTACCGCAACCTCTTTGCGAGGGAAGCCTGTTATCTAACGCAATCATATTTCTTGACGTTTCCCTGTCATTGTGTCTGTCATCTCCATCAGGAAGTTTCAAAGCCCTATGCTACTGTATTTGATAACTACCCACTCACCCCATTCAGGATGGCTAAACATAGACAATATGTAAAGATCACTGGAGACAATTGAATGGTTTTATACTCAGAAAAGACAAATACATTCATAGAGACATTCTCGAGACTGCACCTGTAGTGTGTTCACTGTATGTCCACAGGAGTGTAAAGAGGATCAGGCTGCCCTGATGATGGAGGCAGCAGGACCGGCAGCTTTCGCAGCCTACACCCCACTCCCACAGAGGACATCAAGACGGGCCAGGCACACGAGAGAGAGGGCCAGAGTGGCTAAAGAAAGAAAGGAAGAGAAGGAGGGTTGGAGGAGGGAGATGGAGGAGAGAGCGGAAGTGGTGGAGGGAGCCCAAAACCTTTTGCATAAGGTGAAGGAGCACACCGATGCAGAGAAGGAGAGGCTGAAGGAGGAGAGAGAGAGGGTGGACAAGGACAGAGAAATGGTGGACAAGGACAGAGAAATGGTGGAGAGGAAGAGGAAGATAGTCAACCATCTTAAAGATAATATGGAGAGGAAGAGGAAAGTGTTGGATAGAGACACTGAGAAAGTGAATGAATGCAATGCAATACTCAGTCGCATTCAAAAGACGCAGGAAAATAACAAAAAGGATTTGGAGGAGAGGATTGTCCAGTTGGAAATAAAGGCGAAAGAGGTGGAGGAGGTGGAGAAAGTGACAAAGGAGATGGAGGAGACTTTCCAGAGGGAGATGGAAAAAACAAGAAATGAGATGAAGAGGAGAGAGAAGGAGGTGGAGGAGAGAGAGAGGGTGGTGCAGGAGAGAGAGAAGGAGGTAAAGAAGAGCGAAGAGAGATTAAAGATGAGTGAGAAGGAGACCGAAACAATGGAGGTGATGAAGAGAAGGGTAGAAGAGGTTGACAGAGAGATGGAGAGAATCCTAGAGGAGAAAGAAATGGAGGTGAAACAAGTGAAAGAGAGGATGGAGGTGATGAAATGGGCAGAGGAGGAGAGAGAAAAAGACAGGAATGAGAAGAAGAAAGAAAAGGATATTGAATGGATGAGAAAGGAGTTGGAGGTGATGAAGAGAGTAGAGGAGGTGGAGAGAGAGAAGGAGAAAATCCTGGAGGAAAAAGAATGCGACGTTAAACGTGTGAGAGAAGAGATGGATGTGATGATAAAGAATATGGTGGAAAGGAGGGAGAGGGAAGTGAAAGAGGAGATGAGGATGAAGACAGAGATGGAGAGAGAGAGGGAGAAGATTGAAAAGGAGAAAGAAAAGGTTATTGAATGGATGAGAAAGGAGATGGAGGCGGGTATGAAGAGAGAAGAAGAGATGGAGAGAGAGATGGAGAGAATCCTGGAGGAGAAAGAAAGGGAGGTGAAACAAGTGAAAGAGAGGATGGAGGTGATGAAATGGGCAGAGGAGGAGAGAGAGAGAAACAGGAGTGAGAAGGAGAAAGAAAAGGATTTTGAATGGATGAGAAAGGAGTTGGAGGCGATGAAGAGAGTCGAAGAGATGGAGAGAGAGATGGAGAGAATCCTGGAGGAGAAAGAATGTGACGTTAAACACGTGAGAGAAGAGATGGATGTGATAAAGAATATGTTGGAAAGGAGGGAGAGTGAAGTGGAAGAGGAGATGAGAAAGATTACAGAAGATGTCGTGAAGTGGATGAAGACAGAGATGGAGAGGGAGAAGGAGAAGATTGAGAAGGAGAAAGAAAACGATATTGAATGGATGAGAAAGGAGATGGAGGCGGGTATGAAGACAGTAGAAGAGATGGAGAGTATCCTGGAGGAGAAAGAAATGGAGGTGAAACAAGTGAAAGAGAGGATGGAGGTGATGAAATGGGCAGAGGAGGAGAGAGAGAGAAACAGGAGTGAGAAGGAGAAAGAAAAGGATTTTGAATGGATGAGAAAGGAGTTGGAGGCGGGTATGAAGACAGTAGAAGAGATGGAGAGAATCCTGGAGGAGAAAGAAATGGAGGTGAAACAAGTGAAAGAGAGGATGGAGGTGATGAAATGGGCAGAGGAGGAGAGAGAGAGAAACAGGAGTGAGAAGGAGAAAGAAAAGGATTTTGAATGGATGAGAAAGGAGTTGGTGGGGATGAAGAGAGTAGAGGAGGCCGAGAAAGAGATGGAGAGAATCCTGGAGGAGAAAGAAATGGAGGTGAAACAAGTGAAAGAGAGGATGGAGGTGATGAAATGGGCAGAGGAGGAGAGACAGAGAAACAGGAATGAACAGGAGAAAGAAAAGGATATTGAATGGGTGAAAAAGGAGTTGGAGGCAATGAAGAGAGTAGAAGTGGTCGAGAAAGAGATGGAGAAAATCCTGAAGGAGAAAGAAGATGACGTCAAACGCATGAGAGAAGAGATGGATGGGATGATAAATAATATGGTGGAAAGGAGGGAGAGGGAAGTGAAAGAGTTGATGACAAAGATTACAGAAGATGTCGTGAAGAGGATGAAGACAGAAATGGAGAGAGAGAAGGAGAAGACTGAAAAGAAAAGAGTAATGGCGGCGAACCTGGAGTTTGCCAGAGAGAGCATGGAGAGGGCTTTCCATAAAGGGAAACAAAATACAGGTATGCCCTCCATTATCTGCTTACAGTGCATTCTAAGGATGATCCTTTTGGCTTCTCAAATCACCTCAAAATAATTTAGATTTTATCTATACAAATGATAAGACAATTTTTCTCTTTCAGATATTTCAACACAGAGACAATTCTGGAAATCCACAACTATCTCGAACTTACTACCACAATAACTACCCTGCATACTACCACTATAACTACACTTGCCGTTTCAATTCTCTTTCATTAAAGTCATATTCAAAGGCAAACTGTGTGTCATGTTTGAAATGCTGTATTTTACAAGTTGCATAGCTGTAAACTATGTTGAGTGATGATGAGTTTAGGAAGAAAAGGTATGTAAAAAATGAATACTCCTGCACACACGATTGTTACCTCTGCTTATTTATTGTGTCGACGTTTCGGTTTATGACCTTTATCAAAACATTTTTATCTGTGAGGTCTGTATTCCTAACACCACAAAAAGACAAAGTGGTGGTGTTTGTGTTTTTTACATTTACAAGTTGAGGAAGAAAAAACATGGCACATGTATGCACATGGGTTAGATTAGAAACAATCTGGGTAAACCTTAATTTGAAGAGGTATGCATGAGGTCTGTTATGTTTTTCTCTATATGCCATAATATTGATTACAATGATCAACATATTTGTACCCTGAAAAGAACCCAAACTGAACAAGTTCCCCATTATAAGTACCTGGGCATTTAGATAGATGATACACTTTTAAAATACATGTTGAAAAAGTGATCAAGAGTTTGCGAGTTAGACTTGTACTTGTTTTGTAAAGAAATGTCTTGCTTCACCTTTGATAATAGGAGGAAGATTGTCTTGGCAACGCTCCTCCCTGTCCGTGATTATGGTGACACAATTTAAAATCACACGACAGCCTCAATTCTTAAACCACTAGACCCGATTTATCACTCTGCTCTGCAGTTCATTTGTAGGCATGTTTTCTGTACCCACCATTGTCTTTTGTATCAGTCTGTGGGTTGGGATTCTTTGACGTTGAGAAGGGCTTATCATTGGATTTCATCTGTATATGAAGCAGTTCTTTTAAAACTCCCATTTTACCTCACATCATTGCTTTTATGGCGACTTAGTGGCGATCAAACTTGCAGCTTGTTACTATTTAATGTGCTACAAGTGATTACAGAATTGAGAAGAACTTTTTAGCTGCTGTGCTCCTCAGATATGGAATGATCTTCAGGCTAGACTGAGGTTGGAGCACTTGGTCCCTTACACTTGTACCATCATCTGCTTTTTAGTGGACAATATATGCAATAAATACCTTTTTTACACAAACATCTTGAATCAGAATGGGTCAGCCCTAGCCTCTTACACAAACAGGGTCAGAGTCAATGGGTACAAAACTGGAGCAAACGTGTGTATACCAAGATACTGTACCTCGACTCCTTTCCATTCCAAAAGAAATGTGTCCCTTTCCCTTCACTCAAATGTTGTGGATGACATGTACATAAAGCTACACACTGGTGCAGGTGTGATGTTATGAGAGCTTTAGCATTTAGCATTTCCTGTGTCCAGGCGTTCTATTCACTTCTAATAGGACAAATGAAGGTACACTTGCCTCATAAGGCTCATTCTTGTTTCATTTGTCCTATTAGCTCCTACTGACCTCACTTTACACAGACACAGAGGAGGAGAGACTCAGACTCATTAGAAGTTTATTACTGGATCAGTTTACAAAACAAAACAAAACTGCATGGAGCGTACAGTACAGCAGAGCTTGGAGTACCAGACATGAACACACACCTCACATGCACACACACATCGGAGCTGTCACAGTGGTATACCTTGGATCACACACAGACACACACACACACACACACACACACACACACACACACACACACACACACACACACTCACTCTCTCTCAGGGCTGCATGCGGATAGCTCCATCCAGTTTGATGACCTCTCCATTGATCATGGGGTTCTCAGCCAGTGATGTCACCAGGTGGGCAAACTCTGCAGGGTCTCCCAGGCGCGAGGGGAAAAGCACTTGGCGGGCCAGGAATGAACGCACCTTCTCAGGTTAACCCGCCAGGAGTGGAGTGGAGAACAGAACCTAAGGAGAGGGAGAGAGAGGTTGTCTGATATGGAGAGGAAGGGGGGGGGGGGAGGAGTGTGTGAAAGAGTGCGTATGTATGTGTGTGTGTTTACTGACTGGGTGCGATGGTGACCACACAGATGTCCATGGGTGCCAGGTCTCGGGCGATGGGTAGAGTCATCCCAACAATACCCCCCTTAGAGGCTGAATACGCAGCCTGACCCACCTACAGAGAGAGAGAGTGAGAGTGAAGGAAGGGGCTGTTGAGACAGTGTTTGTGTGTGTGTGTGTGTGTGTGTGTGTGTGTGCGTGCGTGCATGGTTCAATGGAGGTCTTGGCGATCTGTTGGTTCTTGTGTGTGATTGGCTGACGGTACTGCAGCATGTTGACCTCTTCCTCACTGCAGGGTCTACTACAGTTGGAGCAGTCAGAGAGCACAGCCTGGGCCCCTGCAACCAAACATACACCCTGAAATATGGTTTGGACAAAGGATCCCAATGTCAAGATAATATTGCTGTAGGGAAGCTACTCTATGACACAATACCATGTGGAAATGTCAATGATTTTCTAAAGATGAGTGGATAGTGGATAGTGGATAGTGGATAGTGGATAGTGGATAGTGCCTGGTGGGGTCGCAGACTTCAGGCAGATTGTTGACCTAATACGAAACATTAGTACTTTATATGGACATTATATGATACTTTTGAAGCCCTGAAATAGTGGGAGTATGTTTACAAATGTTTTTTTAAAAACCCATTGAATTAAAGTTGAGAATCTCTACTTTGACCCCATAATATTTGTTTGATTTCAAATCCAAGTGTAGAGCTAAAAGAACAGAAAATGCTTCCTCTTTCCAATACTTATGAAGAGCACTGTATTCATGTTAATCAGTTGCTTCATTACTGTAATATGTGATGTGTTTTGAACTAGTATTTTGAAATACTGTTTTTAGGAGCCAATGATATAAAACAAGTGCATACATGTAAAGAACATAACACATTTTTAGAGGAGTTCAAATATGTAAAATTCAGTATTACTCGAAAGAAAATATTTGCCCAAAAATATTTGCCCCATAGTCCTTCTTGATTCAATGGGTCTGCAAACTATTAAAACCCGATAGGGATCAAACAGGCAGCAACTATTAGCAGGATGTTAAGATAAAGGCCGACAATAACATCACTGAGTGTTGCCCTCTGCGCAGGGATCCTTTCAATCATTCACTAGCCATGGCTTCAACTTCACCTCTCACATACTCTTTCGCCTGTGTTTCATGATCTGAAACACAGGTGTCATGATGGGATAAAATAATCACTTCAGCAGACGTTTCCGGGGTTACTCAGAAGAAGCGATTGAACCTGTAAAGATGGGTTACCTTCCGTACTTCTCCACCGAGACATGGACTCTCCTTGCCTTACTCATCACTCTGATCGTAGTGTAAGAAGTTTTAATAAAAAATATTATTTGTTAGTTAGTTAGTTGTAATAATACATACAAATGATAGTATTGATAATTACAGTTATCTAACAGTTTCAATGATACCTATGACTTGATCGTTTTGCTTTTGTTTCAAGTCAGATTGTTGATTTATATTTGTTCTGACCAGGTATGGATACTGGCCATATGGAATATTAAAAAAACTAGGCATTCCTTGTCTCAAACCCATCCCTTTCCTCGGGACGATGATGGGATATAAGAAGGTTTGTAGAGATTAAGCCCATAAACAACAACATTGTAGACTCATCCATGATGTGTGTTGTTGTGGTGAAAGCCATGGGAGCTGAATATGAATTGTTTTACCCAGAAAAATGGGCAATAAAGCTTTTGAACGAAAACGAAAAGAGAGGAGTGGGAGCCGGTCTGTAGTGGAAAAGGGCCATCATAAACTAAGCCACAATTCAGGTTTATGACAAGCATTTATGAACTGGCTATTTCTTTGTTTTGTTTTTTGTTCCCAGGGTGGTTTCACCAATTTTGACACAGAGAGCTTCCAGAAATATGGGAAACTGTGGGGCTGAGTCTGCTAAACTGATCCTGGTTATTGTTAACTATGATGGATATATGTATCTCTCAGTGTCTACAGTATACACTCTTAAACCAGGCGGACACCGTGCGATTTTCACAAACACAGACGATCCAACCGACGAAATGGTCTCGTACACCAAGACAAATGATCTGTCTTGATGCAATGTACACTGCCCAAGCAACAATTTCATGCTTCCACATTAATAATTTGAATCTGTTATTGAGCGATTTAAGTTTTAAGCTTTTAAGTATTCTGTAGTATGGTCCCTGTGGGGGGACATGCAGCGTTCGGCCTGTAGAGGGAGCTACAGGACCGTGGCCAGGGTGACGTCGGCGAGGCTCCGTTGCACACCTGTTTCAAATGAAGCCTCGTTGACTAGATGGTTTACGATGTGTGTGCCTCGGCGTTCGAGGGAGAAGGAGGGCGACTGGAAAGTCGCCGAGTGGCGTGTTACGAACATTGAAATTATTACGAACATTGGAATTATTACTAACATTTTATGAAAATAAACGGGATACTCCCAGAAAACAGTACCTCGACTCCGCCTCTGTGTCACAGACTTGTTACAGTGGCGCCCAACGTGGGGCACAGCGAAGGCGGAGAAAAAAAGGGAATGGAGGCGTTAAGCGCGGCTATCGGAAGGATGGCCCTTATACTGGAGCAGCAGGCCCACCTCCAGCAGGAGCACCAGACCGCGGTGAGGGAGATGGTGACGGCAAGGGCTGAGGACCGTACCCTCTTCCTGGAGCTCGTCAGGGCCCTGATGATGGAGGAGGGGAGCCGGCCCTTTGCCTACGCCCAGCAGCTGCGGGACAGCGCGCGGCGGTGGCTGGACCCAGGGAACAGCTCGTCGGAGGAGGTCGGGGACCGGGTGGTGTTGGAGCAATTCCCCACGGGGCTCCCGGCCCGGACCGCCGCCTGGGTCCAGTACCACCGGCCCCAGGATCTCGCGGCCGCCGTTACCTTGGTGGAGGACCATCTCTCCTTCCCGCCGCAGGAGCCCCGATGACCAACGCCCGGTCCGGCGCCCGGAAGGAGCCATGGTGACGGAGGAGGAGAGACCGGCGCCCGCCCCGAGGACGAGATGGCAGGGGCAGGCATGTCGAGAACCAGCCCTGGCCCCACAGGAAGCACCCCGAGCGACAGGGGGGGTGTGTTGGCGATGCGGACGGCCGGGCCATGTACAGGCGGAGTGCCCAGTGAGGGAGGTGGGGCAGGTCGTCCGCATCGGCGACATACCGGGCCCTCCCCCCGGACCAGGAGCGGCGTATCGTGTTCCGGTAAGGATTCAACATGATATGCACCAGGCCTTCTTGGATTCGGGCTGCATGCAGTCCATGATCCAGGAGCGCCTGGTTCGACCGGGGGCATTGTTAAAGGCATCGAGGGTGTTGGTGAAGTGTGTGCATGGGGACATTCACGAATATCCTGTGGTCACGATCAAGATTCATTTTGAAGGGAAAAAGCATAGTGTACAGGCGGCGGTTAGCCCGCGTCTCACGCATCCCCTTATTCTGGGTGTAGATTGGGAGGGGTTTCCTCAAGCGGTAAGCAGGGCTACCGGGGTGCGTGCACGACAGAAAGGGAGGTGTGAGGCGGGTAATGTGTTCTGTGCTGAGGCGGCGCCTTGCGACGCTGCCGAGGAGCCGGAGCCGGTGGGGGGGTCTCAACCCGAGATTCCCCCGCCGAACTATCCGTTGCTAGGTGACTTCCCCCTCGAGCAGTCTCGTGACGAGACCCTACGATCGGCCTATGACCAAGTGATAGCGATTGATGGTACTTTGGTACGGCCAGACGCAGTACGCGCCCACCCCTATTTCGCGATTATCAGCGACAGGTTGTACCGAGTAAGTCGTGACTCACATAGCCAGGAGGAAGTAACCCAGTTGTTGGTTCCCCGTAGCCGCCGGGAAATGGTCTTCCAGGCGGCTCATTTCAACCCCATGGCGGGCCATTTAGGTTATGATAAGACACTAAACCGTATAATGGCTCGATTTTATTGGCCGGGAATTCGGGCAGAGGTGCGTAGGTGGTGCGCGAATGTCAGTTGGTAAAGCCCCCTTGCGGCCCTTACCATTGGTCGAGAACCCATTCGACCGCATTGCGATGGATATTATCGGGCCATTTGATCGGTGTACACAGGGATATCGATTTGTGTTGGTCTTGATAGATTACGCAACCCAATACCCCGAGGCAATACCGCTGCGCAATATCTCTGCCAGGAGTGTAGCGCAGGCATTGTTTCAAGTAATCTCCCACGTGGGAATCCCGAAAGAGATTCTCACCGATCAGGGCACTAATTTTATGTCACGCACCCTCAAGGAACTGTATGGCTCGTTGAACATCAAGGCGATTCGAACCAGTGTTTACCACCCGGCCACTGATGGCCTTTGTGAGCGGTTCAATCGGACCTTGAAGTCAATGATCCGGAAGTTCGTACACGAAGATAGTCGGAATTGGCATAAATGGCTAGATCCCCTGTTGTTTGCGGTACGGGAAGTCCCCCAAGCTTCCACTGGGTTTTCCCCGTTTGAATTACTCTACGGGCGTAAGCCTCGGGGTGTCCTAGACCTTCTTAAAGAAAATTGGGAGGAAGGGTAAAAAAAGGGTAAAAATGAGATTCAATACGTCCTGGACTTGCGCACAAAGCTCCACGCCCTAGGGGTTATCTCACGCGAGCATTTGCTGCAAGCCCAGGAGCGTCAAAAGTGACTGTACGACAGGGGAACTAACCTGCGAGAATTTACAGGTGTGGTCACACGTCGCATGGGGGACGTGGATTACGAGGTAGTACGCTCGGACCGGGGGGATAGCTTGCAGGTGTATCACGTAAATCTCCTAAAAAAATGGAACGACGTGGTCACTGTTGCTCTGGCTACAATAATTCCAGAGAGAGATGAGTTCGGTCCGGAAGTCCCAAAATCAAAAGTTAGCACTCCGGTCGGTATTGATAACCATCTCTCTGCTAGCCAGGCCACGGACGTTGCAGATTTGCAAGCTAAGTTCGCGGACGTGTTCTCTCCCTTGCCCGGTCGGACTACGCTTATCGACCACCACATAGAAACGCAGCCGGGTTTAACGGTGCGCACGCATCCCTATAGGTTGCCGGTACACAAACGAGACATTGTGTGCAAGGAATTGGAAGCCATGCTGGAGCTGGGTGTGGTCGAGGAGTCCCGCAGTGACTGATGTAGCCCCATCGTGCTTGTCAACAAGCCGGATGGGGCTATACGGTTCTGTGTGGATTATAGACGGGTTAATGCGGTCTCCAAGTTCGATGCCTACCCGATGCCCCGGGTTGACGAGCTCTTGGACCGGCTTGGCACGGCCAAGTATTTCACGACGTTGGATTTCACAAAGGGATACTGGCAGATTCCACTCTCGCCGGTATCCCGGGTGAAAACTGCATTCTCCACTCCGCTCGGGCTATTCCAGTTCACGGTGCTCCCTTTCGGGTTGTTCGGAGCCCCAGCCACTTTTCAGCGCCTCATGGACCCTGAGGTCCCTGAGGCAGGCGGGGCTGACGGCCAACCCGAAGAAGTGCTTGATTGGGCGGAGGGAGATCCGGTATCTGGGGTACCACTTGGGTCGGGGGGAGGTGCGGCCACAGATTGAAAAGACTGCGGCCATCGCAGCCACTCCGCGGCCCAAGACAAAGAAGGAGGTGAGGGCCTTCCTGGGGCTGGCTGGCTATTACCGGCAGTTCGTGCCGGGGTTTTCAGAGCTGGCCAGTCCCTTGACGGACCTCACCCGGAAGGGTGCCCCGGATCCGGTCCAATGGTCGGGCCAGTGCCAGGGGTCGTTCGAGGCCCTTAAGGGAGCTCTTTGTGGAGAAACGGTCCTGTATGCGCCTGATTTTAACCTCCCTTTCTCCCTACAGACGGACGCGTCGGATAGAGGCCTGGGAGCAGTGCTGACCCAGCGGGTGGAGGGGGCTGACCGGCCGGTGCTGTACCTGAGCCGCAAACTATCGGAGAGGGAGGGCCGGTACAGCACGGTGGAGAAGGAGTGCCTGGCCATCAAGTGGGCGGTCGGCGCCCTCCACTACTATCTGCTGGGTCGCGCTTTCACCCTCTACTCCGACCATGCTCCCCTCCAGTGGCTCCACCGGTGGTATCTCGCGTTGCAGCCCTTCAACTTTTCGGTCGTGCACAGACCGGGGGCGCAGATGGTCGTGGCAGACTTCCTCTCCCGTGCAGGGGGGGGGGGGAGTAGGTTGTCAGCCGTCGTGTCCCCGGCCTGTGTCGGGTGGTGGGGGTATGTGGGGGGACATGCAGCGTTCGGCCTGTAGAGGGAGCTACAGGACTGTGGCCAGGGTGACGTCGGCGAGGCTCCGTTGCACACCTGTTGCAAATGAAGCCTCGTTGACTAGATGGTTTAAGATGTGTGTGCCTCGGCGTTCGAGGGAGAAGGAGGGCGACTGGAAAGTCGCCGAGTGGCGTTGTGTTACGAACATTGAAATTATTACGAACATTGGAATTATTACTAACATTTTATGAAAATAAACGGGATACTCCCAGAAAACAGTACCTCGACTCCGCCTCTGTGTCACGGACTTGTTACAGTCCCAAACACAACTTGTGCGTTGCCAATGTTTGACAACATCCTGGATTCTCATTGGTTGAGGCTCCTATATTGCCTCTGAGCACGTCTCAAACTGCATGAATAAAGAGGAGCCACGACACGTCAGAATTCAAATCGGAAGTGATTGTGTCTTCCCTCCATGTCATTGAAAGGGCAAAAATGTAATTAAAAAAATAAAGAAAAAAAGGGTTCTAAAAGGATTCTTTGGTTGAATAACTCTTATGGGTTCCATTTGCAGTGCCCTGCATAAGTAATGGGACAAGCATTTTTTCTTCTTTTGCATTATGCAAATGTACAAATTAAGCACTCATGTTTAGTATTTGGTCCCCAATCCTTTGTATGCAAAAGTGCAAAAGTCTGTGACCCATTGACCCAACCAGACGCTGGGTATCTTCTCTGGTAATGCTCTGCCAGACCTATATTGTAGCGATTGTTGTTTGTTTTTTTAGGATGTTTTGTCCTCCTCTTCAGCAAATTAAATGCATGTTCTATAGGATTCTATAGGATTCACTTTTTGGCCCTGAATAATTTCCTAGTTGCTATGGCAGTATGTTTTGGGTCATTGTCCTGCTGTATGGTGAAATGCCGTCCAATGAGTTTGGAGCAATTAACTTGTACTTGGACTGACAAGATGTTTCTGAACACTTCCGAATTCATCCTCATCAAAGGAGACGTGAGCCAGTTCCAGTGGAAGCCATACATGCCCAAGGCATAACACCCCCTCCCCCATATTTCACAGATGATGTGGTATGCTGTGAATATTGGGCAGTTCCTTTTTTTCTCCACACTTTCTCCGGTACATGTTTTTCCAGAACTCTGCAGGCTCTTTTAGGTACTTTTTAGCAAACCGTAACCTGGCCAGCCTGTTTTTGTGGCTGAGTAGTGGTTTGCACCTTGCAGTGTAGCCTCTGTAGTTCTGCTGGTGAAGTCTTCTGCGGATGGTAGTCTCTGACTCATTGACGCCTACCTCCTGGAGAGTGTTCCTAATCTATGGGGCAGTTTTTATTTTATTTAATTTTTTATTATGGTGAGCATTCTTTGGTTATCCACTGGAAGTCTTCCTTGCCATTTGCGATTTCTTAGCTCACCAGTGCTTTCTTTCCTTTTAATGAAGTTCCAAACTGTTGATGTTGGTAGGTTTAAGGTTTTAATGTTTCATTTTTTTCTGATATTTCAGCATCATAATGGCTTCCCTGACTTTCAATAACATCTCTTTGGTCCTCATGTTGACAAGACACCAATAGCAGACTGCACAAATTATGTGACGGAACACACCTGTCAAGCCAATTGTCCCATCACTTTTGTGTAGCCTAAAATAGCGGGATTATGCATAAAAGTGTTGTAATTTCTGAATGATAAACCAATATGTACACAAATAACATCAAATAAAAGATGAGAATCTCTACGTTCTCATTTCAACTCCAAAAAGAAGAAAAAATGCTTCACTGTCCCATTACTTTCGCACGGTACTGTATAACCTTCTGTGGAAAAGGGTTCTACATGGAACCCAAAAGGTTTCTTCAAAGGGAGAGTGGAAGAAGAACCCTTTTTGGTTCTAGGTAGCACTTTTTTTCTAAGAGTGCAGGATCTGTGATGGGTCTGTCTGTCTCTATCTACGGTATATTCGCTTGAATGCCACAGCCTATTTGAGTATTGTTGCTGACCATGTGCATCCCTTCATGGCCACAATTGACCCATCTTCTAATGGTTACTTCCAGCATGATAATGCACCATGTCACAAAGCAAAAGTTGTCTTAAACTGGTTTCATGAACATGACAATGAGTTCAGTGTTCTTCAGTGGCCTTCCCAGGATCTGAATCAAATAGAACACCTTTGGGATGTGGTAGAACAGGAGATTCACATCTTGAAAGTGAACCTGAAAAATCTGCAGGAATTGAGTGATGCAATCACGTCATCATGGACCAGAATCTCAAAGGAATGTTTCCAACATCTTGTGGAATCAATGCCACGAAGAATTGAGGCTGTTTTGAGAGCAAATGGAGGCCCTACCCAGTATTAGTATAGTGTTCCTCATGAAGTGCTCTGAGAGTGTATATCTAACTATCTTTGTTTTTGCTGGTCTGTAGGATCTATGATGGCCGTCAGCCCATCCTGTGTATCATGGACACAGCCATGATCAAAACCATCCTCATCAAGGAATGCTACTCCCTTTTCACTAACAGGAGGGTAATATGCTACATTGAAGTGGTTGTATGGGGAAAAAAACATAAGGGCTCCTTAAATAGATAATATCATTGTTATGATAGCATTATTAATATTAGGTTAATCTTGCAGTATATAATAATTATTATTTTTCTAGAATATCTATCTCAACGGGCCTCTGTATGACGCCGTGTTTATCGCTGAGGATGATGCATGGAGACGGATCCGCAGTGTCCTGTCTCCCTCCTTCACCAGTGGGCGGATCAAAGAGGTACAGTCCCATCTCTCCTCTCCTTCTTTCATTCATTCCTTTATACAACACAAATAAATTAATGACTAACAACTCTGACGTGTGTATGTGTGTGTGTGTGTGTGTGTGTGTGTGTGTGTGTGTGTGTGAGAGTGTGTGTGTGATTTGTACTATGTGTATAGTGTGTATTCATTGTTGTTTGTTGTTGTGTGAAGCAGCAACTTTAATGAATTAATCCAAGACAAATTTTCATCCAGGACAATAAAGTATATTTGATCTTATCTTCGATAAGTTCAGTGGTCAGATGACAGAGTATAGAATAATAGTTCATCTTTGGAGTCACTTATTCTTTGACTATATACATAATGTATCCTGTATGGATGTATATTCTCAGGCTATATAAACATTAAAATAATTCCTGTTTCAAACATGATGTTAATATATGTTTTGCACATATTAACACACTGCCAATGGTTTGCGCTCTACTCATTTGACAAACACATGGGCCCTGTCAAGAACCAACCTCTAGTTCCTAAATGCTGGACACTTGGAGATCTGAGTGGATTGGATACAGAAGTGTCTAGGGATAGAGCCTAGGAGTTGTTTCTGGACAGGGCTGTGCATTGAATAGGATTGGAGTCACGTATCATGGTATTTCCTGTTCCTGTTTGTAACCGTGGCATTTCCTGTCCGTCCAGCATTCTTCCCCTTCATGGGTCCTGTTATGGCAAACATGGAGGTATCCCTATTCCCTGCCTCGGTCACAGATTTCTTCTACGCTGTCTTTCAGAAGATCAAGTCCAATCGCGTGGCTAGCACCAGGAAGGTATGTAAATATAACTGATCAAATATACGATCTTCAGCCAGTATTGTGTAATACAATTGTAGAGATTTGGTAGCATCTGGTAGTTCTCATGTGATTTTGATCTGACGTAAGCCTGCTTCCAGAGTCGGGTAGATTTCCTGCAGCTGATGATAGACTCGCAGAAAGACAGCAACTCAAAGGGAGAGGAGCAGAGTAAAGGTGCCTGCCTTTAACACACACACACACACACACACACACACACACACACACACACACACACACACACACACACACACACACACACACACACATCCACACACACACACACACACACACACACACACTGTATACTAGCATCTAACACACACACATACAGTACCTGCCTCAAACACCTATACCTACAAACACACCGTGGAAATACTCTACTTCGTCCCTTTCTCACACCTACCACCCCATTTCTCCCATCATCATAGGATTGAGTGACCATGAGATCTTGTCCCAGGCAATGATGTTCATCTTTGCTGGCTATGAGACCACCAGTAGCTATCTGTCCTTCCTGGCCTACAATCTGGCAACCAACCCTCACATCATGACCAAGCTGCAGGAGGAGATACACACTGTGTTTCCCAACAAGGTAACCCCTCTGCAGACTCCTATATAGTACTATTCATGTGGAACAGGAAATATGATAGTGACAGTATTTTAGAGGGTACTGATGAGTGTGTAACCCCTGTGCACTGCAGACTCCTACAGTATCTATTACTATTGCTTTGGAACAGATGGTTAGATAGGTGACAGTATTTTACAGTGTGCTAATGTGTCTGTAGCATCCCTGTGCAGACTTCTGCCCAGTATTATTCATTTGAAACAGGAAGTAGATAGGTGTTGTTGGAATCTTCAGAATAGTTAAAAGGCTAGTACCTGAGAACCTGAGGGATCTACAGGGTATATACCTTAAAAGCATGTCTGACATGCAGTGGTGTGCATGACCATAGAGTGATTTCTAAACTAATACAATTATCTTAAAATAAATTATAAAACTAACAGGTAATCAGTGCAGAGACTTGTGTGATATGTGCTCTCCATCTGACTCGTGCTGCTGCATTCTGTATCATTTGCCAATAGCTTTCTTTGGTCGACCAGACAGGAGAGTGTTACAGTAATCAAGGCTGCTAGTAATACAAGCATGCATTCGTCTCTCAGTGTCAGCCTGCGAGAGGAAAGGTTGCACCTTTACAGCTGTGTTCTGTAAAGGTCCATGTAATATTCAAGCGTTCTAAAAGCTTCCTAACGGTTGTAATGACTATCTTTAATCGGTAGCGATCAGGGAACAAGATCCCTTATAATAAATCCCTTATGAATAAATATTTCATTTACGAACGCTGTTTTGGTTCGGAAAACACGCTTTTTGCAGTGTCCTACCTGACATTCGGTTTGCATATAAACATGTTGTGAGTGCCAGGGGTGTTCTAGGGGAGTAGACTGACCTTTCTCTGGTGGCTGCCTCTCCCAATCGTGTGCGCATGTAGAAACACAACAGCTAATGTCCAACACTGCAAGTTCATTTCGGGGGGATATATTATTATTAGGGAGGATGTTGTTGTTTGGACAACTTCAGACAGAATTTCTCCACGATGGCAGATTTCCGGCAAACTTACTTACTCTTCTTTAAGTGATACAAATATGTTTTAGTCACATTCTTGATATGGGTTTCAAAATTAAGATCTGAGTCAATGGTAACACCTTGTTTTTTTGCTTGGTGCTTAGTGTTACTGTAAGTAGTGTCTTTAAGTGTGCAGACAGTTTGACCAGGACAAGGACAAAGAGCATTTTGGCATCAGCATTAATTAATTAATTCTAAGGTCATTAAGAACCTAGTTAATAACTTAACAACATAGTGCTATCTCAGTGCTATGATCGGCACAAAAGCCAGATTGGAACATGTCAAAGGTACAGTTGGGAAGAAGGAGATTATTTAACAGTTTGAACACCTTTTTTTCAAGAATTATTATTTTTTTGCTTAAAAAGGGAAGGTTGGAGATTGGCCTAAAATCGCAAAGGACTGAAGAGTCTAAGTTACTTTTCTTCAGGAGGGGTTTCACCATGGTAGTTTTAGGTGCAGATGAACAGACCCCCACTTTGCTGAGCATTTCTGTATGACCACTGCAAAAGAGTTCATAGTGCTTCCATGTGGTGGAAGGTGGGGTAACAAGTCATCAAACACATCTTCAGGTCTTGCCTGAGTGATCCTCCTCACCTAATATTGGTTCTCTTATCTCAGAAGTATGTTGCAAATTCCTCACATTTGTAGGTGGAGAGCAGATCACCAGGTGTCTTGTGGGCGGGATTTATAAGGCTGTCAATCGTTGAAAAGAGCACTGTTTGAGTTGTTATGATTCATTATCAATTTTGAGAAATGATCCCGTCTGTCTCGGCGTTTTTTTATTGCCTTATTAAAAGCAGAAAGATGCTCTCGAAGAATATCAAGGTGGACCTGCAGTTTTTGTCCGCTCAGACTTTCTGCAAATTCTTTTAAATTTGGCCACAGCCTTTTTCAGTTTGACTGGTGCTACAGAGTCGATAGTTGCCCTTAGTTTGGTGTTGAAGCTGGTTGCTAAATCATTATCACAGGAGGAAGCTGTTGATGGTGTACTATTCATATTCATATTCATCATGAAATTCTCATCTGCTCAGCGACATGGCTAGATAAATAATAGAGTGAAAATATATTTTTCCCCACTTCTAATAGACTGACATGCATTCATGTTTAGCCAGGTTTCAGATAAAAACATTACAGTGCAGCTTTCGCTCTGAGATAAGATCAATAAAGGTTTTGCCAGATAGGGACCTAATATTCAAAAGCACCATGGTAATGTTCTCCGGGCTGTTCGGTGCTGCCCGGCCACAGTTAATGGAATGGATACCAAGTTATTCACATTTGAACCACCTGACAGTTTTCTTGTAGTCTGTCGACTGTGATAGGAAATAATAGACTGTAGCACATTCAGTATTCCAAGCAGTCAATCCACTAAAAGCAGCCCAGTTTAGTGGCATTTTGACTTCTGATTGATCCTTGTGTACATCTATCATTTACATTGTTCAGTGGAATCTAAATGTATTTTCTTCTAACTATCAAGATAACATTATTTAGCGATTTTTTTGTTTATTCATGTATAACAAAAAAGCAAGACACTATTACACACGTACATTGAAAGTAATGGCGTTCTGTATGCGGGTGTCATGAAATTAGGCTATGCAGATTAGAATAAGTACAGTACTGTGTTCATTTCCCAAAAAAAGAACACAAAAAACTAACAGCTCTTCAGATTTGCAACGAAAAATAGTTAGTTCTGGGTTTCGGCTACGTGAACGACCAATCACTAGTGCTCATGTGAGTGTAATATCCCTGTGCAGGCTCCTATCCAGTACGAGGCTCTGATGCAGATGGACTATCTAGACAGCGTGATCAACGAGTCTCTCAGGTTGTACCCCATCGACTTGAAAGAGTCGCCAAGAAATCTGTTGAGATCAGCGGCATCACCATCCCCAAGGGTATGGTTGTCATGATACCCATCTGGACCTTGCACCGTGACCCCGATGTGTGGGAAGACCCAGAGGAGTTCAAACCAGAGAGGTAATGGGCAACATCTTAACCACAACCACAATATCAATCACAACAGCAACGATAAGAGCAGTGTTCCACAAACAACCATAAAACAAACCTAAATGCGAGGTTTGTTTTAACCATGTATAACCATCATATTACTGTGATTTAATTGATATGTTCTTTAACCCCTCCTCCTCTGAACTCTCCGAGTGTAGGTTCAGTAAGGAGAACAAGGAGAGCATCGACCCATACACCTACATGCTGTTCGGGTTGGGCCCACGGAACTGTATCCGTGCGATTCGCTCTGGTATTGATGAAACTGGCGATGGTGGAGATTCTACAGAGGTTCAACTTCACCGTCTGCAAAGAGACAGATGTGAGACAAAATAATGATACAATGATTGTAAATATAATTTTGTACCTATGACTTTGTTGCGTTTCTATATGTAGCAGAGGTGATTTTGGAATCACACTCGTGTGATGAGGTAGCCCTGCCTGAGACATGTAAACTGAAGTGTCGCCCTCAGACCTTGAGGATGTCCTCTTGGCTTAATAGTAGCGTTTGTGTCTTCCACATGGGAGACCCGGGTTTGAACCCCCATACTACAATTCTGTACTTGCGTACTGCATGAGTATGTACTCCCCATTTAATTTCCCAGATTGCATTTTTCAGTACTAGGCGGCAATCATCCTCAGTATAGGCTACCTACTAAATGATGGAAGTGTGAGATTTAAAAAAAAAAAGCTATTTGTATTTCTGCAAAACTCCCTCGAGACTTCATAGGGCCATTTTAATGTATGTCGACCCAAGAGAGGTTGTCCAGGAGTTTGAGTTTATTTGAATTTATAGTGCAATGCTACCCGAACGTAACAGTGACACTGTATTAGGTAACATTCATAGTGTAACGCTGACATCTGTTTTACTCGTTCCTTCATACTTTAACTGTGTGTCAACTCTCACCAGATACCCATTGAGATGGACCTGTTCCGCTGCCAGGAGTCCAACGACAACCAGCTCAAAGCAGACAGCCAGTGATGAGGACCTGCCCTGCTGCAGGTCTCTCAGTTATTATGTTACACATAGATCTAGGATCAGCCCCAACACTGGCTACTTTCAAAAATGGGCTTAAAAAAAAAAGGGCTTCGCTTTTGCCTTAAATTGAAACTAAATTGGCGCTAATAATTGCACTGTGACCCTAAAATGCACTGTGACTTTTTTTCTTTTTTTCTGTCTTTTATGCGTTTTTATTCTAATTTTTTTTTCATGCTCTTTCCTTTTTATCTATTTTACGTAAAGCACTTTGAATTGCCTCTGTGTATGAAATGTGCTATATAAATAAACTTGCCTTGCCTTGCCTTGCCTCGCCTCTGGGCTCTGCTGCTACTGTATGCTGCTCTCTTTGTATCTGTCTATTAGTGGAGGTCCAGGACTAGTTGAACAGAGACAGTTGTTGTCTGTCGTCTGCAGTGCAGGGATTTGCATGTGACTTGTGTATGTTTTGTACTTGTCTGGTAGTGGGTCTCTATCATCACGCTAAAAACGTGTGTATAATCACAAACTAAATCATAACATGAGAATGAACAACATGCCATCAAAACATGACAATAAATAGGTGTTAGATTAGATTCAACTTTATTGTCATTGTGCAGAGTACAAGTACAAAGATAACGAAATGCAGTTAGCGTCTAACCAGAAGTGCAAAAAAGCAGAAAAGTGCAATGTGAACAATATATACAGGTAGAGCAGTATAAGCAATATATGAGCAGTATAAGTAGTGCAGTATAAGCAGTATATGAGCAGTATAAGTAGTGCAGTATAAGCAGTATATGAGCAGTATAAGCAGTATATGAGCAGTATAAGCAATATATGAGCAGTATAAGTAGTGCAGTATAAGCAGTATATGAGCAGTATAAGCAGTATATGAGCAGTATAAGTAGTGCAGTATAAGCAATATATGTATTAACAGTAACATTATAAGCAGAATAAATATAGAATGCAGTATGAACAGTATAAGCAGTATATGAGCTGTATAAGTAGTGCAGTTACCAATGTATTGGGTCTATCTATGGGTATCGTAGTGCAGCAGTAGTCGGTTGAAGTGCCATCTCATCTGTCATAAGATTTGACTTGTAAAACTGAAAAGTAGGATACAACTAATAGCCTAAATGTATAAACACAGACCACAACCAAAAAACAACATGGGAAAATCGTTTACGCATCCTCTGCAGCAGGAACAGTGCAGAGAAAAAGTATGTACAGTAAACCCCATAACTGAATACACTTCATACGCTTCAGCGCGACACAGAACGCCTATACTGCAACAAAGTAAAACGATGAGACAGACACGTGTCTTCAATAACTTGCATGTTTAATCAAAATACAAGCATTCGGCACATCGTTAACTTGTAGGAAAGTTTAATCAGGTTTTATCAATTGTATTATTTTAAATGTGAAATAAATAGCATCAGTGCAGAGGCTATAACACACTACAAAAGTCACATTAAATCACGGAAAGTAGGCTAGGCTAATTAACGGAACTATATGAATATACAGCCGGAGCCCAGTCCAGGGTTCTGAAAGCGACAAGTAACAAGTGTGCCCATCAACTGTCTAGATATTAGGCCTATACGTAACATTTAGTCCTCCACTTCATATCACAGCCAGTATAACGTTTAAAATGACTACAAAACAAAAGCAATATAGTCTACAGTGAACGGCGCATTGTCCATTTGTCATACATGTCCAAACAGACCCGCTCACTTGAATAGGAAAGTAGCGCGGCGGTTCGTTGCTTCAGCAAACCTCTCGATGACTTTACTGTTGAAATCCATCTGTCCCTGGATCAATGCATTTTCAATGGAAAGCATGTCAAGGCCGTTCAGTCGCTGGTGTCTGTTCTGTTCTGACAGATGTATAATGTCTTTGAATCCAGCCGATGCCCAAATAGTCTCCACCAAAAATCATACATGGGAAACAGAACAGCGCATGTTTCGAGGTGGTAGCGGTTAGCCATCTCTTTTTGTCAAACCATTCCTGTTGGCCCTAAACGTTTTATCTCCAACTTCTCTTCCAAAGGCAATGTACTGAACCGCATGGTCAACAAATAATCTACACGATTCATTGTGAAAACCTTAGCTAGCTAGCATTAGCGATAGACGTACAGTAGATGAACTGAATTGCTTTGTGATTATTTCCTGTCATGTCAGACCACGTTAACGACATTAGCGTTTAATAGTTTTTCGCCACCTGTTGCTAGGCAGAATTCATACCCAATATAATTTGCGTGAGGTTTTCCCTGTTTACGCCAATCACGCTCACGTTGTTCCCCTCGCAACGATGGGGCAAGAGTGCTCCGCTGCCCCACAGCAGAAAGACGGGACAGAGAGCGCAGTCCGCACACACTAGTAATTACTAGTAATTAGTAATTACTCCAAAAACAGCACTATACGAATTATGAGTCAAGTTTATTATATTTATACACACCAATTTCACCATTTAATCTATTTTGTATTAAATATAAAAGACTTATTATTATTACTAATAAAAAATAGGACTAATAATTGTTTCGTATTTGTAATGTACTTTATGAGACTTTATGTTTGTAATGTACTTTATAAAGAAAAAAACCCTGTATATCCCCAAATTTGATTCTATGCAATATGTTTTTTCAAATGTTGTATTTGTCTTGTAGGCTACTTTTGTGTCAGCCGTATATTGTGGGTAAAATGCACTATAAATTCAAATGAACTTAAACTTAAATGTGTATTGCAGTGGAATCCTAACTCGAGATCCGCGTGTAAATCGAATCAATTTCCCATTGACATGAATGCAAGATTTACGCGCGCGGATTTGGAGTTAGGATTCCACCCAAAATGCGTTGCTATTGGTATCATTATGACGTTGATATGTACACAGAATTGAGAATGTTCTGCAATAATACACAAAGTTCTTGAACTTTTAGTTTAGTGGCATAACGAACTAAGACGCAACCTGAACCTGTGCAATCAGTATTACCAGAGTGAGATATAAAGAGATTATAACCGGAAGATTCGGCGCTTATACACAGCCTACTGACTGAGGTAGGCTAATGTAGGCCAGAGATGTAGTATAGTTGACATATAGTATAGTTTTATAACACTTGTATTTGTAAATACTTGAGACGGCATAGGCCGACTGCCTTTACAGCATTTGGACAAGGGACGCGTAAAAATGTCACTGAGAGATATCTGTCACTAGGAGATGATATTCCCATTAAGTCGAATTCAGCGTTGGATATTTCTATATGCCTAAAAACTCACATCTTTAGAAAGGCCTTCCTTTAGGTCCTGTCCTTTTGTTGTTGTTAGTGTTTTGTTTGTGTTTTTGTTTGTGTGTCTATTGCACTCAACTGCACAGGCTTTGAAATTGTCGGCTACAAATGAAAAACACATTCCAAATAAAATATATTTTTTATTATTATGATGAGAGACCTAAATGCATGAATTGAATTAGGGCTTTTTTAATTTTGCCGAGGTCTTCTGCTTATTAGCCTATAGGCTCCTACCTGTACCAGGCCGATTCCAGTTAATAAAATGTGCCCATTATATGGCCACTGATATTTGACCTGTTGGCCACAATTGTAGGCTATATTTCAAGGCGTGTCAACAAACATAGCCAGCCAACCCACACTGGAAGCTTTTGCTGACTCTAACATAGGCCTCTGACAGGACCAAGTCACTTCGAACCATTGCATCGAACGCTGATAAGAGTTGTTAGGCAGTGAATTACCATGATAGTCATTCCAAACCCATTATGACGCCAGCCGAACGCACATTATAGATAATAACATTTCTTTGCTGCCAATCGGTGTACTGGTATTTGTTGACTGATTCAGAAGGGCAAACTCAAAGATTGTTATACCATTCTCATTTGGGGAATCTTTCTGACATTCCTGTTGCATTATAGTATGGGTGTGTGGAGATTATTTCAATCATTTTTGTTTGTGTTCTATCTACTGAAGGTGCATAAAAACAATGGAGGTGAAAATATATATGAGTATTGAGGATATCAGGAAGGAGCATGAGAGGATTAAGACAGAGAAGGCAGAGTTTGAGAAAAAGATAGAGGAATATGAGAAACAAAAGAGAAGGGACCAAAAAGTTAGGCAGAGGGAGGAGGAGATCCTGGCCAGAAAGGCAGAAAGACTGCAGGAGGACAGGAATGAGTTCAATAGGGAGAGGGAGGAGATGGACAGTGGGATCAAGATCCTCATGATGGAGATTGAGAAAGAGAAGGAGTCCTCAAAGGAGATACTTAGAAAGGCTGAGAAGGCAGAGGCAGAGTTAAATATGATGAGGAAGGAGAGCGTGAAAATCCAAAGAGACGGACAGAAGGTGGAGCAAGAAATGCTCAGGATGTGGAAGGAGAAGGAGACATTTCTCAAGGCCAAGAAACAGATGGAGAAAGAGATGGAGAAAAATATGGTGGCAGTCAAGAGGAGAGAGACCCTGGTGATGGAGGCCGAAGAAAGACTTAAACTGAGCAAGGAAAAAGAGAAGGAAGAGCAGGAGAAGGAGACCTCAAAGGAGATGCTTAGAAAGACAGAGAAGGTCGGAGCAGAGTTGCAAATGATAAAGAAGGAGTGGATGAAAATCAAAAGAGACGGGCAGAAGGTGGAGCAAGAAATGCTTGGGATGTGGAAGGAGAAGGAGACATTTCTCAAGGCCAAGAAACAGATGGAAAAAGAAATGGAGGCAGTCAAGAGGAGAGAGGCCCTGGTGATGGAGGCCGAAGAAAGACTTAAACTGAGCCAGGAAAAGGAGAAGCTAGAGCAGGAAAAGTAGACCTCAATGGAGATGCTTAAAAAGACAGAGAAGGTCGGAGCAGAGTTGCAAATAATAAAGAAGGAGTGGATGAAAATCAAAAGAGACGGGCAGGATGTGGAGCGAGAAATGCTCAAGATGTGGAAGGAGAAGGAGACATTTAAAAAGGATAAGAAACAGATGGAAAAAGAGATAGAGGCCATCAAGAGGAGAGAGGCCCTGGTGATGGTGGCTGAAGAAAGAGCGAAACAGAGTCTGGAAAAAGAGAAGCTAGAACAGGAGAGGGAGACATTGAAGAAGGTGAGCATGGTGACGATTAGAGAGATGGTAGAGAACCTATAGACTAAGTAGATGAAGGTGATTGTTGCTAGTTTTACTATAGCATTTAGTCCATGACCTTCAACTCTCAGTTGAATTTGTCCAATTCTTGTCTCACCTTGCACTCCCCTCTGATGTTACTTTTTTAATTTCAGATGAACGATGGCTCCAGATATGCCCCAACCCTCATGTTCTCGTTGAGAGCGACTCCTCTGATGGCTCAGCTGGTACACAATCAGGCAAACCAGGGGACGAGCCTTTCTGTCAAAAGCCTTGTTGATGTGGCCCTGGCTGAGAGCGTGTGGGGGTGCAGAGATAAGACAGGGGACTGCACATGCCGACACCGTTAGCCTGGAAACCTCAACACAATTGGCCGCTATTTAGGGATACATAGCAAATCAATTTATATAGTTGTCTTAAGTTCAATAAATTAAGTTGAACATTAAATTAAATTGACTTCCTTTCTCTACCACTGTGACTGCTTGTGGCATTTATTATTATAGAAAGTCTTACTTGTGATGACCGTGATGTATGTAGCTGAAGATGAATGTAGCTATTTATTTTAAGTCGCTCTGGATAAGAGCTTCTGCTAAATTACTCAAACGTAGGCCTAAAGTACATCCGTAAAATAATGTATCCATTTCCTGTTAACCATCTCTAAACCCTAGATGGCAGTATTTACTCTTACACCAGAAACGTGACCAGTTGCACGTGTGGATGCAGAAGAAATAGCCTCCCAGTCTGTTTCTGCAAGGAACTTCTAATTTATGGATTCTGTACATTGTTTTATGTTGAGAGTCTTGTCAAGTCTGAATATCTTAGAGTTGGGGTTTGTCCTCTACCTCCAATTATAAACGAGGACAATCACTTTGTTTTTCATACAGGTACCACTATTGTATGTATTTCTGTAATCTATGTTTCTATTACTTTACCATACTATGAAACTAATTGAATATGTTTTTAAGCGTCCAAAAAGCATTGATACCAGCACTCCAAGAATCATTTTGCGTTGCTGCTGCAGCAGCCGCGCAATGTCAACAATGTCGCACTGTCGCACTGGTGTAGCATGTAACATTAAAATCCATCAACTTCATATCACACCATTGATGATTGGTGAACTTGTTGGATCAGTTAAGGCCTGTGCCAGAAATCAGTACACACACCAATCACACAATGGGACTATAACAGGCACATACAGTGCATTCTGAAAGTATTCAGACCCCTTCACTTTTTCCGTATTATGTTATGTTACAGCCTTATTCAAAAATAGATGAAATTAATTTTTTTCCTCATTAATCTACACACAATACGCAATAATGACAAAGGTGCTTCAACAAAAAACGTAAAGGGTCTGAATACGTATGTAAAGGTGATATTTCAGTTTTTTATTTTGAATAAATTAGCAACAATTTCTAAAAACCTGTTTTTGCTTTGTCATTATGGGGTATTGTGTGTAGATTGATGAGGAAAAAGGCTGTAACATCACAAAATGTGGAAAAAGTGAAGGGGTCTGAATACTTTCCGAGAGCACTGTACTTACATCTTGATTCACAGAATCACACCTCGTACACACTTGCAAGTGATAGCAACGCCTATCACCTGTCCCAATAAAGGGATGCTACAAGCGCACCATTTCATCCTTTCCACTCTTCACTCTCTGACTGTCTGAAGTGTACTGTAGTTGTGTTGTTGTAGCTGGGTACACCTCAGCCTATGATTCTCATGGGGCGTTAGGTTGAAAAGTGTACTGTAGTTGTGTTGTTGTAGCTGGCTACACCTCAGCCTATGATTCTCACGGGGCGTTAGATTGTCTCTGATAGAATCCTACGGTTCAGCTCAACGATGATTTTCACCTTCTGAGCACCTGTTAACTCTCTGAGCTAGCAGGCTAACCTGTGAGCTCTCAATTTTTTGTTATTGTTGAACCCGAGCTCGACGATAATTCCTCAGGTTATTATTAGAACTTGCAAGGTCACATGTGTAGGCTACAGCTAGCACTTGGGACGGACGGCTAACTAAGTTACTTGTTGTTTCCGGACAGCTGAGAACCTTGGCTAGCTTTGACAAGGTAATATTGAGAAATATTAGCACCCTGTTTGCAGGAGGGTTGGTCAGCTTGTGTTTGTAGCCCTAGGACTACTGAGCACTTTCTAGTAATTAATAATTTACTAGCTAGTTACCTCGTATAATGATCTGGAACATACCAGTTCTCTCTGGTGTGGGACCACCATATCTAACTATGCGGGTACCAGTTCCCTGTGGTAGCACGTGGGTGTAGCAATGCTGAGGTGTGCTGATATTATACCTGTTTGTTGCATCGTGCGCTGTATCTAAACTAACCCCACAACTAAGTCAACTAATAAACATGGGCTACGCATATCTTAAACATGCCTGTGTGTGTGTGTGTGTGTGTGTGTGTGTGTGTGTGTGTGTGTGTGTGTGTGTGTGTGTGCGTGCGTGCGTGCGTGCGTGTGTGTGTTTGTGCGTGCTTGCGTTTTTTCGGGGATGCAGAGAAAGTCTTCCAGCTGTTCCAATGACAACATCCATCCATCCATCCATACATAGACCTATGCATTTAATTCTGGTTTGTTTATAACTAAGAGGAAGACACATTTATCATCAAAAACCACTAGTTATCATCAAAAAGGATGGTCACAGTTTGCTAAAAAAGAGTACCTAAAAAGCCTGCAAAGGTCTCGTAAAAGATATTGTGGACAGATGAGATGAATATTATCATGGACTAGAGTGACAAAAGTTTGGAGAAAAAAGGATCTGCCCAAGATCCACAGCATACCACCTCATCTGTGAAACATGGTGCAGGGGGTGTTAGGTGTGGGCATGTATAGTTGCCATTAGAACTTGCTAACTTGTCTTAATTGATGATTGTACCTGCTGACGGCAGCAGCAGAATGTATTCTGAAGTGCACAGAAACATCTTGTCTGCTTGAGTGCAAGCAAATGCCTCCAAATGCATTGGATGGAGCCACACCATACAATAAAACAATGACCCAAAACACTGCCATAGCAACTAGTGGAAAGATCTTGATTGGCCAAGTCAATCTTCAGATTAAAATTTAATTGAACATGCATTACATTTCCCTAATGATAAGAATTTAGGCAAAAAGACCTCAAAACAAACAACAACTAAAGATGGCTGCAGTACAGGCCTAGCAGAGCATCACCAAAGAAGATGCCCAGCGTCTGGTGAGGTTAGTGGGTTGCAGACTTCAGGCAGTTATTGTCCACTAAATACTAGTGGATTGTCCACTAAATACTAAACATGACTGCTTCATTTGGACATTTGATAAGTCTGTCCCATTACTTTTGGGTACACTGAAATAGGGGGATTATGCATAAAAAGTGGGGTAATTTCTAAATGGTGAAACCAATGTGTATACAAATACCATCAAATAAAAGCTGAGAATCTCTACTTTAACCTTGTAGTAATTGTTTAATTTCAAATCCAAACGTTTGATAAAGTTCTTCATAACCAACATCAGGGAGATGTGACCAGAGAGTGGATCCTGGCTATAAGGGCACACACTTGCCAACACACATTCTGGTGTGACATGTGCGATGTCTTATTGATCTATGTTGCTTTGGCTGTCTCCATGTGTGGATCATTGTAATCAGGGGTGGGGCTGGCCTTTTAAACACCTGTGCTTTGTTTCATTCAGGGAAAACAAAGAGATTTTTAACATTTCTTTTAAAGAGACAACACACATTTTCTGCCATGCCTCTGTCAATTGATTTGGCTTTAATCAATGGTTTCTTCTTGATGTTGTGTACATGTTTTCATGCCTATGTCACCTTTCAGAGGAAATCAAGGAACCTATCCAGATCTGATGTCGTATTAGATGAGTCAAACCCTGTCAGAACATAGTTTGCTTTTGCTAGATTCTTTTCTTTTCTTTTGTCTAGTATTGGTATACATGGTCGAAATGATGCACTCATGTTTAGTATTTGGTTGACAATACTTTGTATGCAATAACCGTCTGGGACCCATTGACCCCACCAGGTGCTGGGTATCTTCTCTGGTGATATTCTGCCAGGCCAGCCATCTTTTTGCCAGGTCTTTTTGCCCAAAATCTTACCATCAGAAAATGAAATGCATGTTCAGTAGGATTTAAATCCAAACATTGACATGGCCAGTCAAGGACTTTCCACTTTTTCGCCCTGAAAATCTCCCTAGCTCCAATGGCAGTATGTTTTGGGTCATTGTCTTACTGTATGATGAAGCGCCATCCAATGAATTTGGAAGCATTGTTTTTACTCGACCAGACAAGATATTTCTGTACACTTCAGAATACATTCTGCTGCTACTGTCAGCAGTAACATCATCAATTATGATAAGTTAGCAAGTTCTAGTGGCAGCTATACATGCCCAAACCATAGCATCCCCTCCACCATGTTTCACAGATGAGATGGTATGCTGTAAACCTTGGGCAGATCCTTTTTTCTCCAAACTTTCCTCTTGCAATCACTCTGATAATATTCATCTTATCTGTCCACAAGACTTTTTTCCACACCTCTGCAGGCTTTTTAGGTACTTCTTAGCAAACTGTAACCCGACTATCCTTTTTAAGAATAACTAGTGGTTTGCATCTTGCAGTGAAGCCTCAGCCATTTGCGATTGCTGAGCTCATCAGTGCTTGATTTTGGCAAGTCTAAGGTTTTGACTATGTTTCAGATTTTTCAGCTTTCACCATTTGTCAATTCCTTTGCTATTGTAATGTATCTCACACCTTGTCCTTTGTTGGGAATGATATTTAAGGAGAGGGACAGCGAGATATTCTTTGAGTTTTGGGTTAGGCCCACCACGGGCATCATTCTCCCGCGTTGTCCTTGACGCACGTTAACGTATGGTTAAAACTTACAGACGTATGTTGTTTTAAATTGTGTTAAATTGGTTATTTTGTTGATACTCTATTCTCATTCTTCTTATGGGCATTAATGTGATGTTGTGCGCTCGATAAAGGTTCTGTTAATCAGGGTTGGCTCTAGCCATTTTGGTGCCCAAGCATTTTTCCTTCTTTTGCATTATCAAATGTCTAAATTAAGCACTCATGTTTAGTATTTGGTCCCCAATCCTTTGTATGCAAAAGTGCAAAAGTCTGTGACCCATTGACCCAACCAGACGCTGGGTCTTCTCTGGTAATGCTCTGCCAGACCTATGTTGCAGTGACTGTTGTTGTTTTTTTAGGATGTTTTGCCCTAAGTCTCCTCTTAAACTATGGGAGCCTTTGCCTCCGAGAACTGTGCGCCCGAATGAAGGAAAGAAAGCAGCTATGGAGTCTAGAGAGGCGACCCATACACCCACGCTAGACGAAACGGCTAGCTGGCGAGGTGGAATACCTAAAACTCCCCCACCCCAAATGTCTGACTCGATGGTGTTAATGGTAACTGAGGAGGAGAAGAGTGACAGTGGGTCTGAGGAGGAAATGTTGATGGGAAAGGGAATGAGAAAGAGGGCATTTGTAGGACAACCGAACAAAATGGCCAGCTGGCAGAAAATCAAAGAAAGGAGGAAAGGAAAAAAGAAAAGATGATGTTGAAAATGACATACACTTTAATTCACTTGTTTATGATGGTCACGATTGCCTCACTTAATGTCAATGGTTTGAATGACATGGAGAAAGTAGAGGAAGTCCTGGCAAGATTTACAACAGACATTTTGTTAATACAAGAAACGAAGTGGTCAACAGAAAAAATCACAGAAGTCAAGGGAAAATGGAGGGGTTTGTTGTTTGTAAATTGTGGATTGGGGAAATCATGTGGGGTTGCAATATTTGTAAAAGAAAATGTGGTGCAAAATATAACAGAGGTTTTGAATGATGGGAAAGGGAGAGTGCTAGGTGTAGAGTTTGATGTCAATAATGTAAAGTATAGATTGATAAATGTGTATGCACCAAATAGGGAGATTGAAAAGAGAGAGTTTTTTGTTTCACTGGGTGTGCACTGTAAGGGTAATTGTATTCTGGTGGGGGATTTCAATGTATGTTGCACCAAGTTAGATACATATAGGGTAGATAGTTTTAGGCAGGATTCAGGGAGGAGGGGCTTATTAGAAATGATTGAGGTTAGGAATTTGATAGATGTATGGAGGGAGGGAAATGCGAGTAAAAGGGAATTTTCAAGGAGGCAGATAGTTAATGGGGTTTTGAAACAGAGTAGGATAGATTTAGTTTTAGCTTTTCAAGAAATCACAAAAGAAATAACTAATATACAGTACACATTTACAGGATATAGCGATCATGCAGCAATCACATTTCAATTAGGAAACAGGCAGAAAGGGAAAGGGGGGGGAGTGTGGTGTTTGAATGCGAGTGTGTTAGCAGAAAAGGAGTATAGAGAGATGGTGATGAAGTGTGTTGTGGAGCAAAGTATTTTTAGTACTTCTATTTTTATTTTATTGTATTTTAAAACTTATTGTATTGTTGCACTACTCTGTGGCACTGTCACTTTTGCATTTCACTGTATACTTGTATGCACGTGACAAATAAAGAATCTTGAATCTTGAATCTTGAATGTGTGAAAAGTATGAGGAGGATGTGTGTGAATGGTGGGAATGTGTAAAAAAGCAAGTGAAAAGTTTAAGTATGAGGTATTGTAGGAAAAGGAATCAAGCAAGAAAGAGAAAAGAATGGGTATTGAGAGAAAGAATGGCTGAAGAACTAAGACAAATAGAAAGGAATCCGAATAGAAACATAGCAGAATATATAGGTATCAAAGGAGAATTAGAAGCACGTGAAAAAGAAAAATGTAAAGGAGCAATAGTTAGGAGTAGGGCACAATATGCGGTGGAAGGGGAAAAATGCACATCTTTTTTTGGGGGGTTAGAGAAACGGACACAGTGTAGGAGTTATATAGAAGAAATAGAGAATGAAAGAGGAGAGATAGTGAATGATTATGTAGGGATATTGGAAACAGTACAGGGGTTTTATAGCGATTTATTTAAGAAAGGTAGTGTAGATAAAGATAGTGTAGATGAGGTAT
Source organism: Argentina silus (assembly GCF_951799395.1). Classification (NCBI taxonomy): domain Eukaryota; kingdom Metazoa; phylum Chordata; class Actinopteri; order Argentiniformes; family Argentinidae; genus Argentina; species Argentina silus. Next base: position 42,685,089 of record NC_139654.1, read on the forward strand.
TAGGGACAGTTGAGCATAGGTTATCAGATAGTGATAGGGGAGTGTGTGAGAGTGAGTTGTCAGAATTTGAAGTGAATGCGGCCATCAGAAGTCTATCTAACAACAAAAGCCCAGGCTCTGATGGCCTGCCAGGTGAGTGTTATAAATGTTTTAGCGAGTTATTTAGTCCAATTTTGTTAAAGGTATATAGGGAAATGGAAAGGATAGGGAAGGTTAGTGAAACAATGTCAACAGGTTTAATTACAATATTATATAAGAATAAGGGTAGCAAGTTGCGTGAGTGTAGACTTCAACAAGGCATTTGATAGAGTAGAACACGAGTTTATGTTTAGGACATTAGAGAGATTCGGGTTTGGAAATAGATTAGTGAATTGGATTAGATTATTGTATAGTAGCGCAAAGAGTAGGGTGAAGTGTAATGGGGTAGTGACAGATAGTTTTAGTTTAGAAAGATCAGTTAGGCAGGGGTGTCCATTATCATCTTTATTATACAGCATAACAGCAGAACCATTAGCCACCATGTTAAAAAAAGATCAACACATACAAAGCATCAATATTCCAGGGGGAGGGAGGAGTTTAATTCATCAATATGCAGATGACACAAACATAACAGTGAAAAATGTAGGCAGTTTAAATAGGGTTATGTATTTATTAGAGGAATATGGGAAAGCATCAGGGGCGAGAATGAACATAGAGAAATCAGAAATTATGTGTGTAGGGAATGTAGATATGAGGGAATTTGAGGTACCAATGAAAGTTGCGAAAGGGATGATAAAAGTGTTAGGAGTGAATGTAGGTGAGAATGAAAAGGAAGCAAGGGATGTTACATGGGCAGGGGTAGTGAATAAGGTAAAGCAGAATTTGAATTTATGGAAAATGAGGAAGTTAAAGTTGAGGGGCAGGGTGATAGTAGTAAATTGTTTAATTTTATCACGGGTGAATCACGTGTTGAGTGCACTAGAGCTGCCGTTGTGGGTTGTGAATGAGTTAAATAGGGCCATTAATAGTTTTTTGTGGGATGGGAAGCAGGCAAAAATTAGGCACAAGGTATTAATGAATGGGTTTAAGGATGGAGGGTTAAAATTGATAGATGTAGAGGTGAAAAAAAGGGCTTTGAGGGTTAAAACGATAAAAAAATATTTATATAATAGGGATGAGTATTGTTGGATGGGTTTTTTTGAGGATTACTTGCACAGGTGTGGTGGATGTGGTGTGAATGGTCTTTTTATGGTTTTTAACAAACCAAGGTGTGAGGGAATATCAGATTTTTATAAGGAGGTTTTTGAAGCGTGGGGGAAATATTTAAAACATGTGAAGTATGAGTGTGTGGACAAGGGTGAGGTGTTAAATCAACCAATCTTTCACAACACAAAAATAACTCATAACAATGCAATTCTGGTAAATAAACATTTTGAAAAAGCAATAACAATTTCAAATCAGAACAGGAAATCATACAGGGAATAAGAAGAGTAGATAAGGATGTAAGAAAGCAGGTTATTATAGGAATGTACAAGAGAATTAGGGACAGCATTAGTAATGGGTGGAAAATATTAATGTTAGGACAGGGAGAGGATGGTAGAGTTGAGTGTAGAGAGGAAGGGTTTTAGGGTTAAATTTGAAAATGTCACAACTAAATGTATATACATGGATTTACTGGGTGATGGGATGGAGAGGCCAGCGTCAGAAAAGGTGTGGGAAAAGGTTTTTGAGGGGTTGAATGTCAAAGAAGTATGGGGAAATTTGAATGTAAAATATAATAGTATTGAATGTGAGCACAATGATTTTAAAATTAGGCACAATAGGGTTTTCACAAATGTTGTTTTGCACCAAATTGATAAGAATGTATGTAGGAAATGTGATGTATGCAAAAGGGAAGATGAAAATTTTGATCACTTATTTTTTGAATGCTCAATGTTGTCTGTACTGTTTGTGAATGTGAGAAATCTGTTGAATGTACACTGTGGGGTGAAAATTGAAAATGAAATGAAATGGAAGAAAATATTGTTATTTGGAATATGTGGAATAAAGAAAAATGTTAATATTAATTAGGTAAATATAATCATGAGCAATTTAAGATACGCAATTATATGTAGGAGGAATATAGCGCACTATGACCGAGGTGGTCGCCAGGCACCGCGACGTCTTCTCCTCCACCGCCGGGCGCACCACCCTGATCACCCACCCCATCATAACAACCCCAGGGAAAACGGTAAAACTCAGGCCCTACCGTATCCCCGAGGCCCGAAGGACGGCCATAAACCAGGAGGTGCAGGCGATGCTGGAGGCTGGCATCATAGAGCGGTCGCGGAGCGCCTGGAGCAGCCCCATCGTGCTGGTGCCCAAGCCCGACGGGAGCATTCGCTTCTGTAATGACTTTCGCCAGCTCAACGCGATCTCGCAATTTGATGCCTACCCCATGCCACGGGTCGACGAGCTGATCGAGAGGCTGGGCAGGGCCCGGTACATCACCACCCTGGACCTCACTAAAGGGTATTGGCAGGTGCCCCTCGCACCTGAGGCCAGAGAGAAAACTGTGTTCTCCACCCCGGACGGACTATTTCAGTTCGTCCAGCTACCGTTCGGGCTTCACGGGGCGCCGGCCACGTTCCAGAGGCTCATGGATCACGTGCTCCGTCCCCACCGCGAATATGCGGCCGCCTACATTGACGACATCATCATCCACGGAGAGGAGTGGGGGGCCCACCTGAAACAGATGGAGGCTGTGCTGCAAGCCCTACGAGAGGCGGGGCTCACCGCAAACCCAGCCAAGTGTCGGCTCGGCCTCCAAGAAGCAAACAAGTCGAGGCGATCCGCGGGTGGCCCCGCCCCCAGACAAAGAAACAGGTACGGGTTTTCGTAGGGCTTGCCAGCTATTATCGGCGCTTTGTTCCCCACTTCTCTTCCCTGGCAGGACCCCTCACCGACCTCACCCGCGCGCGCATGCCGGATCGGGTCGAATGGACGCCGGAGGCGGAACAGGCGTTCGCAGGGCTGAACGAGGCCCTCTGCACGGACCCAGTGTTGGTGACCCCGGACTTCCAACAGCCGCTAGTGGTACAAACGGACGCATCGGAGACCGGGGTGGGTGCCGTCCTTTCCCAGCTAAGAGAAGGCGAGGAACATCCCATCATGTATATCAGCCGTAAATTGTTCCCAAGAGAGAAAAATTACTCAACGATAGAGAAAGAATGCCTGGCCATTAAATGGGCACTGGAGTCCCTCCGGTATTACCTACTGGGGCGGCAGTTCACCCTGGTCACCGATCACGCACCACTGGTATGGATGGCGAGGAACAAAGACAGCAACGCCCGGGTCACCCGCTGGTTCCTCTCCCTTCAGCCCTACTCCTTCGACGTGGTCCACCGAGCCGGGGCCGCGCATGGGAACGCCGACGCTCTCTCACGGCGGGACGCACTAGGAGGCTGGGCCGCCCCTCCCGCGAGGTCGGAGCTCAGGAGGGGGATATGTGGCGCCCGCCCCGTGCCTAAGCCCATGCGCGAGTGTGGGACGGTGGTAAATGGAGTATATATCTCGCCTCGCTTTGTCTCTGCTGTTTCTGCTGTCCCTCTCTTGCCCCGTGTTGTCTGTGGCAGGACCATGTATGGAGTTCCTGCGCCCCAAGGGGCCACAGCTGCAACCCGTGGAGATAATCACCGTATGCCCATACATGGAGTTCCTGATAATCAAGGCACAGCTGAAGGGCATCAGCAGGAGCAGCAGAGACCGTACAAAAGGAGCCAACGGAGCACCCAGTGGAGAAGAGTTGCTACGGCGAACCACGGAGCAGTTGATGAGAGAAAGAGTAAGCCAAGTCACCGGTGTCCTGTGTTTGATCCCTGACCATAGAAGAGCCCCCTTTGAAGCCCGACCCCGAGAACGACTGAGAGCCCGCTACGTTGCCAACCTTCGCCTGTCTGACTACACCGCTGCCGCCCCGACCTGGAACGTAAGAGGACCACCCACCGTGTACCGAACCCCCGGCTATCTTCCCGACGACGGATCTCCTGCGAGGCCCTTGAACGACACGACGCCTTCTCACCCCCACCCTCTCTCTATCATTTCCCTCTCCCCGCTAATCGAATAAATATTGTTGACTGTAATTCTGGTGTGGACCTCTCTGATTACACTGTGTTTGGGTCCGTGACGCGCCCGCACACCCCGGCGGTCGTCACACACTTTTAAAAAAGAATATTAGATTAGTGTACCCTTTTGGGAGGGTGGATTTTGAAAAATTCTTTGTAAAAAACAGCACGCTAATATCAGTAACCGGATCTGGGGATTTAGGTTTTGATGTGTAGCATTGGGCACTTTTTTTTTAGTTCTTTGATTTGATGGAGGCCCCCAGGCAGTTGTAGACACCGGGTGGGTACTCTGTCTTGTTTTTGGTAGGGGAATGTTGATTTCTTTGTTTTGACTGCGGGCTTGCGGGCTTGCGGGAAAAAAAACAGAAGCCTGTCGAGTTCCAAGGTCACCGTTTTATTATATTGGTTTCTTTGATTTGGATAGGAGATGGCGTTCAGGCATTTATAAGTCCTGGCAGGTCACTTCGCCACACGGGGTTTTGTTTTGGGGGTTGAGTACAATTTCACAAATGTTCTGTGTGTGTTATGTCCGTCACGTTTAATGTAGTGTGCTAATGTCATGTCCATGTTAGATGTATTGAACACCTGCTGTAAATAATGTAAAATATGCTTTGTAATATGTATTTTTGATAATAAAAAGATTAAAAAAAAAAAACACGCCCGATCTCGTCCGATCTCGGAAGCTAAGCAGGGTCGGGCTGGGTTAGTACTTGGATGGGAGACCGCCTGGGAATACCCGGTGCAGTAAGCTTTTCCTTATTTCGACCAGTAGGGTGTACTATTGTATCACCACTGTAGTTTGAACAGTTTCATATTGTTAGTACAGCTCCAGTTTCATATTGCTGTTTTTGAACAGTTTATACAGTTTGCTCCAAAACCACCTGCTAAGAATTGGTGACTCACTCAGCCTTCTCTTGAGCTCGATTCTAGACTGACAACTATGAACTATGAGCTGTGGAGTGGTAAAGCAATGTTAATTGCAGTTTTGGTGTTTTCCCCAGATAACTCCCAGCCTTCTGCGTATCAACTGCAGTATTGTTTGTGTTGTCAAGTGGCGGGCGTCTCCTTTCCTTGACGTTATATATACAGTGCAGATGGCTGGGAATCTCGCTTACGGCCATACCACCCTGAACACAGCTGTGAGCGATTGCCAATCACAGTGTTTGGAGTGAGTGTGCGTGGAGGAGTGTGAGAGAGAAGAGAGTCGCTAGTGAGAGCGTTTAGGAAAGTGAAATCTTTATTTACTTGTTTTTTTCTAAGTTTAAGTGAGTTCCCCGACAGCCTTGTGCTGTTCGGGGATCGGAGATTGAAAAATGGATAACATGGCGTCGACCGGCGTGATTGAACCGACTATGAGAAAGGATAATAGACAAACGGGAAATGAAGAGAAAAAGTAAAAAAAAAAAGTAAAAAGTACGAGAAAAAGCTAACGGTGGCGGTGGAGATTCAGGGGAAACAGAAGATTTCGATGATGGAGCTATTGAGAGGAATAACGGTGGTGTGTGGGAAGGTGGAGGGGTGTCGCTTCAAGGGAGACCAGAAGTATGAGGTGACCCTGACTTCGATGAGAGGGAAGGAGAAGTTGTTGGATGGATTTAAGATAAAGGAGGCAAACATTCTGGCAAAGGATTTGGTGGTGGACGAGATGGTGGTCTCCTTTTTAAATCTGCCAGTTTATATGAATGATGGAGTCATATTCGAGAGGCTGAAGGAGTGGGGAGTGTCAGCGGCGTCTCCAATAAAGAGAAGGATGTGGCCGGGGACGGACATTGCAGACGGAACACGGTTTCTAAAGGTGAAATTCACGGAGACGGTGAGGTCGCTGCCCTACTCTACGAAGTTTATAACCCTTGAAGGAGTGGAGCACTTCAGGGTGATCCATGATAAGCAGGAGAGAGTATGCAGACTATGTATCAGGCCCGGACATGTTCTTAGAGATTGTCCTGATTTCATTTGCTACAAATGTCACGTGCAGGGGCATTACGCCAGGGAGTGCCATGAGAGGAGGGAGGACGGTGCTGGAGTGAGAAGGAGAGGAGAGGGCGAGGAGGACGAGGAGGAGTTGGAGGAGCGTGGGGAGGAATGCGAGCTGATCGTGGAGGAGACCCAGGGGGAGGAAGAGGTAGCTGGATCGCAGCCGCTGACTGGATCGCTGGGGGACAAGGAGATTCTTGGTGCTAGCCTGGATGCGGCAGGGAGAGATGGGCAACTGGATGGTGTGGAGGTCGGTGTGAGAGACGATGGTGTGGATTTGGGAGTAGCTGCGGAGGGGCTTCCAAGGGTTGGAGAGGCGAAAGCGGTGGAACCTGGGGGAGATGAGAGGGGGGATGCGGCAGGAGATCGGGCGATGGATGACAAGCGGAAGAGGCAAGAGGGTGAGGACGATGTAAGTATTGTTGAAGTGGAGAGGGTGAGGGCTAAGCCGTGGAGTAATACAGTGGAGAATGCAGGGAAAGGGAAGGGGAAGAGGCATGGCAGCGGACGGAGATGACGCACTTGATCTTACTTTGGCAATTGTTTATGGCTACGGTCTCTGTAGTTACAATCAATGCTAATGGTCTCAGGTCAATGGGCAAACTGGAGACGGTGTTGGCCGCATGTGAAGAGGACATTGTGTGCCTACAAGAGACACACTGGACTGAGGGCATGATGGAAGGAGTGAGGAGGAGGTGGGAAGGGCAGGTTTTTGTCAGCACTGGGACTGTGAGGGCTTGTGGGGTGGCGGTTATGATTAAGACAGGGGTGGTTGAGAATGAACGGTTTTTATTTAATGATAATGATGGAAGGGTGGTGGGAGTGGGATTTGAGCACCAAGCAATTGCTTATACACTGTTCTCTATTTATGCTCCGAATGAGGAGGGGGAGAGGAAGTTTTTTTTTGAGTCCATTAAGCAACACTGTGTGGGGAATTGTATTATGTTGGGTGATTACAATGTTAAGTTGGATAGGTTGGACGTGTCAAGGGGGATGAGTTTTAGGGCGGATACATCCAGGACGTTACTGATGGACTTGATGGATAGTAGTGGAATGGTGGACGTGTGGAGGGAGGGGAATCCTGGGGTTCAAGGGTTTTCCAGACGGCAGAGTGTGATGGGGGTGTTAAAACAATCACGGATTGATTTATGCTTGGTGAAGAGGGAGGTAATGCACCTGGTGGGAGAGGCGGGATATCGGTTGGTGGCATTTAGCGACCATGATGCGCTGTCTTTCCGGCTGGGGGCAGCACAGACAGGGGGAAGGGGTGGGTCATGGTGTTTTAATGCTAGTTTACTTAAGGAGGAGGGGTTTGGGGAGGGGGTGAGGGTGAGGGAATGTGTGAGGTTGGCTATGTTAGATCGGGCATATGAGAGTGATGTGTGTGAGTGGTGGGAGGGTCTGAAGGCTAAATTGAAATTGGTTATTGTAGCCTATGCAAAGCGGTTAGGGAGAGAGAAGGTGAGGGTGCAGAGGGAGTTGAGGATGAGGTTAGGGAGGGAACAGGAAAGGGTTGATAATATACCTGGGTATGATATTTCTGAGTTTCTGAGGGTGAGGGAGGAGTTGAGGGGTTTAGAGAGGGAAAGGTGTGAGGGGGCTGCGGTAAGGAGTAGAGCTCAGTATGTGGTAGAGGGGGAAAGGAACACAGCATATTTTTGGGGGTTAGAGAAGAGAAGGAAGGAGAAAGGTAGAATTGTGGAATTGATAAATGAGGAAGGGGTAAATGATTTGGTGGGGATTATGGAAACGGTGGAATCGTTTTATAGGGATTTGTATACTTCAGAGGGAGTGAATCAGGACTGCATGGACCAGGTGTTAGAAGCCAGGGTGTCAGCAGATGATGCAGAGATGTGTGACTCAGGCTTGAGGGTGGAGGAGATAAAGATAGCGATAATGGGGTTGAATTTAAATAAGAGTCCAGGTTCGGATGGGCTGACAGCTGAGTTTTACAGGGGTTTTGTTGACATCCTGGCTCCAATACTGTATAAGGTTTATGTATGTATGGAGAGCACGAGGGTGATGCCGGATTCTATGGGCCTGGGGGTGCTTACGTTGCTATATAAAGGTAAAGGAGAGAAAACCAGGTTACAGAATTATAGGGCACTGTCTGTGATGAACAGTGATTATAAGGTATTAGCAAAAGTTTTGGCAAATAGATTGAATAAGGTTATGGCGAGCATAATAGCACCTACACAGGCCTATGGAGTCCCGGGGAGGGATGTGGCTGATACATTGGCTACACTGAGAGCTGTGTTAAAGGATATGAGGGGGAGGGGGGGAGTGGTGTTATGTTTAGACTTTAATAAAGCCTTTGATAGGGTGGAGCATTCTTTTTTGTTGAGAGCAATGGAGAGGTTTGGGATTGGGGTTGGTATGAGGGAATGGATACGTCTGTTATATGGAAATGCTAGGAGCAGGGTAAAATGTGGGGGGTTGCTCACTGACTCCTTCCCCCTGGGCAGATCTATACGGCAGGGTTGTCCTTTATCAGCTCTGTTGTACAGTATGTCAGTGGAACCCTTGTCGGCTTATATCAAGGCACAGAAGGATATTAGGGGTGTGGATATGCCGGGGGGAGGAGTCAGTGTAATTCACCAGTATGCGGATGATACAACTTGTACGGTGCTTGATATGGGGAGTGTAAATGGAATTATGGGGTGTGTGAATGTGTTTGGGAGGGCCTCAGGGGCCAAGGTAAATGTGGAAAAGTCGGAAATGATGGTGTTGGGTCGGGTGGAGGTTGGGAATTGCACTTTTGATTTGAAAACTGTCAACGACAGGATGAAGGTTTTGGGGGTTTATTTTGGGAGGGATGAGCGGGAGGCGTGTGTGTTTACATGGGCTGAGGTGATGAATAAAATCAAAACCACCAATTTGATGAGGGGAAAAGTGGTGGTGGTGAATGCTTTGTTGATGTCAAAGTTTGTGTATGTGTTAAGTGTTTTGAATGTGCCAGAGTGGGTATTAAAGGAATGTAGGAGGTTAGTGTCTGATTTTCTGTGGGGGGGGAAAGGTGTGAAAATTGCTTATGATGTGTTGATAGCGGATTATGAGAGAGGAGGGTTGAGGTTGGTGGATTTGGAGGTGAAGATGAGGGCTCTGAGGGTAAGGAGAGTGAAAAGATTTCTATATGGGGAGGAAGGGCATGGGTGGAAAGGGTATTTTAGGGAGTGGGTGGAAAGGTGTGGGGGGTGTGGCGATTTCGGGTTATTGATGTGTATGAAGGCAGGTATGTATGAGGGAGTGCCAGATTTTTACAAAGAGGTGTTTGGGGCGTGGGGGGAGTTTTTGGTTAAGGTAAGGTATGAGTGTGTGAGGAGTGGAGAGATGTTGAATATTCCGGTTTTATTGAATCCGGTTTTGAGAAGTGAAGGGAGGATGTTGGATATGGTTTGTTTCAGAAGGGCAGGTCTGATTAAAGTGAGGGATTATAGATATGAGGTGGTGCCTGGTTTTTTGCCAGAACAGGCAATTGTCGACCTGGTTTGGGAGAAGGATGAGGGGGTTAGAAGAGGAATGATAGTAAATATGTATAGGAAGATTAAACTGAGTGTACCGGAGGAGTGGAATAGGAGGATGGATAGGGAGGTAGGTGTAGTGGAACAGGCTAGTTTACCAAAGCTACGGGTAGGGCAAGGGGAGACAGAGAGGGATTTTTCAGGGGTAAAGGTGAGGGAGTTTTATTGGAATTTATTAGAAAGCAGAGTGAGGGAGCCGGCAGCTGAGAGGGTGTGGGTGCAGGTGTTTCAGGGGTTGGACGTGAAGAAAATTTGGAGGAATGTAGCGGTTAAGTACAATAGCATAGAGTGCACTCATTTTGATTTCATGCTTAGGCACAATAGGGTGTTTACGAAGGTAGTGTTGCACCAGGTGGATCGGTTAGTGTCAAGGGTGTGTGATGTGTGTGGTGTGAGTGATGAAAATTTGATGCATTTGTTATTTGATTGTATAGAGGTGGTGGGTTTTCATGATAGGTTGAGGGGATTGGTGGAGGAGCACTGGGGGGTGGAGTTGGTGGCGAGGCAGGAGTGGAGGAGGTTTTTGTTATTCGGTTTATGTGATAGGAAGAGGGGATTGAATGTGGGGTGTTTGAATTTTGTGTTGTCGAATGCAAGGTATGCAATCTATGTGAGGAGGAATATGGCGAGGTTTGAGGGGAAGAGGGTTAATGTATGGGCGGTCTTTGAGAATTTAGTAAGGAAGAATGTGGGAGAAAAAAAAAATCAGCAGACAGCCGTGTGTTCTTTAGTCATGAGCCTGTTGTCAAAACGGCAGAAAGAAATGGTCACAAACGAAATATTGTTTCTACACTTAAAATGAACAAAGAAAAAATGAGCTAGCCTGATATAAGTCATGTTCATGACGATGCAAATGTAACGAGATTTCGAACTGTTCTGTTGCACACGTTGGGACTCATTTTATTTTTCTACAAAAAAAATTTGCCATGACGGGAATCGAACGCGGGCCGCTCTGCGTTACAAGGCAGATTCCTATCCGCTAGACCATTTGGGAAGACGTGATATGTGCACCCTAAGATATCTAAGTGTCATTTCGGTGAGGTCTGTAGCAGAGGCCATAGAGCACACCAAACAAATAATCATGTGTTTAAATATCCTTGTCGTTTTGAAAAAAACCCATTGTCACCTGCACAGGAATGCCATGCGGCCAACATTGAAGAAATGTGCTTCTCAAATCTGTCATTAACACTGTTTTCCACACGCTTTTTTCATTGCATTGCCATATAATCAATTGGTCATTGATGCGTCACGAATAACGACAATGCGTCGAAAATTAAAGAAATGTAAACATGAATTATGTTATTACTGTCTAAGCATCGCAAAGCTGTATGCGTAAAGGCGTCTGACGTCACAGTGGCTTGCCTGAAACAAAGGAATTAGAGAAACATGTGCTTACAGGGGCATCGAACCGGCTTCTCCCCATGATGGAGCAAAGTTGCTACAGTGACAAAGACAAGCTCCGCGCTCATGGGCAATTTATATGGGGCAACTGTGCTGCGAGTATCTAAGCAGTCGTCGTGCATGGATAAAATGCAATGTTTCAAACAGATCTGATGAATTCACCTACTTTGAAAAAGTGTGCGTTAGGGAGTCCTTTTGACACAAAGCGAAAATCTACAGTCAAGCGTCAATCAGCAGACAGCCGTGTGTTCTTTAGTCATGAGCCTGTTGTCAAAACGGCAGAAAAAAATGGTCACAAACGAAATATTGTTTCTACACTTAAAATGAACAAAGAAAAAATGAGTTAGCCTGATGTAAGTCATGTTCATGACGATGCAAATGTAACGAGATTTCAAACTGTTCTGTTGCACACGTCAGGACTCATTTTATTTTTCTACAAAAATCATTTGCCATGACGGGAATCGAACCCGGGCCGCCCTGCGTTACAAAGCAGATGCCTATCCGCTAGACCATTTGGGAAGACTTGATATGTACACCCTAAGATATCTAAGTGTCATTTCGATGAGGTCTGTCGCAGAGGCCAAACAAATAATCATGTTTAAATATCCTTGTCGTTTTGAAAAATTACCATTGTCACCTGCACAGGAATGCCATGCGGCCAACATTGAATTTACAAGAAGGGACAGAGCCTGCTGTACTTCCTGAGGAGGCTGCGGTCCTTCAATGTCTGCAGCAAACTCCTAGGGATGTTTTACCAGTCTGTGGTCGCCAGCGTTCTCTTCTATGCAGTGGTGTGCTGGGGAGGAAGCACTAAGAAGAGGGATGCCGAGCGACTGGACAGGCTGGTAAGGAAAGCTGGCTCTGTTGTGGGAGCTGAACTGGAGAGCATCACTTCAGTAATGGAAAAAAGAACTCTGAGCAAACTGCTCACCATCATGGACAATGAAGGTCACCCACTGTACCACACCATCATCCAGCAGAAGAGCTTGATCAGCTGGAGGCTACGAGCACTGACAAGCAAAACTGACAGACTGACTAAATCATTTGTCCCCAGAGCCATACAACTCTACAATAGGTCAATCAAGGGCAAAGAGATGGACTTCTCTGCATAACCTCCACCCTCTGTATCATATCACTATCATGTATCATGTCACTGTTTCACCTCATTATCTACAATGTTTACTAGCTATGCTAGGTCTCATACACAGCCCCTACCTCCCTCCACCAGCCTGGACTAAATGCACTTTTAAATAGTCCATATTTATGTAGCCCGTATTTAGTTTTTAGTATTTAATGCTATAATTGCACTGTCTGCCTTACCTTTTTGCACCTCACCTAACTGCAAAGACATTTACAACTGCACCTCGCCTGTATAAAATGCTGCTAATGTTGTATGTGTATGTTATGTGTGATACCCCTATGTCTGTATGCTACTTGGAACCTGAATTTCCCATTGGGATAAATAAAGTTTCTATCTATCTATCTATCTATCAATCAATGTGTCCCGGCTGTAAACACATGCGACACACTTTCACTTGTCTGTCATGTGTCACCCGAAAATATTCGGCACCCTTCTCTGTTTCAAATCTCGTTGAATACGGTAAGGACTTAACAGTTTCCGTGAACTTTACCTTGACAAAACGAGTGCCTTCACACATCCTCCTCTAAATAGGCGAAATTGCCTTCACTCCCCAGTCCAAAAGTTTTTTAAAAATGTCCCAGTCCGTGATATAAACCGGCAGTCCCAAGAACGAAACCACCATCTCATCAGTGGTTAAATCTTTCGCCATAATCCTTGTGTTCTTCATTTTGAAACCATCCATCAGTCTCTTATTCCCGTTGGGGTGACTCCTCGTCAGTTCATATTTATTAACTCCGGTAAATCGACATCCCAAGACCAGTCCACAGATATCTTTAGTCGTTTTCAGTAATTCCATCATCGTTATCCTGTCCTCTCCCACCAGCTCGACTGACACTGTCAAGTCTTTGCTGTAGCTCGGCCCCTCCGTCGCTGTCTCCTTCTCTCCACCTGTCTCGTCTTCCTCCGCATTCACTGCTTATTTTCCGCTCTCATTTTCTCCGCTCTCCCCTCCAAACGCACACCCTCCTTCAATTGACCATTTTCCGTGCCTTATTGTCCGCCGTTCCGTGTTCAAAAACCATGTCATCCGCCCGTGAAACAAAACCGTCGACAAATACCCCCCCAAACAGCACAAGCTGTTGGAATACACAAAAAACTGAACTAACTTTCACTCAAACAAACAAACTCCAATGCTTCCGCTCGCTGCAGGCTTCCCGGACTCCTTTGCACTAAGGGCGTGTTCAGGGTGGTTTGGCCGTAAATAAAGTTCGCAGCGGACCGTACTGCATATAAAGTTAAGGAAAGGAGGCATCCGCCACTTTACAATAAAAACAATACAATAGTTGATACACAGAAGGCAGGGAATTATCTCGGAAAACTGCAATTAAGATTGCTTTACCGCTATACAGCTGAAAAAGATTCATCTTACAGAAGACAATTGCTTGCAAACATTTGATTCTAAACTGAGAAGAGGGTGTGCCGTCAAGACATCATGCACCACTTTACGAAAAGGAGATCAATAGTATATACACTATCTTTAAACACAGTATTTGTCGACGGTTTTGTTTCACGGGCGGATGACATGGTTTTTGAACACGGAACGGCAGATCATTATAAAAAATAAAAAAAGCATCAAAATGCAATCACTCAATCTCCCCCTTGCACATAGGCCTAACCTATAATTGCCGTAATCACATAGAATTAGACAAAGATCTATCTTTCAGTGTCTTAAAAGAGCTGACAGACATTTTCTTGATCACCAGACCAAACATGTGGGGTAGATGGTAGGATGATTCATTGTTGTCAGTCTAGAATCTAGATCAAGAGAAGGCTGAGTGAGTCTCCAATTCTTATTCAGAATTATTAGCAGGTGGTTTTGGAGCAAATTTGGAGCAAACCAGAGTTTGCGAATTAGTGGTTATTTGCTTGTTTATGTCAAGTATTCTCGCTAAAAACAGTTTAGCGTACATATCGTACAGCCGACGAGAACTTTTGGACATCGGTTCCTGCATTCCAGACATCTTTATCAACGTAATACCTGAGATTGCCAAAACAGCGGGAGCAGCTACCTCCGCTACACCGACCGGGAGTAACCCCAGACCGGCTAGGAAACGTAAACACAGGCGTGGTAGCCGAGGTGTGCTGAGAGCTAGGCTCAAGCTAACTCCACATCGACTCTCACTACCAAGGCTTTTCCTCGGCGAACAAAATGGATTAACTGCGGCTGCGGATCACCACACACAAATAGATTATGGACTGTAACATGATGGTTTTCACGGAAACCTGGCTCAACAGTGAGGTACCCGACAATGCTATTAAGCTAGCAGGGCGCTACGTCCTCCGAGCAGACAGAACAGCGGGGGACTCCGGTCAGACCAGAGGTGGAGGTTTGTGCATTGATGTGAACAAGACGTGGTGCACGGTCACTACCATCACCGAGAGTCACTGCTCAGCTAACCTCGAGTTTCTCATGGTTCAGTGGAGACCTTTCTATCTGCCCAGAGAGTTCACATCCACTGTTATCACGGCAGCCTATATCCCCCCGGATGCTAATGCTAAGATTGCCATGAAAGAACTGCATACTGCCACTATTGACAGGGCCTACACACACCTGTATAACTATTGACAGGGCCTACACACATCTGTATAACTATTGCGAGATATACTGTATTGTATGGATTGTGAGTTAAATAAATATCTACTATTAATAGCTTATATAGCGTATTTTATTTTCTAAATGAAATGAAATGATTTCTCCAACATAAGCCTCCACATGTTTCCATTAACATTGACACCAAAACCCTTGTGATGCATCTGATCCCCGTCATTTGCAGCTACGACAGGTCTAAACTACAACAGGCAAGTCTAAACTACAACAGGCCTTATGGGTAGTGAAGTCTCAACTACGACAGGCCTTATGGGTAGTGAAGTCGAAACTACGACAGGCCTTATGGGTAGTGAAGTCGAAACTACGACAGGCCTTATGGGTATTAAAGTCTAAACTACAACCGGCCTTATGGGTAATGAAGTGGCGTCGTCAGTGGATCTGTTTTGCCTGTAGGCAAATTGGTGAGGATCCAGGGTGCAAGGGAGCATGCTGCAGATCTGGGCCTTGACATGCCTCTCAAAGCATTTGCTCACGATGGGAGTGAGAGCGACAGGGCGCCAGTCGTTTAGGCATGCTACCTTGTTCTTCTTCGGCACTGCGACAATGGTGGATGACTTGGAGGGGACTGTTCCTGTAAAGAGGGAGAGGTTGAATATGTCCGTGAACACACCAACCAGTTGCGCTGCGCACACAATGATCACCCGGTCTGGGAAGCCGTCTTGTCCGGCCGCTTTGCGGATGTTGACGCGCCCGAACTGCCTGCGCACCTCTGCTTCGGTGATGACCAGAGCGCTGGCAGCGCTGACCGCGGTGTGTGTCCTCTCTGGTGGAATGGCGTTGGAGTTCTCGAAGCGGGCGTAGAAGCTATTCAGCTCGTCCGGGAGAGAGCTTTGAAGTCCGATGGTGTGTAGCCCTTACCACATGCTGCATGAGTTGTTGCTGCATAGTTGTGACTCTATCCTTTTGCTGTATTCCCGTTTGGGTACCTTGATCACTCTGCAGAGGTCGTAGCGGGCTTTCTTGTCGCTGGTGATGTCACCGGATCCACGGTTTCTGATTTGGAAACAGCTGGACAGTCTTTGTGGGGACAACTTCCTGAATTCCATGTTGTATGAATCCCATGACTCCTTGCGCGTACTCGTGGATGTCATCATTCATCTTGCGGTAGATGTCCCAGTCCGCGTCGTCCAGGTAGTGTTGTAGCCTCGGACTCCTTGGACCAAATCTGGATCGTTCTCATGGTGGATGTCGGGAGTTTCAGCTTGTGTCTGTAGGCGGGCAGGAGCAGGATGGAGGAGTGGTCTGACCGAACGGAGGTCGAAGGAGGGGTTTGTAGGCATGACGGAAGGGGGTGTAGCAGTGATCAAGAATACTTCCGGCATGCGTGTTTACGTCAATGGTGTTTGGGGAAGTTTGACTCTTTCCAGACATAGTCAAAGTCAAAGTGGCTTTATTGTCAATTCTTCACATGTCAAGACATACAAAGGAATCGAGAGGACGTTTCTCACTCTCCCACGGTGAGACAGATAAAGTGCCCAGGCACAACAGATAACACATACTAAAAGTAAAACATTCAATAAAAATAATTTAAACAGTGCAAAAAGAGCAGTCAGTAAAGACAGTAAGTAGCAGCCAAATACTGTGTATTCTGTATAATAATAATAGTGCAATAGTGCATTGTAGCAATAGAATAGTGGATTGTCCAGAGTCCGTAGTGTTTTTGGGGGGGGGGGGGGGGCTGAAGGGTTGGGAGGGGGGGTGGTGGTTTCAGCTTCTTGACAGCTTGGAGGATGTGGCTGGGGGAAGTGAGGGGAGAGAATTTAGCTTCCTGACAGCTTGGGGTATGAAGCTTTTCGTGAGTCTGGTGGTGTGGGCACGGAGGCTCCTATACCTTCTTCCAGAAGGCAGGAGGCTGAACAGACTGTGTGCGGGGTGGCTTGCGTCGCTCACAATCGAGGTAGCTTTGCGGGTGAGGCGGGTGGAGTAAGTCTCTTGCAGGGAAGGGAGTGGGGCACCAATGATCTTAGCAGCTGTGTTCACAATGCGTTGCAGTGCTTTCCTACTGTGTTCGGTGCAGCTACCGCCCCACACAGTGATGCAGCTGGACAGGATGCTTTCAATGGTGCCTCGGTAGAATGTTGTCAGGATAGGTGTGGGAGCTTTCGCTCGCTTCAGCTTGCGGAGGAAGTAGAGGCGCCGCTGGGCTGTCTTCGCCAGTGATGCGGTGTTGGTGGTCCAGGAGAGGTCCTCACTGATGTGCACCCCCAGGAATTTGGTGCTGCTCACTCTCTCCACAGCAGCACCATCGATGGTCAGTGGTGGGTGTTCGGTGTGCCCTCTCCGGAAGTCGACCACAATCTCCTTCGTTTTGCTGACATTCAGCAGGAGGTTGTTGTCTCTGCACCACGTGGTCAGAAGGTTGACCTCCTTTCTATAGTGGGTCTCGTCGTTCTTGGAGATGAGACCCACCAGAGTTGTGTCGTCCGCAAACTTCACCATGTGATTGGTGCTGTGGGTTGATGTGCAGTCGTGAGTCAGCAGGGTGAAGAGCAGGGGACTGAGCACACAGCCTTGGGGGGCCCCTGTGCTGAGTGTGATGCTGCTCGAGGTGTTGTTGCCGACTCGTACTGCTTGTGGTCTCTCGCTGAGGAAGTCCAGCAGCCAGTTGCAGAGGGAGGTGTTGAGCCCCAGCTGGTCCAGTTTACAGATCAGTTGTTGCGGGATTATGGTGTTAAATGCTGAGCTAAAGTCTATGAAAAGCATTCTCACATATGAGTCTGCTTTTTCCAGGTGGGTGAGGGCTGGGTGGAGAGCAGAGCAGATTGCGTCCTCTGTGGAACGTTTTGCTCGGTATGCAAACTGAAAGGGGTCCAGGGTGGGGGGGAGGATGGACTTAATGTGAGACATGACTAGCCGTTCAAAGCACTTCATGATGATGGGGGTCAGTGCTACAGGGCGATAGTCATTGAAGCAGGATGGAGCGGATTTCTTTGGCACAGGTATGATGATGGAGGTCTTGAAATGTGATGGGACAGCAGCTTGACGCAAAGAAGTGTTAAAGATGTCCGTGAAGACATCCTTAAGCTCCTCTGCGCAGTCCCTCAGCACACGGCCTGGGATGTTGTCTGGGCCTGTTGCTTTGCGGGGGTTGATGGTAGAGAGTGTCCTCTTCACACTGGCAGCAGACAGGCACAGGACCTGATCGTGGGGGGGGGGTGGGGTTTTCTGTGGGCTTGTTGTGTTTGTTGCTTCAAACCGTGCAAAGAAGCTGTTGAGGTTGTTGAGCAGAGAGATGTTGTTGTCGCAGGTCTGTGGCGCGGGCTTGTAGTCCGTTATGGTCTGAATGCCCTGCCACAGGCTCCGCGTGTCTCTGCTGTCCTTGAAGTGGCAGGTAATCTTGTTGGTGTAGTCCCGTTTTGCTTTCCTGATGCCACGGGACAGGCTGGCTCTCGCTGTTCTTAGGCCATTTTCATCCCCGGCTCTGAAGGCTTTGTCTCTGGCCCTCAGCAGCCGATGGACTGCCCCTGTCAGCCATGGCTTCTGGTTAGCCCGAGTGATGATGGTCTTTTTGTGGGTCACATCATCAGAGCACTTACGGATGTAGGAGAGGACAGTGTCTGTGAGCTCCTCATTGTCCGTATGGTTGTTCTGTGTGGCTGCTTGCTTGAACATGTCCCAGTCTGTTGTTGCAAGACAGTCCTTGAGAGCAGACCTGGACCCCTCCGGCCACACAGTTATCTCTTTCCGGACCGGTTTTCCGACTTTCACTCTGGGCCTATATGCTGGCATTAGCATGACAGTGATGTGATCAGAGAGTCCGATGTGGGGGAGGGGGGAGGCCTTGTATGCTCCTTTGTGAGAAGTGTAGACCAAGTCCAAGGTGTTTTCCCCTCTTGTTGGGAAATTGACATGCTGATGGAGTTTTGGTAGGACAGTCTTAAGGTCAGCATGATTAAAATCTCCAGCGAGGATGGTAAATCCATCTGGGTGTGCTGTCTGTTGTTCACTGATGGCCTGGTACAGTTCACAAAGTGCCGCATTCCTGTCACTGTTGCTGGAGGTTGGAGGGATGTATACTGCGGCTAGCAAGACCGCAGTAAACTCCCTCGGCAGATAGAAAGGACGGCACTTTATGATCATAAACTCCGCCAGTGGTGAACAGTGTCTGCATACTACCACAGCGTCCCGGCACCACGCATCACGAATGTAAACACAAACTCCGCCGCCACGCTGTTTACCTCCGTTGACGAGGGCTCTGTCCGCTCGATAGCATGTCAGCTGCTCAAGTTGTACAGCGGAGTCGGGGATGTTGTCGTTCAGCCATGTTTCAGTGAAAACAAGTACACAGCAGTTACTCACTGTCCGATTCGCTGACCTCAGCAGTCGTATATGATCCATTTTGTTGTCCAAGGATCGTACGTTGGCCAGGATGATGGATGGTATGGCTGGGCGAGTTGGACTAGCCGCTAGCCTAGCCCGGATACCTCCGCGCTTGCCCCTCTTCTGCTTCCTCGCGCACCGCTTCCGACCTCTCCTTTCCGGGGGAGTGTTGGCAGTCGAGTCGAGTCGAGTCGGGTCGGGTCGAGTAGTCGCGGGCCGGCGAAGTAATCCGAGCTCTTTGAGTGTCTCTGTTGTGGTGTCCAAAACGTTGTAAATCTTGCTCTCGCAGATGTCTAGCAGAGCCTGTCGACTGTATTTGTATTTCGACGCAGACAGACGAGACGAACACGACAAACTTTCGGGCAAACACTTATTAAACAAACAAAACACCGCATTCTCTGGAGCGCGAGTGGTCGCTGCGTGTGCACGCGTACATTGATACATCAAGTGCACTCCATGTAAACATTTATCCATTGAAGTTACATAATTGAATATTTCACCACTGGGGGTGCTCTTGAGCCAAAAGGGGTCCCCTAAATAGTCTGAACATATCCAAAGATTACCTCATTGGACAGAAAGGGGTGCCCGTCTCCATGTCTATGGGCATCAGCGAAGGATTGTCTGGTTCAATCAGGCAAGAAATTGATTGAT
Source organism: Argentina silus (assembly GCF_951799395.1). NCBI lineage: Eukaryota > Metazoa > Chordata > Actinopteri > Argentiniformes > Argentinidae > Argentina > Argentina silus. The sequence continues at coordinate 42,704,787 of NC_139654.1, forward strand.
AATCAGAGCAGTATGATAACTACACACTCAACACTCAAAACAAAACATGAGGTAAAGAATTTGTAATTAAAACTTCCATAGTGTACCTTTAAATAAGACACATTGTTAAATAAGACAGATTAAAGAAGTGACAGATGAACAGGTTTAAGTACAAGGCTTAGGAAGCTTTAGAGACGAACACTTTTTTTGGGCCATCCAAATAGAATAGGGGAATGGGCTGGGCCCTGTCTGGTTTGGGCCCTGTTTGGGCTGGGCCCTGTCTGGTTTGGGCCATGTCTGGTTTGAGCTGGGCCCTGTCTGGTTTGAGCCCTCTGGTTTGTGCCCTGTCTGGTTTGGGCTGGGCCCTGTCTGGTTTGGGCCATGTCTGGTTTGGGCCATGTCTGGTTTGAGCTGGGCCCTGTCTGGTTTGAGCCCTCTGGTTTGTGCCCTGTCTGGTTTGGGCTGGGCCTTGTCTGGTATGAGCTGGGCCCTGTCTGGTTTGGGCCCTGTCTGGTTTGGGCTGGGCCTTGTCTGGTTTGGGCCCTGTCTGGTTTGAGCCCTCTGGTTTGGGCCCTGTCTGATAGCTGATGGCATATCACAGATGGCATATTACTGGAGTGCTGCACATTTTCAAGAGTGTGGGCAGAACAAGTTTCACCCTTCCCCTCTTACTTTAGGGTTAAGTTTTGCAAACCCTCCTCTTGTATTAACACTGATCAAAGTTATACATCGAGATAATGATGAACTCACCTTCTTCAGTAGTCCTGTCTTCTAGTATCCTGTCTTCTGAAACTGAGCTGTGTATCCTTAAAATCAATGATATTCATTGAATACAACAATGTGCCTGTGTTGATTGAGCAAAGTCAACTGAGTAAACTTTATGTCTGCGTCCATAGCGTCCATAGCGTGCTTATGTCAGTGTTTGAATAATTCATCACACCCAGGGACGGACTGGGGGGCGATATGCTGCACGAAGCTCACATATCGCGTCGCTCACCGGCCCCGCAGTCCACAGGTAGACCAGCACATCCACCGACCCCAAACTTTTCAAGAAGAAGAAAAGTAACAAGAAGAGCAAGAGATGGGAATTAAATACTTGTGATGAAAGGTTTACTGCTGTCACTGTAGCTAAATCAAACATTAAACTGAAAGCTCATTGTCTACTGCGCTGCAGATTGTGCTGATCGTATGCGAAAGACCTAGCTCCAGTGAGTGCCTTACTGTAGTGAGAAGTAGTCTTTACTATCTACAGAACTATGAGTAGGAGGTATACATTCATTGCAGTACCCAAACAATAAAACATGAACATCTGCCTTTTAACTTACAGGTAATATTCACATCTACCTAAAGGAGGCATGTCCAAAGTCCGGCCCGCGGGCCAATCACGGCCCGCCGTCAGATTTCACACGGCCCGCAGCTTCGGTTTTATAATGTATTCTTTATGGCCCGCTAGGACTGTCAAACTGAATAAATAAATCATAAAAGGTTCAAAATGCAATTTCTCCTTTCACCGCATGGTGAACTCTAACTCTATATGGCTCTGTGACCTTGCTGTGAACACTTCTCGCTAGTTTCTGCCATGGCGCCTGTAAATAAAAAGAGGAAAGTTAACAGTGAGGGCCGACGCTTCCAGGAGAGATGGGAATTACAATATTTTTTCACTGAAAATCGGAGCAATTGTGTTTGTCTAATTTGTCAAGAGACTGTTACCATGTTTAAGGAATTCAATGTAAAGAGACACTACCAGACAAAACATGCTAACGCATACGACAAGGTAACAGGGAGTTAGCGCGCTGAAAAAGTGAAGCAACTCCAAGCTGCTTTGGCCTCACAACAGCGACTCTTCACGCGGGCCTGTGAGTCAAATGAAAACGTCACCAAAGCAAGCTACGAAGTGGCCATGTTAATCGCCAAATATGGCAAACCTTTCACAGAGGGTACGTTTATCAAAGACTGTCATGAAAATGGTGGAGAACATTTGCCCCGAGAAGAAGCAAGAATTTGCTAATGTTTGCCTGGCTCGTAACACTGTGGCACAGAGAATAGAGGACCTATCATCAGATATTCAGAGACAACAGGGGAGTGACTTTTGATTATTTTTCATTAGCCTGCGATGAAAGCACAGATGCATCTGACACTGCGCAGCTACTGATTTTTTTGAGAGGAGTTGACGATGACATGAACATAAAAGGAACGGATTTATTCGTTTCTGTTTGTACAGCTGTTGACGATATGAAACTACCATGGAGTAAAGTTAGTGGGATTATTACCGATGGTGCGCCTGCCATGGTTGGTGAACGAAGTGGATTGTCTACATTGATCTGCAACAAAGTCAGCGAAGAAGGAGGTAACGCTATTATACTCCACTGTATAATTCACCAGCAGGCTCTCTGCGCAAAACATCTCAAATTTGATCATGTTATGAAACCCGTGGTAAAGGCAATCAATTCTATTCGCTCTAAAGCCCTATACATATACATATTTGTGTGAGCAGACGTTATCTGTCATGAACTTAAACAAGAACTGCTTGAGGTCAAGACTAAGTGACTTCCACCTACGTGACTGTAACAAAGTCCGTTTATACACAGAGGCAGACGCAGTATCACGATAAGGGAATTGGTCCCGTTTATTCATAAAGTATTCCGTTGGAAGTGTTTGGGCTTTCCAGCCTCGTCAAAAAGTCTCTCGCTCCCGTCTCAGCTCTCGGCTCTCCTCGATCGCCTCGCCTTCTCCAGCTTAGCTCGCCTACTGAAATGGCAGAAGCACACACATCTTAAACATTCGCCGACGAGACTTAATTCGCAGCAGGTGTGCAACAAAAGTCTCGCCGACACAACCCCGGCCACGGTCCTGTAGCTCCCTCTACAGGCCGAACGCTGCATGTCCCCCCACATACCCCCACCGCCCGACACAGGCCGGGGACCCGACGGCCTACTCCCCCCCCCCTGCACAGGAGAGGAAGTCTGCCACGACCATCTGCGCCCCCGGTCTGTGCACGACGGAAAAGTTGAAGGGCTGCAACGCGAGGTACCACCGGGTGATCCTCGCGTTTACATCCTTCATGCGGTGGAGCCACTGGAGGGGGGCATGGTCGGAGTAGAGGGTGAAGGCGCGACCCAGCAGGTAGTAGCGGAGGGTGCCGACCGCCCACTTGATGGCCAGGCACTCCTTCTCCATGGTGCTGTACCGGCCCTCCCTCTCCGACAGCTTGCGGCTCAGGTACAGCACCGGCCGGTCGGCCCCCTCCACGCGCTGGGTCAGCACTGCTCCCAGCCCTCTATCCGACGCGTCCGTCTGTAGGGAGAAAGGGAGGTTAAAATCAGGCGCATACAGGACCGTTTCTCCACAAAGAGCCCCCTTAAGGGCCTCGAACGACCCCTGGCACTGGCCCGACCATTGGACCGGATCCGGGGCTCCCTTCCGGGTGAGGTCCGTCAAGGGACTGGCCAGCTCTGAAAACCCTGGTACGAACTGGCGGTAATATCCCGCCAGCCCCAGGAAGGCCCTCACCTCCTTCTTTGTCTTGGGCCGGGGAGAGGCGGCGATGGCCGCAGTCTTTTCAATCTGCGGTCGCACCTCCCCCCGTCCCAAGTGGTACCCCAGATACCGGATCTCCCTCCGCCCGATCACGCACTTTTTCGGGTTGGCCGTTAGCCCCGCCTGCCTCAGGGACCGCAGAACAGCAGCCACACTCCGCACATGCTGCGGCCAGGTGTCACTGTGAATGACAATGTCATCTAGGTAGGCCGCAGCATAGGCAGCGTGCGGCCGCAGAATACGGTCCATGAGGCGCTGAAAAGTGGCTGGGGCTCCGAACAACCCGAAAGGGAGCACGGTGAACTGGAATAACCCGAGCGGAGTGGAGAATGCCGTTTTCTCCCGGGACACCGGCGAGAGTGGAATCTGCCAGTATCCCTTCGTGCAATCCAATGTCGTGAAGTACCTGGCCGTACCAAGCCGGTCCAAGAGCTCGTCGACCCGGGGCATCGGATATGCATCGAACTTGGAGACCGCATTAACCCGTTTATAATCCACACAGAACCGTATAGCCCCATCTGGCTTGTTGACAAGCACGATGGGGCTACACCAATCACTGCGGGACTCCTCGACCACACCCAGCTCCAGCATGGCTTCCAACTCCGTGCACACAACGTTTCGTTTGTGCACCGGCAACCTATAGGGACGCGTGCGCACCGTTAAACCCGGCTGCGTTTCTATATGGTGGTCGATGAGCGTAGTCCGACCGGGCAGGGGAGAGAACAAGTCAGCGAACTTAAGCTGCAAATCTGCAACGTCCGCGGCCTGGCTAGCAGAGAGATGGTTATCAATATCGACCGGAGTGCTAACTTTCGATTTTGGGACTTCCGGACCGAACTCCTCTCTCTCCGGAATTACCGTAGCCAGAGCAACCGTGACCACGTCGTTCCATTTTTTTAGGAGATTGACGTGATACACCTGCAAGCTATCCCCCCGGTCCGAGCGTACAACCTCATAATCCACGTCCTCCATGCGACGTGTGACCACAAACGGCCCTTGCCACTTCGCGAGTAATTTCGTGCTGGAGGTGGGTAACAGTACGAGCACCTTGTCTCCCGGTGTAAACTCTCGTAGGGTAGTCCCCCTGTCATACAGGCGTTTCTGACGCTCCTGGGCTTGCAGCAAATGCTCACGTGAGATAGCCCCTAGGGCGTGGAGCTTTGTGCGCAAGTCGAGGACGTACTGGATCTCGCTCTTACTGTCGCTAGACCCTTCCTCCCAATTTTCTTTAAGCAGGTCTAGGACACCCCGGGGCTTACGCCCGTAGAGTAATTCAAACGGGGAAAACCCGGTGGAAGCTTGGGGAACTTCCCGCACCGCAAACAACAGGGGATCTAGCCATTTATGCCAATTCCGACTATCCTCGTGGACAAACTTCCGGATCATTGACTTCAAGGTCCGATTGAACCGCTCACAAAGGCCGTCAGTGGCCGGGTGGTAAACACTGGTTCGAATCGCCTTGATGTTCAACAAGCCATACAGTTCCTTGAGGGTGCGTGACATAAAATTAGTGCCCTGATCGGTGAGAATCTCTTTCGGGATTCCCACGCGGGAGATGACTTGAAACAATGCTTGCGCTACACTCCTGGCAGAGATATTGCGCAGAGGTATTGCCTCGGGGTATCGGGTGGCGTAATCTATCAAGACCAACACAAATCGATAACCCTGTGTGCTCCGGTCAAATGGCCCGATAATATCCATCGCAATGCGGTCGAACGGGTTCTCGACCAATGGTAAGGGCTGCAAGGGGGCCCGTGGAATGGCCGGGGGATTTACAAACTGACATTCCTGACAGGAAGCGCACCACCTACGCACCTCTGCCCGAATCCCCGGCCAATAAAATCGAGCCATTATACGGTGCAGTGTTTTGTCATACCCTAGATGGCCCCCCATGGGGTTGAAATGAGCCGCCTGGAAGACCATTTCGCGGCGGCTGCGGGGAACCAGCAACTGGGTTACTTCCTCCTGACTATGTGAGTCACGACTTACTCGATATAACCTGTCGCTGATAATCGCAAAATAGGGGTGGGCGCGCGCCGTGTCTGGCCGTATCAAAGTACCATCAATTGCTATCACTTGGTCAAAGGCTGATCTTAGGGTCTCGTCACGAGACTGCTCGAGGTGGAAGTCGCCTAGCCGCGGATAGTTCGGCGGGGAAGTCTCGGGGTGAGGCGCCCCCGCCGGCTCCGGCTCCCCGGCAGTGTCGCGAGGCGCCGCCTCGGCACAGAGCACATTACACGCCACACACCTCCCTAGCTGTCGTGCACGCATCCCGGTAGCCCTCTTTACCGCTTGAGGAAACCCCTCCCAATCCACACCTAGAATCAGGGGATGCGTGAGGCGTGGGCTAACCGCCGCCTGTACACTATGGTTTTTCCCCTCAAAATGAATTTCGATAGCGACCACCGGATATTCGTGAATGTCCCCATGCACACACCTCACCCGCACCCTCGATGCCTTCAACAATGCCCCCGGCCGAACCAGGCGCTCCTGGATCATGGACTGCATGCAGCCCGAATCCAAGAATGCCTGGTGCGTATCATGTTGTATCCTTACCGGAATACGATACGCCGCTCCTGGGTTTCCTCATTAGCATTGATTGTAACTACAGAGACCGTAGCCATAAACAATTGCCAAAGTAAGATCAAGTGCGTCATCTCCGTCCGCTGCCATGCCTCTTCCCCTTCCCTTTCCCTGCATTCTCCACTGTATTACTCCACGGCTTAGCCCTCACCCTCTCCACTTCAACAATACTTACATCGTCCTCACCCTCTTGCCTCTTCCGCTTGTCATCCATCGCCCGATCTCCTGCCGCATCCCCCCTCTCATCTCCCCCAGGTTCCACCGCTTTCGCCTCTCCAACCCTTGGAAGCCCCTCCGCAGCTACTCCCAAATCCACACCATCGTCTCTCACACCGACCTCCACACCATCCAGTTGCCCATCTCTCCCTGCCGCATCCAGGCTAGCACCAAGAATCTCCTTGTCCCCCAGCGATCCAGTCAGCGGCTGCGATCCAGCTACCTCTTCCTCCCCCTGGGTCTCCTCCACGATCAGCTCGCATTCCTCCCCACGCTCCTCCAACTCCTCCTCGTCCTCCTCGCCCTCTCCTCTCCTTCTCACTCCAGCACCGTCCTCCCTCCTCTCATGGCACTCCCTGGCGTAATGCCCCTGCACGTGACATTTGTAGCAAATGAAATCAGGACAATCTCTAAGAACATGTCCGGGCCTGATACATAGTCTGCATACTCTCTCCTGCTTATCATGGATCACCCTGAAGTGCTCCACTCCTTCAAGGGTTATAAACTTCGTAGAGTAGGGCAGCGACCTCACCGTCTCCGTGAATTTCACCTTTAGAAACCGTGTTCCGTCTGCAATGTCCGTCCCCGGCCACATCCTTCTCTTTATTGGAGACGCCGCTGACACTCCCCACTCCTTCAGCCTCTCGAATATGACTCCATCATTCATATAAACTGGCAGATTTAAAAAGGAGACCACCATCTCGTCCACCACCAAATCCTTTGCCAGAATGTTTGCCTCCTTTATCTTAAATCCATCCAACAACTTCTCCTTCCCTCTCATCGAAGTCAGGGTCACCTCATACTTCTGGTCTCCCTTGAAGCGACACCCCTCCACCTTCCCACACACCACCGTTATTCCTCTCAATAGCTCCATCATCGAAATCTTCTGTTTCCCCTGAATCTCCACCGCCACCGTTAGCTTTTTCTCGTACTTTTTACTTTTTTTTTTTACTTTTTCTCTTCATTTCCCGTTTGTCTATTATCCTTTCTCATAGTCGGTTCAATCACGCCGGTCGACGCCATGTTATCCATTTTTCAATCTCCGATCCCCGAACAGCACAAGGCTGTCGGGGAACTCACTTAAACTTAGAAAAAAACAAGTAAATAAAGATTTCACTTTCCTAAACGCTCTCACTAGCGACTCTCTTCTCTCTCACACTCCTCCACGCACACTCACTCCAAACACTGTGATTGGCAATCGCTCACAGCTGTGTTCAGGGTGGTATGGCCGTAAGCGAGATTCCCAGCCATCTGCACTGTATATATAACGTCAAGGAAAGGAGACGCCCGCCACTTGACAACACAAACAATACTGCAGTTGATACGCAGAAGGCTGGGAGTTATCTGGGGAAAACACCAAAACTGCAATTAACATTGCTTTACCACTCCACAGCTCATAGTTCATAGTTGTCAGTCTAGAATCGAGCTCAAGAGAAGGCTGAGTGAGTCACCAATTCTTAGCAGGTGGTTTTGGAGCAAACTGTATAAACTGTTCAAAAACAGCAATATGAAACTGGAGCTGTACTAACAATATGAAACTGTTCAAACTACAGTGGTGATACAATAGTACACCCTACTGGTCGAAATAAGGAAAAGCTTACTGCACCGGGTATTCCCAGGCGGTCTCCCATCCAAGTACTAACCCAGCCCGACCCTGCTTAGCTTCCGAGATCGGACGAGATCGGGCGTGTTTTTTTTTTTTAATCTTTTTATTATCAAAAATACATATTACAAAGCATATTTTACATTATTTACAGCAGGTGTTCAATACATCTAACATGGACATGACATTAGCACACTACATTAAACGTGACGGACATAACACACACAGAACATTTGTGAAATTGTACTCAACCCCCAAAACAAAACCCCGTGTGGCGAAGTGACCTGCCAGGACTTATAAATGCCTGAACGCCATCTCCTATCCAAATCAAAGAAACCAATATAATAAAACGGTGACCTTGGAACTCGACAGGCTTCTGTTTTTTTTCCCGCAAGCCCGCAAGCCCGCAGTCAAAACAAAGAAATCAACATTCCCCTACCAAAAACAAGACAGAGTACCCACCCGGTGTCTACAACTGCCTGGGGGCCTCCATCAAATCAAAGAACTAAAAAAAAAGTGCCCAATGCTACACATCAAAACCTAAATCCCCAGATCCGGTTACTGATATTAGCGTGCTGTTTTTTACAAAGAATTTTTCAAAATCCACCCTCCCAAAAGGGTACACTAATCTAATATTATTTTTTAAAAGTGTGTGACGACCGCCGGGGTGTGCGGGCGCGTCACGGACCCAAACACAGTGTAATCAGAGAGGTCCACACCAGAATTACAGTCAACAATATTTATTCGATTAGCGGGGAGAGGGAAATGATAGAGAGAGGGTGGGGGTGAGAAGGCGTCGTGTCGTTCAAGGGCCTCGCAGGAGATCCGTCGTCGGGAAGATAGCCGGGGGTTCGGTACACGGTGGGTGGTCCTCTTACGTTCCAGGTCGGGGCGGCAGCGGTGTAGTCAGACAGGCGAAGGTTGGCAACGTAGCGGGCTCTCAGTCGTTCTCGGGGTCGGGCTTCAAAGGGGGCTCTTCTATGGTCAGGGATCAAACACAGGACAACGGTGACTTGGCTTACTCTTTCTCTCATCAACTGCTCCGTGGTTCGCCGTAGCAACTCTTCTCCACTGGGTGCTCCGTTGGCTCCTTTTGTACGGTCTCTGCTGCTCCTGCTGATGCCCTTCAGCTGTGCCTTGATTATCAGGAACTCCATGTATGGGCATACGGTGATTATCTCCACGGGTTGCAGCTGTGGCCCCTTGGGGCGCAGGAACTCCATACATGGTCCTGCCACAGACAACACGGGGCAAGAGAGGGACAGCAGAAACAGCAGAGACAAAGCGAGGCGAGATATATACTCCATTTACCACCGTCCCACACTCGCGCATGGGCTTAGGCACGGGGCGGGCGCCACATATCCCCCTCCTGAGCTCCGACCTCGCGGGAGGGGCGGCCCAGCCTCCTAGTGCGTCCCGCCGTGAGAGAGCGTCGGCGTTCCCATGCGCGGCCCCGGCTCGGTGGACCACGTCGAAGGAGTAGGGCTGAAGGGAGAGGAACCAGCGGGTGACCCGGGCGTTGCTGTCTTTGTTCCTCGCCATCCATACCAGTGGTGCGTGATCGGTGACCAGGGTGAACTGCCGCCCCAGTAGGTAATACCGGAGGGACTCCAGTGCCCATTTAATGGCCAGGCATTCTTTCTCTATCGTTGAGTAATTTTTCTCTCTTGGGAACAATTTACGGCTGATATACATGATGGGATGTTCCTCGCCTTCTCTTAGCTGGGAAAGGACGGCACCCACCCCGGTCTCCGATGCGTCCGTTTGTACCACTAGCGGCTGTTGGAAGTCCGGGGTCACCAACACTGGGTCCGTGCAGAGGGCCTCGTTCAGCCCTGCGAACGCCTGTTCCGCCTCCGGCGTCCATTCGACCCGATCCGGCATGCGCGCGCGGGTGAGGTCGGTGAGGGGTCCTGCCAGGGAAGAGAAGTGGGGAACAAAGCGCCGATAATAGCTGGCAAGCCCTACGAAAACCCGTACCTGTTTCTTTGTCTGGGGGCGGGGCCACCCGCGGATCGCCTCGACTTGTTTGCTTCTTGGAGGCCGAGCCGACACTTGGCTGGGTTTGCGGTGAGCCCCGCCTCTCGTAGGGCTTGCAGCACAGCCTCCATCTGTTTCAGGTGGGCCCCCCACTCCTCTCCGTGGATGATGATGTCGTCAATGTAGGCGGCCGCATATTCGCGGTGGGGACGGAGCACGTGATCCATGAGCCTCTGGAACGTGGCCGGCGCCCCGTGAAGCCCGAACGGTAGCTGGACGAACTGAAATAGTCCGTCCGGGGTGGAGAACACAGTTTTCTCTCTGGCCTCAGGTGCGAGGGGCACCTGCCAATACCCTTTAGTGAGGTCCAGGGTGGTGATGTACCGGGCCCTGCCCAGCCTCTCGATCAGCTCGTCGACCCGTGGCATGGGGTAGGCATCAAATTGCGAGATCGCGTTGAGCTGGCGAAAGTCATTACAGAAGCGAATGCTCCCGTCGGGCTTGGGCACCAGCACGATGGGGCTGCTCCAGGCGCTCCGCGACCGCTCTATGATGCCAGCCTCCAGCATCGCCTGCACCTCCTGGTTTATGGCCGTCCTTCGGGCCTCGGGGATACGGTAGGGCCTGAGTTTTACCGTTTTCCCTGGGGTTGTTATGATGGGGTGGGTGATCAGGGTGGTGCGCCCGGCGGTGGAGGAGAAGACGTCGCGGTGCCTGGCGACCACCTCGGTCATAGTGCGCTATATTCCTCCTACATATAATTGCGTATCTTAAATTGCTCATGATTATATTTACCTAATTAATATTAACATTTTTCTTTATTCCACATATTCCAAATAACAATATTTTCTTCCATTTCATTTCATTTTCAATTTTCACCCCACAGTGTACATTCAACAGATTTCTCACATTCACAAACAGTACAGACAACATTGAGCATTCAAAAAATAAGTGATCAAAATTTTCATCTTCCCTTTTGCATACATCACATTTCCTACATACATTCTTATCAATTTGGTGCAAAACAACATTTGTGAAAACCCTATTGTGCCTAATTTTAAAATCATTGTGCTCACATTCAATACTATTATATTTTACATTCAAATTTCCCCATACTTCTTTGACATTCAACCCCTCAAAAACCTTTTCCCACACCTTTTCTGACGCTGGCCTCTCCATCCCATCACCCAGTAAATCCATGTATATACATTTAGTTGTGACATTTTCAAATTTAACCCTAAAACCCTTCCTCTCTACACTCAACTCTACCATCCTGTTTGATTCACCTACCTCTCCCTGTCCTAACATTAATATTTTCTACCCATTACTAATGCTGTCCCTAATTCTCTTGTACATTCCTATAATAACCTGCTTTCTTACATCCTTATCTACTCTTCTTATTCCCTGTATGATTTCCTGTTCTGATTTGAAATTGTTATTGCTTTTTCAAAATGTTTATTTACCAGAATTGCATTGTTATGAGTTATTTTTGTGTTGTGAAAGATTGGTTGATTTAACACCTCACCCTTGTCCACACACTCATACTTCACATGTTTTAAATATTTCCCCCACGCTTCAAAAACCTCCTTATAAAAATCTGATATTCCCTCACACCTTGGTTTGTTAAAAACCATAAAAAGACCATTCACACCACATCCACCACACCTGTGCAAGTAATCCTCAAAAAAACCCATCCAACAATACTCATCCCTATTATATAAATATTTTTTTATCGTTTTAACCCTCAAAGCCCTTTTTTTCACCTCTACATCTATCAATTTTAACCCTCCATCCTTAAACCCATTCATTAATACCTTGTGCCTAATTTTTGCCTGCTTCCCATCCCACAAAAAACTATTAATGGCCCTATTTAACTCATTCACAACCCACAACGGCAGCTCTAGTGCACTCAACACGTGATTCACCCGTGATAAAATTAAACAATTTACTACTATCACCCTGCCCCTCAACTTTAACTTCCTCATTTTCCATAAATTCAAATTCTGCTTTACCTTATTCACTACCCCTGCCCATGTAACATCCCTTGCTTCCTTTTCATTCTCACCTACATTCACTCCTAACACTTTTATCATCCCTTTCGCAACTTTCATTGGTACCTCAAATTCCCTCATATCTACATTCCCTACACACATAATTTCTGATTTCTCTATGTTCATTCTCGCCCCTGATGCTTTCCCATATTCCTCTAATAAATACATAACCCTATTTAAACTGCCTACATTTTTCACTGTTATGTTTGTGTCATCTGCATATTGATGAATTAAACTCCTCCCTCCCCCTGGAATATTGATGCTTTGTATGTGTTGATCTTTTTTTAACATGGTGGCTAATGGTTCTGCTGTTATGCTGTATAATAAAGATGATAATGGACACCCCTGCCTAACTGATCTTTCTAAACTAAAACTATCTGTCACTACCCCATTACACTTCACCCTACTCTTTGCGCTACTATACAATAATCTAATCCAATTCACTAATCTATTTCCAAACCCGAATCTCTCTAATGTCCTAAACATAAACTCGTGTTCTACTCTATCAAATGCCTTGTTGAAGTCTACACTCACGCAACTTGCTACCCTTATTCTTATATAATATTGTAATTAAACCTGTTGACATTGTTTCACTAACCTTCCCTATCCTTTCCATTTCCCTATATACCTTTAACAAAATTGGACTAAATAACTCGCAAAAACATTTATAAAACTCACCTGGCAGGCCATCAGAGCCTGGGCTTTTGTTGTTAGATAGACTTCTGATGGCCGCATTCACTTCAAATTCTGACAACTCACTCTCACACACTCCCCTATCACTATCTGATAACCTATGCTCAACTGTCCCTAATACCTCATCTACACTATCTTTATCTACACTACCTTTCTTAAATAAATCGCTATAAAACCCCTGTACTGTTTCCAATATCCCTACATAATCATTCACTATCTCTCCTCTTTCATTCTCTATTTCTTCTATATAACTCCTACACTGTGTCCGTTTCTCTAACCCCCAAAAAAATGATGTGCATTTTTCCCCTTCCACCGCATATTGTGCCCTACTCTTAACTATTGCTCCTTTACATTTTTCTTTTTCATGTGCTTCTAATTCCCCTTTGATACCTATATATTCTGCTATGTTTCTATTCGGATTCCTTTCTATTTGTCTTAGTTCTTCAGCCATTCTTTCTCTCAATACCCATTCTTTTCTCTTTCTTGCTTGATTCCTTTTCCTACAATACCTCATACTTAAACTTTTCACTTGCTTTTTTACACATTCCCACCATTCACACACATCCTCCTCATATTTTTCACACATACTTTGCTCCACAACACACTTCATCACCATCTCTCTATACTCCTTTTCTGCTAACACACTCGCATTCAAACACCACACTCCCCCCCCTTTCCCTTTCTGCCTGTTTCCTAATTGAAATGTGATTGCTGCATGATCGCTATATCCTGTAAATGTGTACTGTATATTAGTTATTTCTTTTGTGATTTCTTGAAAAGCTAAAACTAAATCTATCCTACTCTGTTTCAAAACCCCATTAACTATCTGCCTCCTTGAAAATTCCCTTTTACTCGCATTTCCCTCCCTCCATACATCTATCAAATTCCTAACCTCAATCATTTCTAATAAGCCCCTCCTCCCTGAATCCTGCCTAAAACTATCTACCCTATATGTATCTAACTTGGTGCAACATACATTGAAATCCCCCACCAGAATACAATTACCCTTACAGTGCACACCCAGTGAAACAAAAAACTCTCTCTTTTCAATCTCCCTATTTGGTGCATACACATTTATCAATCTATACTTTACATTATTGACATCAAACTCTACACCTAGCACTCTCCCTTTCCCATCATTCAAAACCTCTGTTATATTTTGCACCACATTTTCTTTTACAAATATTGCAACCCCACATGATTTCCCCAATCCACAATTTACAAACAACAAACCCCTCCATTTTCCCTTGACTTCTGTGATTTTTTCTGTTGACCACTTCGTTTCTTGTATTAACAAAATGTCTGTTGTAAATCTTGCCAGGACTTCCTCTACTTTCTCCATGTCATTCAAACCATTGACATTAAGTGAGGCAATCGTGACCATCATAAACAAGTGAATTAAAGTGTATGTCATTTTCAACATCATCTTTTCTTTTTTCCTTTCCTCCTTTCTTTGATTTTCTGCCAGCTGGCCATTTTGTTCGGTTGTCCTACAAATGCCCTCTTTCTCATTCCCTTTCCCATCAACATTTCCTCCTCAGACCCACTGTCACTCTTCTCCTCCTCAGTTACCATTAACACCATCGAGTCAGACATTTGGGGTGGGGGAGTTTTAGGTATTCCACCTCGCCAGCTAGCCGTTTCGTCTAGCGTGGGTGTATGGGTCGCCTCTCTAGACTCCATAGCTGCTTTCTTTCCTTCATTCGGGCGCACAGTTCTCGGAGGCAAAGGCTCCCATAGTTTAAGAGGAGACTTAGGGCAAAACATCCTAAAAAAACAACAACAGTCACTGCAACATAGGTCTGGCAGAGCATTACCAGAGAAGACCCAGCGTCTGGTTGGGTCAATGGGTCACAGACTTTTGCACTTTTGCATACAAAGGATTGGGGACCAAATACTAAACATGAGTGCTTAATTTAGACATTTGATAATGCAAAAGAAGGAAAAATGCTTGGGCACCAAAATGGCTAGAGCCAACCCTGATTAACAGAACCTTTATCGAGCGCACAACATCACATTAATGCCCATAAGAAGAATGAGAATAGAGTATCAGCAAAATAACCAATTTAACACAATTTAAAACAACATACGTCTGTAAGTTTTAACCATACGTTAACGTGCGTCAAGGACAACGCGGGAGAATGATGCCCGTGGTGGGCCTAACCCAAAACTCAAAGAATATCTCGCTGTCCCTCTCCTTAAATATCATTCCCAACAAAGGACAAGGTGTGAGATACATTACAATAGCAAAGGAATTGACAAATGGTGAAAGCTGAAAAATCTGAAACATAGTCAAAACCTTAGACTTGCCAAAATCAAGCACTGATGAGCTCAGCAATCGCAAATGGCTGAGGCTTCACTGCTAGATGCAAACCACTAGTTATTCTTAAAAAGGATAGTCGGGTTACAGTTTGCTAAGAAGTACCTAAAAAGCCTGCAGAGGTGTGGAAAAAAGTCTTGTGGACAGATAAGATGAATATTATCAGAGTGATTGCAAGAGGAAAGTTTGGAGAAAAAAGGATCTGCCCAAGGTTTACAGTATACCATCTCATCTGTGAAACATGGTGGAGGGGATGCTATGGTTTGGGCATGTATAGCTGCCACTAGAAATTGCTAACTTATCATAATTGATGATGTTACTGCTGACAGCAGCAGCAGAATGTATTCTGAAGTGTACAGAAATATCTTGTCTGGTCGAGTAAAAGCAATGCTTCCAAATTCATTGGATGGCGATTCATCATACAGTAAGACAATGACCCAAAACATACTGCCATTGGAGCTAGGGAGATTTTCAGGGCGAAAAAGTGGAAAGTTCTTGACTGGCCATGTCAATGTTTGGATTTAAATCCTATTGAACATGCATTTCATTATCTGATGGTAAGATTTTGGGCAAAAAGACCTGGCAAAAAGATGGCTGGCCTGGCAGAATATCACCAGCAATGGGTCCCAGACGGTTATTGCATACAAAGTATTGTCGACCAAATACTAAATATGAGTGCATAATTTCGACCATGTATACCAATACTAGACAAAAGAAAAGAAAAGAATCTAGCAAAAGCAAACTATGTTCTGACAGGGTTTGACTCATCTAATACGACATCAGATCTGGATAGGTTCCTTGATTTCCTCTGAAAGGTGACATAGGCTTGAAAACATGTACACAACATCAAGAAGAAACCATTGATTAAAGCCAAATCAATTGACAGAGGCATGGCAGAAAATGTGTGTTGTCTCTTTAAAAGAAATGTTAAAAATCTCTTTGTTTTCCCTGAATGAAACAAAGCACAGGTGTTTAAAAGGCCAGCCCCACCCCTGATTACAATGATCCACACATGGAGACAGCCAAAGCAACATAGATCAATAAGACATCCCACATGTCACACCAGAATGTGTGTTGGCAAGAGTGTGCCCTTATAGCCAGGATCCACTCTCTGGTCACATCTCCCTGATGTTGGTTATGAAGAACTTTATCAAACGTTTGGATTTGAAATTAAACAATTACTACAAGGTTAAAGTAGAGATTCTCAACTTTTATTTGATGGTATTTGTATACACATTGGTTTCACCATTTAGAAATTACCCCACTTTTATGCATAATCCCCCTATTTCAGTGTACCCAAAAGTAATGGGACAGACTTATCAAATGTCTAAATGAAGCAGTCATGTTTAGTATTTAGTGGACAATCCACTAGTATTTAGTGGACAATAACTGCCTGAAGTCTGCAACCCACTAACCTCACCAGACGCTGGGCATCTTCTTTGGTGATGCTCTGCTAGGCCTGTACTGCAGCCATCTTTAGTTGTTGTTTGTTTTGAGGTCTTTTTGCCTAAATTCTTATCATTAGGGAAATGTAATGCATGTTCAATTGAATTTTAATCTGAAGATTGACTTGGCCAATCAAGATCTTTCCACTAGTTGCTATGGCAGTGTTTTGGGTCATTGTTTTATTGTATGGTGTGGCTCCATCCAATGCATTTGGAGGCATTTGCTTGCACTCAAGCAGACAAGATGTTTCTGTGCACTTCAAAATACATTCTGCTGCTGCCGTCAGCAGGTACAATCATCAATTAAGACAAGTTAGCAAGTTCTAATGGCAACTATACATGCCCACACCTCACACCCCCTGCACCATGTTTCACAGATGAGGTGGTATGCTGTGGATCTTGGGCAGATCCTTTTTTCTCCAAACTTTTGTCACTCTAGTCCATGATAATATTCATCTCATCTGTCCACAATATCTTTTACGAGACCTTTGCAGGCTTTTTAGGTACTCTTTTTTAGCAAACTGTGACCATCCTTTTTGATGATAACTAGTGGTTTTTGATGATAAATGTGTCTTCCTCTTAGTTATAAACAAACCAGAATTAAATGCATAGGTCTATGTATGTATGGATGGATGGATGTTGTCATTGGAACAGCTGGAAGACTTTCTCTGCATCCCCGAAAAAACACATGTACGCAAGCACGCACAAACACACACACACACACGCACGCACGCACGCACACACACACACACACACACACACACACACACACACACACACACACACACACACACACAGGCATGTTTAAGATATGCGTAGCCCATGTTTATTAGTTGACTTAGTTGTGGGGTTAGTTTAGATACAGCGCACGATGCAACAAACAGGTATAATATCAGCACACCTCAGCATTGCTACACCCACGTGCTACCACAGGGAACTGGTACCCGCATAGTTAGATATGGTGGTCCCACACCAGAGAGAACTGGTATGTTCCAGATCATTATACGAGGTAACTAGCTAGTAAATTATTAATTACTAGAAAGTGCTCAGTAGTCCTAGGGCTACAAACACAAGCTGACCAACCCTCCTGCAAACAGGGTGCTAATATTTCTCAATATTACCTTGTCAAAGCTAGCCAAGGTTCTCAGCTGTCCGGAAACAACAAGTAACTTAGTTAGCCGTCCGTCCCAAGTGCTAGCTGTAGCCTACACATGTGACCTTGCAAGTTCTAATAATAACCTGAGGAATTATCGTCGAGCTAGGGTTCAACAATAACAAAAAATTGAGAGCTCACAGGTTAGCCTGCTAGCTCAGAGAGTTAACAGGTGCTCAGAAGGTGAAAATCATCGTTGAGCTGAACCGTAGGATTCTATCAGAGACAATCTAACGCCCCGTGAGAATCATAGGCTGAGGTGTAGCCAGCTACAACAACACAACTACAGTACACTTTTCAACCTAACGCCCCATGAGAATCATAGGCTGAGGTGTACCCAGCTACAACAACATAACTACAGTACACTTCAGACAGTCAGAGAGTGAAGAGTGGAAAGGATGAAATGGTGCGCTTGTAGCATCCCTTTATTGGGACAGGTGATAGGCGTTGCTATCACTTGCAAGTGTGTACGAGGTGTGATTCTGTGAATCAAGATGTAAGTACAGTGCTCTCGGAAAGTATTCAGACCCCTTCACTTTTTCCACATTTTGTGATGTTACAGCCTTTTTCCTCATCAGTCTACACACAATACCCCATAATGACAAAGCAAAAACAGGTTTTTAGAAATTGTTGCTAATTTATTAAAAATAAAAAACTGAAATATCACCTTTACATACGTATTCAGACCCTTTACGTTTTTTGTTGAAGCACCTTTGTCATTATTGCGTATTGTGTGTAGATTAATGAGGAAAAAAATTAATTTCATCTATTTTTGAATAAGGCTGTAACATAACATAATACGGAAAAAGTGAAGGGGTCTGAATACTTTCAGAATGCACTGTATGTGCCTGTTATAGTCCCATTGTGTGATTGGTGTGTGTACTGATTTCTGGCACAGGCCTTAACTGATCCAACAAGTTCACCAATCATCAATGGTGTGATATGAAGTTGATGAATTTTAATGTTACATGCTACACCAGTGCGACAGTGCGACATTGTTGACATTGCGCGGCTGCTGCAGCAGCAACGCAAAATGATTCTTGGAGTGCTGGTATCAATGCTTTTTGGACGCTTAAAAACATATTCAATTAGTTTCATAGTATGGTAAAGTAATAGAAACATAGATTATAGAAATACATACAATAGTGGTACCTGTATGAAAAACAAAGTGATTGTCCTCGTTTATAATTGGAGGTAGAGGACAAACCCCAACTCTAAGATATTCAGACTTGACAAGACTCTCAACATAAAACAATGTACAGAATCCATAAATTAGAAGTTCCTTGCAGAAACAGACTGGGAGGCTATTTCTTCAGCATCCACACGTGCAACTGGTCACGTTTCTGGTGTAAGAGTAAATACTGCCATCTAGGGTTTAGAGATGGTTAACAGGAAATGGATACATTATTTTACGGATGTACTTTAGGCCTACGTTTGAGTAATTTAGCAGAAGCTCTTATCCAGAGCGACTTAAAATAAATAGCTACATTCATCTTCAGCTACATACATCACGGTCATCACAAGTAAGACTTTCTATAATAATAAATGCCACAAGCAGTCACAGTGGTAGAGAAAGGAAGTCAATTTAATTTAATGTTCAACTTAATTTATTGAACTTAAGACAACTATATAAATTGATTTGCTATGTATCCCTAAATAGCAATAGCCAATTGTGTTGAGGTTTCCAGGCTAACGGTGTCGGCATGTGCAGTCCCCTGTCTTATCTCTGCACCCCCACACGCTCTCAGCCAGGGCCACATCAACAAGGCTTTTGACAGAAAGGCTCGTCCCCTGGTTTGCCTGATTGTGTACCAGCTGAGCCATCAGAGGAGTCGCTCTCAACGAGAACATGAGGGTTGTGGCATATCTGGAGCCATCGTTCATCTGAAATTAAAAAAGTAACATCAGAGGGGAGTGCAAGGTGAGACAAGAATTGGACAAATTCAACTGAGAGTTGAAGGTCATGGACTAAATGCTATAGTAAAACTAGCAACAATCACCTTCATCTACTTAGTCTATAGGTTCTCTACCATCTCTCTAATCGTCACCATGCTCACCTTCTTCAATGTCTCCCTCTCCTGTTCTAGCTTCTCTTTTTCCAGACTCTGTTTCGCTCTTTCTTCAGCCACCATCACCAGGGCCTCTCTCCTCTTGATGGCCTCTATCTCTTTTTCCATCTGTTTCTTATCCTTTTTAAATGTCTCCTTCTCCTTCCACATCTTGAGCATTTCTCGCTCCACATCCTGCCCGTCTCTTTTGATTTTCATCCACTCCTTCTTTATTATTTGCAACTCTGCACCGACCTTCTCTGTCTTTCTAAGCATCTCCATTGAGGTCTCCTTTTCCTGCTCTAGCTTCTCCTTTTCCTGGCTCAGTTTAAGTCTTTCTTCGGCCTCCATCACCAGGGCCTCTCTCCTCTTGACTGCCTCCATTTCTTTTTCCATCTGTTTCTTGGCCTTGAGAAATGTCTCCTTCTCCTTCCACATCCCAAGCATTTCTTGCTCCACCTTCTGCCCGTCTCTTTTGATTTTCATCCACTCCTTCTTTATCATTTGCAACTCTGCTCCGACCTTCTCTGTCTTTCTAAGCATCTCCTTTGAGGTCTCCTTCTCCTGCTCTTCCTTCTCTTTTTCCTTGCTCAGTTTAAGTCTTTCTTCGGCCTCCATCACCAGGGCCTCTCTCCTCTTGACTGCCACCATGTTTTTCTCCATCTCTTTCTCCATCTGTTTCTTGGCCTTGAGAAATGTCTCCTTCTCCATCCACATCCTGAGCATTTCTTGCTCCACCTTCTGTCCGTCTCTTTGGATTTTCACGCTCTCCTTCCTCATCATATTTAACTCTGCCTCTGCCTTCTCAGCCTTTCTAAGTATCTCCTTTGAGGACTCCTTCTCTTTCTCAATCTCCATCATGAGGATCTTGATCCCACTGTCCATCTCCTCCCTCTCCCTATTGAACTCATTCCTGTCCTCCTGCAGTCTTTCTGCCTTTCTGGCCAGGATCTCCTCCTCCCTCTGCCTAACTTTTTGGTCCCTTCTCTTTTGTTTCTCATATTCCTCTATCTTTTTCTCAAACTCTGCCTTCTCTGTCTTAATCCTCTCATGCTCCTTCCTGATATCCTCAATACTCATATATATTTTCACCTCCATTGTTTTTATGCACCTACAGTAGATAGAACACAAACAAAAATGATTGAAATAATCTCCACACACCCATACTATAATGCAACAGGAATGTCAGAAAGATTCCCCAAATGAGAATGGTATAACAATCTTTGAGTTTGCCCTTCTGAATCAGTCAACAAATACCAGTACACCGATTGGCAGCAAAGAAATGTTATTATCTATAATGTGCGTTCGGCTGGCGTCATAATGGGTTTGGAATGACTATCATGGTAATTCACTGCCTAACAACTCTTATCAGCGTTCGATGCAATGGTTCGAAGTGACTTGGTCCTGTCAGAGGCCTATGTTAGAGTCAGCAAAAGCTTCCAGTGTGGGTTGGCTGGCTATGTTTGTTGACACACCTTGAAATATAGCCTACAATTGTGGCCAACAGGTCAAATATCAGTGGCCATATAATGGGCACATTTTATTAACTGGAATCGGCCTGGTACAGGTAGGAGCCTATAGGCTAATAAGCAGAAGACCTCGGCAAAATTAAAATAGCCCTAATTCAATTCATGCATTTAGGTCTCTCATAATAATAATAAAAAATATATTTTATTTGGAATGTGTTTTTCATTTGTAGCCGACAATTTCAAAGCCTGTGCAGTTGAGTGCAATAGACACACAAACAAAAACACTAACAAAACACTAACAACAACAAGAGGACAGGACCTAAAGGAAGGCCTTTCTAAAGATGTGAGTTTTTAGGCATATAGAAATATCCAACGCTGAATTCGACTTAATGGGAATATCATCTCCTAGTGACAGATATCTCTCAGTGACATTTTTACGCGTCCCTTGTCCAAATGCTGTAAAGGTAGTCGGCCTATGCCGTCTCAAGTATTTACAAATACAAGTGTTATAAAACTATACTATATGTCAACTATACTACATCTCTGGCCTACATTAGCCTACCTCAGTCAGTAGGCTGTGTATAAGCGCCGAATCTTCCGGTTATAATCTCTTTATATCTCACTCTGGTAATACTGATACTACTGATAATACTTAGCTCGTTATGCCACTGAACTAAAAGTTCAAGAACTTTGTGTATTATTGCAGAACATTCTCAATTCTGTGTACATATCAACGTCATAATGATACCAATAGCAACGCATTTTGGGTGGAATCCTAACTCCAAATCCGCGTGCGTAAATCTTGCATTCATGTCAATGGGAAATTGATTCGATTTACACGCGGATCTCGAGATTCCACTGCAATACACATTTAAGTTTAAGTTCATTTGAATTTATAGTGCATTTTACCCACAATATACGGCTTACACAAAAGTAGCCTACAAGACAAATACAACATTTGAAAAAACA
The DNA here is from genome assembly GCF_951799395.1 of Argentina silus. Lineage (NCBI taxonomy): Eukaryota > Metazoa > Chordata > Actinopteri > Argentiniformes > Argentinidae > Argentina > Argentina silus. Next base: position 42,726,833 of record NC_139654.1, read on the forward strand.
TATTGCATAGAATCAAATTTGGGGATATACAGGGTTTTTTTCTTTATAAAGTACATTACAAACATAAAGTCTCATAAAGTACATTACAAATACGAAACAATTATTAGTCCTATTTTTTATTAGTAATAATAATAAGTCTTTTATATTTAATACAAAATAGATCAAATGGTGAAATTGGTGTGTATAAATATAATAAACTTGACTCATAATCCGTATAGTGCTGTTTTTGGAGTAATTACTAATTACTAGTAATTACTAGTGTGTGCGGACTGCGCTCTCTGTCCCGTCTTTCTGCTGTGGGGCAGCGGAGCACTCTGCCCCATCGTTGCGAGGGGAACAACGTGAGCGTGATTGGCGTAAGCAGGGAAAACCTCACGCAAATTATATTGGGTATGAATTCTGCCTAGCAACAGGTGGCGAAAAACTATTAAACGCTAATGTCGTTAACGTGGTCTGACATGACAGGAAATGATCACAAAGCAATTCAGTTCATCTACTGTACGTCTATCGCTAATGCTAGCTAGCTAAAGTTTTCACAATGAATCGTGTAGATTATTTGTTGACCATGCGGTTCAGTACATTGCCTTTGGAAGAGAAGTTGGAGATAAAACGTTTAGGGCCAACAGGAATGGTTTGACAAAAAGAGATGGCTAACCGCTACCACCTCGAAACATGCGCTGTTCTGTTTCCCATGTATGATTTTTGGTGGAGACTATTTGGGCATCGGCTGGATTCAAAGACATTATACATCTGTCAGAACAGAACAGACACCAGCGACTGAACGGCCTTGACATGCTTTCCATTGAAAATGCATTGATTCAGGGACAGATGGATTTCAACAGTAAAGTCATCGAGAGGTTTGCTGAAGCAACGAACCGCCGAACTACTTTCCTATTCAAGTGAGCGGGTCTGTTTGGACATGTATGACAAATGGACAATGCGCCGTTCACTGTAGACTATATTGCTTTTGTTTTGTAGTCATTTTAAACGTTATACTGGCTGTGATATAAAGTGGAGGACTAAATGTTACGTATAGGCATAATATCTAGACAGTTGATGGGCACACTTGTTACTTGTCGCTTTCAGAACCCTGGACTGGGCTCCGGCTGTATATTCATATAGTTCCGTTAATTAGCCTAGCCTACTTTCCGTGATTTAATGTGACTTTTGTAGTGTGTTATAGCCTCTGCACTGATGCTATTTATTTCACATTTAAAATAATACAATTGATAAAACCTGATTAAACTTTCCTACAAGTTAACGATGTGCCGAATGCTTGTATTTTGATTAAACATGCAAGTTATTGAAGACACGTGTCTGTCTCATCTTTTTACTTTGTTGCAGTATAGGCGTTCTGTGTCGCGCTGAAGCGTATGAAGTGTATTCAGTTATGGGGTTTACTGTACATACTTTTTCTCTGCACTGTTCCTGCTGCAGAGGATGCGTAAACGATTTTCCCATGTTGTTTTTTGGTTGTGGCCTGTGTTTATACATTTAGGCTATTAGTTGTATCCTACTTTTCAGTTTTACAAGTCAAATCTTATGACAGATGAGATGGCACTTCAACCGATAAAATGCAGGTACATTTTGACTACTGCTGCACTACGATACCCATAAATAGACCCAATACATTGGTAACTGCACTACTTATACAGCTCATATACTGCTTATACTGTTCATACTGCATTCTATATTTATTCTGCTTATAATGTTACTGTTAATACATATATTGCTTATACTGCACTACTTATACTGCTCATATACTGCTTATACTGCTCATATACTGCTTATACTGCACTACTTATACTGCTCATATATTGCTTATACTGCTCTACCTGTATATATTGTTCACATTGCACTTTTCTGCTTTTTTGCACTTCTGGTTAGACGCTAACTGCATTTGGCATGTTGTTCATTCTCATGTTATGATTTAGTTTGTGATTATACACACGTTTTTAGCGTGATGATAGAGACCCACTACCAGACGAGTACAAAACATACACAAGTCACATGCAAATCCCTGCACTGCAGACGACAGACAACAACTGTCTCTGTACAACGAGTCCTGGACCTCCACTAATAGACAGATACAAAGAGAGCAGCATACAGTAGCAGCAGAGCCCAGAGGCGAGGCGAGGCAAGGCAAGGCAAGGCAAGTTTATTTATATAGCACATTTCATACACAGAGGCAATTCAAAGTGCTTTACGTAAAATAGATAAAAAGGAAAGAGCATGAAAGAAAAATTAGAATAAAAACGCATAAAAGACATAAAAAAAAGAATAAAAGTCACAGTGCATTTTAGGGTCACAGTGCAATTATTAGCGCCAATTTAGTTTCAATTTAAGGCAAAAGCGAAGCCCTTTTTTTTTATTTTTTCCCATTTTTGAAAGTAGCCAGTGTTGGGGCTGATCCTAGATCTATGTGTAACATAATAACTGAGAGACCTGCAGCAGGGCAGGTCCTCATCACTGGCTGTCTGCTTTGAGCTGGTTGTCGTTGGACTCCTGGCAGCGGAACAGGTCCATCTCAATGGGGATCTGGTGAGAGTTGACACACAGTTAAAGTATGAAGGAACGAGTAAAACAGATGTCAGCGTTACACTATGAATGTTACCTAACACAGTGTCACTGTTACGTTCGGGTAGCATTGCACTATAAATTCAAATAAACTCAAACTCCTGGACAACCTCTCTTGGGTCGACATACATTAAAATGGCCCTATGAAGTCTCGAGGGAGTTTTGCAGAAATACAAATAGCTTTTTTTTAAATCTCACACTTCCATCATTTAGTAGGTAGCCTATACTGAGGATGATTGGCGCCTAGTACTGAAAAATGCAATCTGGGAAATTAAATGGGGAGTACATACTCATGCAGTACGCAAGTACAGAATTGTAGTATGGGGGTTCAAACCCGGGTCTCCCATGTGGAAGACACAAACGCTACTATTAAGCCAAGAGGACATCCTCAAGGTCTGAGGGCGACACTTCAGTTTACATGTCTCAGGCAGGGCTACCTCATCACGCGAGTGTGATTCCAAAATCACCTCTGCTACATATAGAAACGCAACAAAGTCATAGGTACAAAATTATATTTACAATCATTGTATCATTATTTTGTCTCACCTCTGTCTCTTTGCAGACGGTGAAGTTGAACCTCTGTAGAATCTCCACCATCGCCAGTTTCAACAATACCAGAGCGAATCGCATCCCGATACAGTTCCGTGGGCCCAACCCGAACGGCATGTAGGTGTATGGGTCGATGCTCTCCTTGTTCTCCTTACTGAACCTACACACGGAGAGTTCAGAGGAGGAGGGGTTAAAGAACATATCAATTAAATCACAGTAATATGATGGTTATACATGGTTGAAGAAACCTGTTTGTGTTTGGTCGTCGCATTTAGGTTTGTTTTATGGTTGTTTGTGGAACACTGCTCTTATCGTTGCTGTTGTGATTGATATTGTGGTTGTGGTTAAGATGTGGCCCATTACCTCTCTGGTTTGAACTCCTCTGGGTCTTCCCACACATCGGGGTCACGGTGCAAGGTCCAGATGGGTATCATGACGACCATACCCTTGGGGATGGTGATGCCGCTGATCTCAACAGATTTCTTGGCGACTCTTTCAAGTCGATGGGGTACAACCTGAGAGACTCGTTGATCACGCTGTCTAGATAGTCCATCTGCATCAGAGCCTCGTACTGGATAGGAGCCTGCACAGGGATATTACACTCACATGAGCACTAGTGATTGGTCGTTCACGTAGCCGTAGCCCAGAACTAACTCTTTTTCGTCGCAAATCTGAAGAGCTGTTAGTTTTTTGTGTTTTTTGGGGGGGAAATGAACACAGTACTATACTTATTCTAATCTGCATAGCCTAATTTCATGACACCCGCATACAGAACGCCATTACTTTCAATGTACGTGTGTAATAGTGTCTTGCTTTTTTGTTATACATGAATAAACAAAAAAATCGCTAAATAATGTTATCTTGATAGTTAGAAGAAAATACATTTAGATTCCACTGAACAATGTAAATGATAGATGTACACAAGGATCAATCAGAAGTCAAAATGCCACTAAACTGGGCTGCTTTTAGTGGATTGACTGCTTGGAATACTGAATGTGCTACAGTCTATTATTTCCTATCACAGTCGACAGACTACAAGAAAACTGTCAGGTGGTTCAAATGTGAATAACTTGGTATCCATTCCATTAACTGTGGCCGGGCAGCACCGAACAGCCCAGAGAACATTACCATGGTGCTTTTGAATATTAGGTCCCTATCTGGCAAAACCTTTATTGATCTTATCTCAGAGCGAAAGCTGCACTGTAATGTTTTTATCTGAAACCTGGCTAAACATGAATGCATGTCAGTCTATTAGAAGTGGGGAAAAATATATTTTCACTCTATTATTTATCTAGCCATGTCGCTGAGCAGATGAGAATTTCATGATGAATATGAATATGAATAGTACACCATCAACAGCTTCCTCCTGTGATAATGATTTAGCAACCAGCTTCAACACCAAACTAAGGGCAACTATCGACTCTGTAGCACCAGTCAAACTGAAAAAGGCTGTGGCCAAATTTAAAAGAATTTGCAGAAAGTCTGAGCGGACAAAAACTGCAGGTCCACCTTGATATTCTTCGAGAGCATCTTTCTGCTTTTAATAAGGCAATAAAAAAACGCCAAGACAGACGGGATCATTTCTCAAAATTGATAATGAATCATAACAACTCAAACAGTGCTCTTTTCAACGATTGACAGCCTTATAAATCCCGCCCACAAGACACCTGGTGATCTGCTCTCCACCTACAAATGTGAGGAATTTGCAACATACTTCTGAGATAAGAGAACCAATATTAGGTGAGGAGGATCACTCAGGCAAGACCTGAAGATGTGTTTGATGACTTGTTACCCCACCTTCCACCACATGGAAGCACTATGAACTCTTTTGCAGTGGTCATACAGAAATGCTCAGCAAAGTGGGGGTCTGTTCATCTGCACCTAAAACTACCATGGTGAAACCCCTCCTGAAGAAAAGTAACTTAGACTCTTCAGTCCTTTGCGATTTTAGGCCAATCTCCAATCTTCCCTTTTTAAGCAAAAAAATAATAATTCTTGAAAAAAAGGTGTTCAAACTGTTAAATAATCTCCTTCTTCCCAACTGTACCTTTGACATGTTCCAATCTGGCTTTTGTGCCGATCATAGCACTGAGATAGCACTATGTTGTTAAGTTATTAACTAGGTTCTTAATGACCTTAGAATTAATTAATTAATGCTGATGCCAAAATGCTCTTTGTCCTTGTCCTGGTCAAACTGTCTGCACACTTAAAGACACTACTTACAGTAATACTAAGCACCAGGCAAAAAAACAAGGTGTTACCATTGACTCAGATCTTAATTTTGAAACCCATATCAAGAATGTGACTAAAACATATTTGTATCACTTAAAGAAGAGTAAGTAAGTTTGCCGGAAATCTGCCATCGTGGAGAAATTCTGTCTGAAGTTGTCCAAACAACAACATCCTCCCTAATAATAATATATCCCCCCGAAATGAACTTGCAGTGTTGGACATTAGCTGTTGTGTTTCTACATGCGCACACGATTGGGAGAGGCAGCCACCAGAGAAAGGTCAGTCTACTCCCCTAGAACACCCCTGGCACTCACAACATGTTTATATGCAAACCGAATGTCAGGTAGGACACTGCATTTTAAAAAGCGTGTTTTCCGAACCAAAACAGCGTTCGTAAATGAAATATTTATTCATAAGGGATTTATTATAAGGGATCTTGTTCCCTGATCGCTACCGATTAAAGATAGTCATTACAACCGTTAGGAAGCTTTTAGAACGCTTGAATATTACATGGACCTTTACAGAACACAGCTGTAAAGGTGCAACCTTTCCTCTCCCAGGCTGACACTGAGAGACGAATGCATGCTTGTATTACTAGCAACCTTGATTACTGTAACACTCTCCTGTCTGGTCGACCAAAGAAATCTCTTGGCAAATGATACAAAATGCAGCAGCACGAGTCAGATGGAGAGCACATATCACACAAGTCTCTGCACTGATTACCTGTTAGTTTTATAATTTATTTTAAGATAATTGTATTAGTTTAGAAATCACTCTATGGTCATGCACACCACTGCATGTCAGACATGCTTTTAAGGTATATACCCTGTAGATCCCTCAGGTCCTCAGGTACTGGCCTTTTAACTATTCTGAAGATTCCAACAACACCTATCTACTTCCTGTTTCAAATGAATAATACTGGGCAGAAGTCTGCACAGGGATGCTACAGACACATTAGCACACTGCAAAATACTGTCACCTATCTAACCATCTGTAGGAGTCTGCAGTGCACAGGGGTTACACACTCATCAGTTCCCTCTAAAACACTGTCACTATCATGTCACTATCACACTGTCACTGTCACTATCACCTGTTCCACATGAATAGTACTATATAGGAGTCTGCAGAGGGGTTACCTTGTTGGGAAACACAGTGTCTATCTCCTCCTGCAGCTTGGTCATGATGTGAGGGTTGGTTGCCAGATTGTAGGCCAGGAAGGACAGAGAGCTACTGGTGGTCTCATAGCCAGCAAAGATGAACATCATTGCCTGGGACAAGATCTCATGGTCACTCAATCCTATGATGATGGGAGAAATGGGGTGGTAGGTGTGTTTGTAGGTATAGGTGTTTGAGGCAGGTACTGTATGTGTGTGTGTTAGATGCTAGTATACAGTGTGTGTGTGTGTGTGTGTGTGTGTGTGTGTGTGTGTGTGTGTGTGTGCGTGTGTGTGTGTTTAAGGCAGGCACCTTTACTCTGCTCCTCTCCCTTTGAGTTGCTGTCTTTCTGCGAGTCTATCATCAGCTGCAGGAAATCTACCCGACTCTGGAAGCAGGCTTACGTCAGATCAAAATCACATGAGAACTACCAGATGCTACCAAATCTCTACAATTGTATTACACAATACTGGCTGAAGATCGTATATTTGATCAGATATATTTACATACCTTCCTGGTGCTAGCCACGCGATTGGACTTGATCTTCTGAAAGACAGCGTAGAAGAAATCTGTGACCGAGGCAGGGAATAGGGATACCTCCTTGTTTGCCATAACAGGACCCATGAAGGGGAAGAATGCTGGACGGACAGGAAATGCCACGGTTACAAACAGGAACAGGAAATACCATGATACGTGACTCCAATCCTATTCAATGCACAGCCCTGTCCAGAAACAACTCCTAGGCTCTATCCCTAGACACTTCTGTATCCAATCCACTCAGATCTCCAAGTGTCCAGCATTTAGGAACTAGAGGTTGGTTCTCGACAGGGCCCATGTGTTTGTCAAATGAGTAGAGCGCAAACCATTGGCAGTGTGGTTTATGTCAGTCTAATCAATGAAATCAATAGCTTCATTTATTAAGCACAAAATGACTGAAAGCTATATGGGGGCAGTTGTACCGACTGTGAGGAACAGTGGGCTGAAGATGTCAAACTTGAGCATTTTCTTGATGTTGGTCACAAAGGGGTCGGAGGGGTTGTGGAGGGAGTCGATGTCGACACTGAATGAAGTACTGACGACCACATCCATACTGTATGGTCCAAAGAACCTGGAACACAACCACACAATCTCTGACCACCAGAACCACAACCACAAAATTAAAGGGGGAGTTCACTGAAATTACAAATTCACCTTATCGTCTCGGAGATAAATACTCACTCTTTTAGTTCAATGGGCTCATCGTTATCAGCCGTCTTCTTCAGATTGCTGACCAAGTTACCAGAGTGCTGCTTCATGATCCTGAGCATCTGAGTTGGGAAGGATACATGGAAAAATATCATGATTGATACGTGGATTAATATGTGCAAAACATATATTAATATCATGTTTGAAACAGGAATTATTTTAATGTTTATATAGCCTGAGAATATACATCCATACAGGATACATTATGTCAAAGAATAAGTGACTCCAAAGATGAACTATTATTCTATACTCTGTCATCTGACCACTGAACTTATCGAAGATAAGATCAAATATACTTTATTGTCCCGGATGAAAATTTGTCTTGGATTAATTAATTAAAGTTGCTGCTTCACACAACAACAAACAACAATGAATACACACTATACACATAGTACAAATCACACACACACTCTCACACACACACACACACACACATGCGCGCGCATCAGAGTTGTTAGTCATTCATTTATTTGTGTTGTATAAAGGAATGAATGAAAGAAGGAGAGGAGAGATGGGACTGTACCTCTTTGATCCGCCCACTGGTGAAGGAGGGAGACAGGACACTGCGGATCCGTCTCCATGCATCATCCTCAGCGATAAACACGGCGTCATACAGAGGCCCGTTGAGATAGATATTCTAGAAAAATAATAATAATTATATACTGCAAGATTAACCTACTATTAATAATGCTATAATAACAATGATATTATCTATTTAATGAGTCCTTATGTTTTTTTCCCCATACAACAACTTCAATTTAGCGTATTACCCTCCTGTTAGTGAAAAGGGAGTTGCATTCCTTGATGAGGATGGTTTTGATCATGGCTGTGTCCATGATACACAGGATGGGCTGACGGCCATCATAGATCCTACAGACCAGCAAAAACAAAGATAGCCTCAATTCTTCGTGGCATTGATTCCACAAGATGTTGGAAACATTCCTTTGAGATTCTGGTCCATGATGACATGATTGCATCACTCAATTCCTGCAGATTTTTCAGGTTCACTTTCAAGATGTGAATCTCCCGTTCTACCACATCCCAAAGGTGTTCTATTGGATTCAGATCCTGGGAAGGCCACTGAAGAACACTGAACTCATTGTCATGTTCATGAAACCAGTTTAAGACAACTTTTGCTTTGTGACATGGTGCATTATCATGCTGGAAGTAGCCATTAGAAGATGGGTCAATTGTGGCCATGAAGGGATGCACATGGTCAGCAACAATACTCAAATAGGCTGTGGCATTCAAGCGAATATACCGTAGATAGAGACAGACAGACCCATCACAGATCCTGCACTCTTAGAAAAAAAGTGCTACCTAGAACCAAAAAGGGTTCTTCTTCCACTCTCCCTTTGAAGAAACCTTTTGGGTTCCATGTAGAACCCTTTTCCACAGAAGGTTATACAGTACCGTGCGAAAGTAATGGGACAGTGAAGCATTTTTTCTTCTTTTTGGAGTTGAAATGAGAACGTAGAGATTCTCATCTTTTATTTGATGTTATTTGTGTACATATTGGTTTATCATTCAGAAATTACAACACTTTTATGCATAATCCCGCTATTTTAGGCTACACAAAAGTGATGGGACAATTGGCTTGACAGGTGTGTTCCGTCACATAATTTGTGCAGTCTGCTATTGGTGTCTTGTCAACATGAGGACCAAAGAGATGTTATTGAAAGTCAGGGAAGCCATTATGATGCTGAAATATCAGAAAAAAATGAAACATTAAAACCTTAAACCTACCAACATCAACAGTTTGGAACTTCATTAAAAGGAAAGAAAGCACTGGTGAGCTAAGAAATCGCAAATGGCAAGGAAGACTTCCAGTGGATAACCAAAGAATGCTCACCATAATAAAAAATAAAATAAAATAAAAACTGCCCCATAAATTAGGAACACTCTCCAGGAGGTAGGCGTCAATGAGTCAGAGACTACCATCCGCAGAAGACTTCACCAGCAGAACTACAGAGGCTACACTGCAAGGTGCAAACCACTACTCAGCCACAAAAACAGGCTGGCCAGGTTACGGTTTGCTAAAAAGTACCTAAAAGAGCCTGCAGAGTTCTGGAAAAACATGTACCGGAGAAAGTGTGGAGAAAAAAAGGAACTGCCCAATATTCACAGCATACCACATCATCTGTGAAATATGGGGGAGGGGGTGTTATGCCTTGGGCATGTATGGCTTCCACTGGAACTGGCTCACGTCTCCTTTGATGAGGATGAATTCGGAAGTGTTCAGAAACATCTTGTCAGTCCAAGTACAAGTTAATTGCTCCAAACTCATTGGACGGCATTTCACCATACAGCAGGACAATGACCCAAAACATACTGCCATAGCAACTAGGAAATTATTCAGGGCCAAAAAGTGAATCCTATAGAATCCTATAGAACATGCATTTAATTTGCTGAAGAGGAGGACAAAACATCCTAAAAAAACAAACAACAATCGCTACAATATAGGTCTGGCAGAGCATTACCAGAGAAGATACCCAGCGTCTGGTTGGGTCAATGGGTCACAGACTTTTGCACTTTTGCATACAAAGGATTGCGGACCAAATACTAAACATGAGTGCTTAATTTGGACATTTGCATAATGCAAAAGAAGAAAAAATGCTTGTCCCATTACTTATGCAGGGCACTGCAAATGGAACCCATAAGAGTTATTCAACCAAAGAATCCTTTTAGAACCCTTTTTTTCTTTATTTTTTTAATTACATTTTTGCCCTTTCAATGACATGGAGGGAAGACACAATCACTTCCGATTTGAATTCTGACGTGTCGTGGCTCCTCTTTATTCATGCAGTTTGAGACGTGCTCAGAGGCAATATAGGAGCCTCAACCAATGAGAATCCAGGATGTTGTCAAACATTGGCAACGCACAAGTTGTGTTTGGGACTGTAACAAGTCCGTGACACAGAGGCGGAGTCGAGGTACTGTTTTCTGGGATTATCCCGTTTATTTTCATAAAATGTTAGTAATAATTCCAATGTTCGTAATAATTTCAATGTTCGTAACACAACGCCACTCGCCGACTTTCCAGTCGCCCTCCTTCTCCCTCGAACGCCGAGGCACACACATCTTAAACCATCTTGTCAACGAGGCTTCATTTGCAACAGGTGTGCAACGGAGCCTCGCCGACGTCACCCTGGCCACGGTCCTGTAGCTCCCTCTACAGGCCGAACGCTGCATGTCCCCCCACATACCCCCACCACCCGACACAGGCCGGGGACACGACGGCTGACAACCTACTCCCCCCCCCCCCTGCACGGGAGAGGAAGTCTGCGACGACCATCTGCGCCCCCGGTCTGTGCACGACCGAAAAGTTGAAGGGCTGCAACGCGAGATACCACCGGTGGAGCCACTGGAGGGGAGCATGGTCGGAGTAGAGGGTGAAAGCACGACCCAGCAGATAGTAGCGGAGGGCGCCGACCGCCCACTTGATGGCCAGGCACTCCTTCTCCACCGTGCTGTACCGGCCCTCCCTCTCCGATAGTTTGCGGCTCAGGTACAGCACCGGCCGGTCAGCCCCCTCCACCCGCTGGGTCAGCACTGCTCCCAGGCCTCTATCCGACGCGTCCGTCTGTAGGGAGAAAGGGAGGTTAAAATCAGGCGCATACAGGACCGTTTCTCCACAAAGAGCTCCCTTAAGGGCCTCGAACGACCCCTGGCACTGGCCCGACCATTGGACCGGATCCGGGGCACCCTTCCGGGTGAGGTCCGTCAAGGGACTGGCCAGCTCTGAAAACCCCGGCACGAACTGCCGGTAATAGCCAGCCAGCCCCAGGAAGGCCCTCACCTCCTTCTTTGTCTTGGGCCGCGGAGTGGCTGCGATGGCCGCAGTCTTTTCAATCTGTGGCCGCACCTCCCCCCGACCCAAGTGGTACCCCAGATACCGGATCTCCCTCCGCCCGATCAAGCACTTCTTCGGGTTGGCCGTCAGCCCCGCCTGCCTCAGGGACCTCAGGGTCCATGAGGCGCTGAAAAGTGGCTGGGGCTCCGAACAACCCGAAAGGGAGCACCGTGAACTGGAATAGCCCGAGCGGAGTGGAGAATGCAGTTTTCTCCCGGGATACCGGCGAGAGTGGAATCTGCCAGTATCCCTTCGTGAAATCCAACGTCGTGAAATACTTGGCCGTGCCAAGCCGGTCCAAGAGCTCGTCAACCCGGGGGTCTCGTCACGAGACTGCTCGAGGGGGAAGTCACCTAGCAATTAACATTGCTAAGAGACAATACAAGGACAGAATGGAGTCCAACTTTGAGGGCTCCAACTCAAGGCCGTGCCAAGCCGGTCCAAGAGCTCGTCAACCCGGGGCATCGGGTAGGCATCGAACTTGGAGACCGCATTAACCCGTCTATAATCCACACAGAACCGTATAGCCCCATCCGGCTTGTTGACAAGCACGATGGGGCTACACCAGTCACTGCAGGACTCCTCGACCACACCCAGCTCCAGCATGGCTTCCAATTCCCTGCACACAATGTCTCGTTTGTGTACCGGCAACCTATAGGGACGCGTGCGCACCGTTAAACCCGGCTGCGTTTCTATGTGGTGGTCGATAAGCGTAGTCCGACCGGGCAAGGGAGAGAACACGTCCGCGAACTTAGCTTGCAAATCTGCAACGTCCGTGGCCTGGCTAGCAGAGAGATGGTTATCAATACCGACCGGAGTGCTAACTTTTGATTTTGGGACTTCCGGACCGAACTCATCTCTCTCTGGAATTATTGTAGCCAGAGCAACAGTGACCACGTCGTTCCATTTTTTTAGGAGATTTACGTGATACACCTGCAAGCTATCCCCCCGGTCCGAGCGTACTACCTCGTAATCCACGTCCCCCATGCGACGTGTGACCACACCTGTAAATTCTCGCAGGTTAGTTCCCCTGTCGTACAGTCACTTTTGACGCTCCTGGGCTTGCAGCAAATGCTCGCGTGAGATAACCCCTAGGGCGTGGAGCTTTGTGCGCAAGTCCAGGACGTATTGAATCTCATTTTTACTGTCGCTAGACCCTTCCTCCCAATTTTCTTTAAGAAGGTCTAGGACACCCCGAGGCTTACGCCCGTAGAGTAATTCAAACGGGGAAAACCCGGTGGAAGCTTGGGGGACTTCCCGTACCGCAAACAACAGGGGATCTAGCCATTTATGCCAATTCCGACTATCTTCGTGTACGAACTTCCGGATCATTAACTTCAAGGTCCGATTGAACCGCTCACAAAGGCCATCAGTGGCCGGGTGGTAAACACTGGTTCGAATCGCCTTGATGTTCAACAAGCCATACAGTTCCTTGAGGGTGCGTGACATAAAATTAGTGCCCTGATCGGTGAGAATCTCTTTCGGGATTCCCACGTGGGAGATTACTTGAAACAATGCCTGCGCTACACTCCTGGCAGAGATATTGCGCAGCGGTATTGCCTCGGGGTATTGGGTTGCGTAATCTATCAAGACCAACACAAATCGATATCCCTGTGTACACCGATCAAATGGCCCGATAATATCCATCGCAATGCGGTCGAATGGGTTCTCGACCAATGGTAAGGGCCGCAAGGGGGCTTTACCAACTGACATTCGCGCACCACCTACGCACCTCTGCCCGAATTCCCGGCCAATAAAATCGAGCCATTATACGGTTTAGTGTCTTATCATAACCTAAATGGCCCGCCATGGGGTTGAAATGAGCCGCCTGGAAGACCATTTCCCGGCGGCTACGGGGAACCAACAACTGGGTTACTTCCTCCTGGCTATGTGAGTCACGACTTACTCGGTACAACCTGTCGCTGATAATCGCGAAATAGGGGTGGGCGCGTACTGCGTCTGGCCGTACCAAAGTACCATCAATCGCTATCACTTGGTCATAGGCCGATCGTAGGGTCTCGTCACGAGACTGCTCGAGGGGGAAGTCACCTAGCAATTAACATTGCTAAGAGACAATACAAGGACAGAATGGAGTCCAACTTTGAGGGCTCCAACTCAAGGCACATGTGGACCGGACTCAGAACAATTACAGACTTTAAAGGGACTACGAGTGTGACTGAGGAAGTGTCTCCATCTCTTCCAGATGACCTTAACACCTACTTCGCACGTTTTGAGAGCTACTCTCCGGCTGAGGAAGTACAGATGGACCAGGACCCCTGCACACTAGCAATAACAAGGGCAGATGTGTGCAAATCCTTCAAAAGGATTAATCCACACAAGGCCCCTGGACCGGATGGCATACCTGGCCGGGCTCTCAGGGTGTGTGCAGATCAGCTGGCAGGTGTGTTTACAGACATTTTCAACCTGTCACTGCTCCAGTCGGTGGTCCCCACATGTCTCAAAAAGTCCACCATCATCCCCATCCCAAAGAAGTCAAAAACATCCTGCCTCAACGACTACCGACCAGTAGCACTCACTTCCATCGTCATGAAGTGCTTTGAGCGGTTAGTCAAATCATTCATCACCTCCTCCCTCCCTGACTCACTGGACCCCATGCAGTTTGCATACAGGGCAAACAGGTCCACAGACGACGCCATCACCCTCGCCCTCCACACTGCCCTCTCCCACCTGGACCAGAAGAACACATATGTGAGAATGCTGTTCATTGACTACAGTTCAGCATTCAATACCATTGTGCCCTCCAAGCTTGCTGTGAAGCTCAGGGACCTCGGGCTCAACACCACGCTTTGTGACTGGATCCTGAGCTTCCTGACGGGCAGACCCCAGGCAGTGCGGATAGGAGGCGCCACATCATCCACCCTGACTCTCAACACCGGCGCACCCCAGGGCTGCGTGCTCAGCCCTCTCCTCTACTCCCTGTTCACACATGACTGCGTGGCCACACACAGCTCCAACACCATCATCAAGTTTGCTGACGACACGACCGTCATCGGCCTGATCACCGACGGCGACGAGACGGCGTACAGAGAGGAGGTGAGAGTCCTGACATCTTGGTGCCAGGACAACAACCTCCAGCTCAACCTCAGCAAAACTAAGGAGCTGATTGTGGACTACAGGAAGCGGCAGAGAGCCGGGCACGCCCCTATCACCATCAACGGGACGGCAGTAGAGAGAGTCAGCAGCTTCAAGTTCCTCGGGGTCCACATCTGCGAGGACCTGACCTGGACTCACCACACCGACGCCATCACAAAGACGGCAAGACAGCGGCTCTTCTTCCTCCGCAGGCTGCGGAGGTTCAACATGGACTCCAGGATACTCTGCAACTTCTACAGGTGCACCATAGAGAGTATCCTGACTGGCTGCATCACCGCCTGGTACGGCAGTTGCTCCGCCCTCAACCGTAAGACATTACAGAGGGTGGTGAAAGCTGCCCAGCACATTACCAGGACGGAGCTGCCATCCATGGAGGACCTCTACACTCAGCGCTGCAGGAAGAAGACTAACCGGATTATTAAAGACCCTCATCACCCCAGCAACAAACTGTTTCAGCTGCTACCGTCTGGCAGACGCTACCGCAGCATCCGGTCTCACACCACAAGACTCAGGGACAGTTTCATCCCACAGGCAATAAGACTGTTGAACTCCTGAGCTACTTAGCTCACCACAATGACACTTTAACTATGCCACTTTATAACATGCCACTTTATAAAATGCCACTTTATACCAGTCGACATCTGGATAAAAACGTCTGTTTACATTTCACTTTTTACATTTTACATTTACATTTATTTAGTTTTGTATTTAGGTAACTATTGTTATTGTTGTTGTTTCTTTTATTTTTATTATTTACACTTCTTATTGCACTGTTGGAGGAGCCCAAGACTTAAGAATTTCATTGCCAGCGATTGCTCTGTAACTGTTGCGCATATGACAATAAAACCATCTTGAATCTTGATCTTGAATCTTGAAACGGATAGTTCGGCGGGGGAATCTCGGGTTGAGACCCCCCCGCCGGCTCCGGCTCCTCGGCAGTGTCGCGAGGCGCCGCCTCAGCACAGAACACATTACCCGCCTCACACCTCCCTCTCTGTCGTGGACGCACCCCGGTAGCCCTGCTTACCGCTTGAGGAAACCCCTCCCAATCTACACCCAGAATAAGGGGATGCGTGAGGCGCGGGCTAACCGCCGCCTGTACACTATGCTTTTTCCCTTCAAAATGAATCTTGATCGTGACCACAGGATATTCGTGAATGTCCCCATGCACACACTTCACCAACACCCTCGATGCCTTTAACAATGCCCCCGGTCGAACCAGGCGCTCCTGGATCATGGACTGCATGCAGCCCGAATCCAAGAAGGCCTGGTGCATATCATGTTGTATCCTTACCGGAACACAATACGCCGCTCCTGGTCCGGGGGGAGGGCCCGGTATGTCGCCGATGCGGACGACCTGCCCCACCTCCCTCACTGGGCACTCCGCCTGTACATGGCCCGGCCGTCCGCATCGCCAACACACCCCCCCTGTCGCTCGGGGTGCTTCCTGTGGGGCCAGGGCTGGTTCTCGACATGCCTGCCCCTGCCATCTCGTCCTCGGGGCGGGCGCCGGTCTCTCCTCCTCCGTCACCATGGCTCCTTCCGGGCGCCGGACCGGGCGTTGGTCATCGGGGCTCCTGCGGCGGGAAGGAGAGATGGTCCTCCACCAAGGTAACGGCGGCCGCG
Source organism: Argentina silus (assembly GCF_951799395.1). Classification (NCBI taxonomy): domain Eukaryota; kingdom Metazoa; phylum Chordata; class Actinopteri; order Argentiniformes; family Argentinidae; genus Argentina; species Argentina silus. The sequence continues at coordinate 42,743,184 of NC_139654.1, forward strand.
AGATCCTGGGGCCGGTGGTACTGGACCCAGGCGGCGGTCCGGGCCGGGAGCCCCGTGGGGAATTGCTCCAACACCACCCGGTCCCCGACCTCCTCCGACGAGCTGTTCCCTGGGTCCAGCCACCGCCGCGCGCTGTCCCGCAGCTGCTGGGCGTAGGCAAAGGGCCGGCTCCCCTCCTCCATCATCAGGGCCCTGACGAGCTCCAGGAGGAGGGTACGGTCCTCAGCCCTTGCCGTCACCATCTCCCTCACCGCGGTCTGGTGCTCCTGCTGGAGGTGGGCCTGCTGCTCCAGTATAAGGGCCATCCTTCCGATAGCCGCGCTTAACGCCTCCATTCCCTTTTTTTCTCCGCCTTCGCTGTGCCCCACGTTGGGCGCCACTGTAACAAGTCTGTGACACAGAGGCGGAGTCGAGGTACTGTTTTCTGGGAGTATCCCGTTTATTTTCATAAAATGTTAGTAATAATTCCAATGTTCGTAATAATTTCAATGTTCGTAACACGCCACTCGGCGACTTTCCAGTCGCCCTCCTTCTCCCTCGAACGCCGAGGCACACACATCGTTAACCATCTAGTCAACGAGGCTTCATTTGAAACAGGTGTGCAACGGAGCCTCGCCGACGTCACCCTGGCCACGGTCCTGTAGCTCCCTCTACAGGCCGAACGCTGCATGTCCCCCCACAGGGACCATACTACAGAATACTTAAAAGCTTAAAACTTAAATCGCTCAATAACAGATTCAAATTATTAATGTGGAAGCATGAAATTGTTGCTTGGGCAGTGTACATTGCATCAAGACAGATCATTTGTCTTGGTGTACGAGACCATTTCGTCGGTTGGATCGTCTGTGTTTGTGAAAATCGCACGGTGTCCGCCTGGTTTAAGAGTGTATACTGTAGACACTGAGAGATACATATATCCATCATAGTTAACAATAACCAGGATCAGTTTAGCAGACTCAGCCCCACAGTTTCCCATATTTCTGGAAGCTCTCTGTGTCAAAATTGGTGAAACCACCCTGGGAACAAAAAACAAAACAAAGAAATAGCCAGTTCATAAATGCTTGTCATAAACCTGAACTGTGGCTTAGTTTATGATGGCCCTTTTCCACTACAGACCGGCTCCCACTCCTCTCTTTTCGTTTTCGTTCAAAAGCTTTATTGCCCATTTTTCTGGGTAAAACAATTCATATTCAGCTCCCATGGCTTTCACCACAACAACACACATCATGGATGAGTCTACAATGTTGTTGTTTATGGGCTTAATCTCTACAAACCTTCTTATATCCCATCATCGTCCTGAGGAAAGGGATGGGTTTGAGACAAGGAATGCCTAGTTTTTTTAATATTCCATATGGCCAGTATCCATACCTGGTCAGAACAAATATAAATCAACAATCTGACTTGAAACAAAAGCAAAACGATCAAGTCATAGGTATCATTGAAACTGTTAGATAACTGTAATTATCAATACTATCATTTGTATGTATTATTACAACTAACTAACTAACAAATAATATTTTTTATTAAAACTTCTTACACTACGATCAGAGTGATGAGTAAGGCAAGGAGAGTCCATGTCTCGGTGGAGAAGTACGGAAGGTAACCCATCTTTACAGGTTCAATCACTTCTTCTGAGTAACCCCGGACACGTCTGCTGAAGTGATTATTTTATCCCATCATGACACCTGTGTTTCAGATCATGAAACACAGGCGAAAGAGTATGTGAGAGGTGAAGTTGAAGCCATGGCTAGTGAATGATTGAAAGGATCCCTGCGCAGAGGGCAACACTCAGTGATGTTATTGTCGGCCTTTATCTTAACATCCTGCTAATAGTTGCTGCCTGTTTGATCCCTATCGGGTTTTAATAGTTTGCAGACCCATTGATTCAAGAAGGACTATGGGGCAAATATTTTTGGGCAAATATTTTCTTTCGAGTAATACTGAATTTTACATATTTGAACTCCTCTAAAAATGTGTTATGTTCTTTACATGTATGCACTTGTTTTATATCATTGGCTCCTAAAAACAGTATTTCAAAATACTAGTTCAAAACACATCACATATTACAGTAATGAAGCAACTGATTAACATGAATACAGTGCTCTTCATAAGTATTGGAAAGAGGAAGCATTTTCTGTTCTTTTAGCTCTACACTTGGATTTGAAATCAAACAAATATTATGGGGTCAAAGTAGAGATTCTCAACTTTAATTCAATGGGTTTTTAAAAAAACATTTGTAAACATACTCCCACTATTTCAGGGCTTCAAAAGTATCATATAATGTCCAAATAAAGTACTAATGTTTCGTATTAGGTCAACAATCTGCCTGAAGTCTGCGACCCCACCAGGCACTATCCACTATCCACTATCCACTATCCACTATCCACTCATCTTTAGAAAATCATTGACATTTCCACATGGTATTGTGTCATAGAGTAGCTTCCCTACAGCAATATTATCTTGACATTGGGATCCTTTGTCCAAACCATATTTCAGGGTGTATGTTTGGTTGCAGGGGCCCAGGCTGTGCTCTCTGACTGCTCCAACTGTAGTAGACCCTGCAGTGAGGAAGAGGTCAACATGCTGCAGTACCGTCAGCCAATCACACACAAGAACCAACAGATCGCCAAGACCTCCATTGAACCATGCACGCACGCACACACACACACACACACACACACACACACACACACACACACACACACACAAACACTGTCTCAACAGCCCCTTCCTTCACTCTCACTCTCTCTCTCTGTAGGTGGGTCAGGCTGCGTATTCAGCCTCTAAGGGGGGTATTGTTGGGATGACTCTACCCATCGCCCGAGACCTGGCACCCATGGACATCTGTGTGGTCACCATCGCACCCAGTCAGTAAACACACACACATACATACGCACTCTTTCACACACTCCTCACCCCCCCCCTTCCTCTCCATATCAGACAACCTCTCTCTCCCTCTCCTTAGGTTCTGTTCTCCACTCCTCTCCTGGCGGGTTAACCTGAGAAGGTGCGTTCATTCCTGGCCCGCCAAGTGCTCTTCCCCTCGCGCCTGGGAGACCCTGCAGAGTTTGCCCACCTGGTGACATCACTGGCTGAGAACCCCATGATCAATGGAGAGGTCATCAAACTGGATGGAGCTATCCGCATGCAGCCCTGAGAGAGAGTGAGTGTGTGTGTGTGTGTGTGTGTGTGTGTGTGTGTGTGTGTGTGTGTGTGTGTGTGTGTGTGTGTGTGTGTCTGTGTGTGATCCAAGGTATACCACTGTGACAGCTCCGATGTGTGTGTGCATGTGAGGTGTGTGTTCATGTCTGGTACTCCAAGCTCTGCTGTACTGTACGCTCCATGCAGTTTTGTTTTGTTTTGTAAACTGATCCAGTAATAAACTTCTAATGAGTCTGAGTCTCTCCTCCTCTGTGTCCGTGTAAAGTGAGGTCAGTAGGAGCCTTATGAGGCAAGTGTACCTTCATTTGTCCTATTAGAAGTGAATAGAACGCCTGGACACAGGAAATGCTAAATGCTAAAGCTCTCATAACATCACACCTGCACCAGTGTGTAGCTTTATGTACATGTCATCCACAACATTTGAGTGAAGGGAAAGGGACACATTTCTTTTGGAATGGAAAGGAGTCGAGGTACAGTATCTTGGTATACACACGTTTGCTCCAGTTTTGTACCCATTGACTGTGACCCTGTTTGTGTAAGAGGCTAGGGCTGACCCATTCTGATTCAAGATGTTTGTGTAAAAAAGGTATTTATTGCATATATTGTCCACTAAAAAGCAGATGATGGTACAAGTGTAAGGGACCAAGTGCTCCAATCTCAGTCTAGCCTGAAGATCATTCCATATCTGAGGAGCACAGCAGCTAAAAAGTTCTTCTCAATTCTGTCACTTGTATCACTTGTAGCACATTAAATAGTAACAAGCTGCAAGTTTGATCGCCACTAAGTCGCCATAAAAGCAATGATGTGAGGTAAAATGGGAGTTTTAAAAGAACTGCTTCATATACAGATGAAATCCAATGATAAGCCCTTCTCAACGTCAAAGAATCCCAACCCACAGACTGATACAAAAGACAATGGTGGGTACAGAAAACATGCCTACAAATGAACTGCAGAGCAGAGTGATAAATCGGGTCTAGTGGTTTAAGAATTGAGGCTGTCGTGTGATTTTAAATTGTGTCACCATAATCACGGACAGGGAGGAGCGTTGCCAAGACAATCTTCCTCCTATTATCAAAGGTGAAGCAAGACATTTCTTTACAAAACAAGTACAAGTCTAACTCACAAACTCTTCACTTTTTCAACATGTATTTTAAAAGTGTATCATCTATGTAAATGCCCAGGTACTTATAATGGGGAACTTGTTCAGTTTGGGTTCTTTTCAGGGTACAAATATGTTGATCATTGTAATCAATATTATGGCATATAGAGAAAAACATAACAGACCTCATGCATACCTCTTCAAATTAAGGTTTACCCAGATTGTTTCTAATCTAAACCATGTGCATACATGTGCCATGTTTTTTCTTCCTCAACTTGTAAATGTAAAAAACACAAACACCACCACTTTGTCTTTTTGTGGTGTTAGGAATACAGACCTCACAGATAAAAATGTTTTGATAAAGGTCATAAACCGAAACGTCGACACAATAAATAAGCAGAGGTAACAATCGTGTGTGCAGGAGTATTCATTTTTTACATACCTTTTCTTTCTAAACTCATCATCACTCAACATAGTTTACAGCTATGCAACTTGTAAAATACAGCATTTCAAACATGACACACAGTTTGCCTTTGAATATGACTTTAATGAAAGAGAATTGAAACGGCAAGTGTAGTTATAGTGGTAGTATGCAGGGTAGTTATTGTGGTAGTAAGTTCGAGATAGTTGTGGATTTCCAGAATTGTCTCTGTGTTGAAATATCTGAAAGAGAAAAATTGTCTTATCATTTGTATAGATAAAATCTAAATTATTTTGAGGTGATTTGAGAAGCCAAAAGGATCATGCTTAGAATGCACTGTAAGCAGATAATGGAGGGCATACCTGTATTTTGTTTCCCTTTATGGAAAGTCTTCTCCATGCTCTCTCTGGCAAACTCCAGGTTCGCCGCCATTACTCTTTTCTTTTCAGTCTTCTCCTTCTCTCTCTCCATTTCTGTCTTCATCCTCTTCACGACATCTTCTGTAATCTTTGTCATCAACTCTTTCACTTCCCTCTCCCTCCTTTCCACCATATTATTTATCATCCCATCCATCTCTTCTCTCATGCGTTTAACGTCATCTTCTTTCTCCTTCAGGATTTTCTCCATCTCTTTCTCGACCACTTCTACTCTCTTCATTGCCTCCAACTCCTTTTTCACCCATTCAATATCCTTTTCTTTCTCCTGTTCATTCCTGTTTCTCTGTCTCTCCTCCTCTGCCCATTTCATCACCTCCATCCTCTCTTTCACTTGTTTCACCTCCATTTCTTTCTCCTCCAGGATTCTCTCCATCTCTTTCTCGGCCTCCTCTACTCTCTTCATCGCCTCCAACTCCTTTCTCATCCATTCAAAATCCTTTTCTTTCTCCTTCTCACTCCTGTTTCTCTCTCTCTCCTCCTCTGCCCATTTCATCACCTCCATCCTCTCTTTCACTTGTTTCACCTCCATTTCTTTCTCCTCCAGGATTCTCTCCATCTCTTCTACTGTCTTCATACCCGCCTCCAACTCCTTTCTCATCCATTCAAAATCCTTTTCTTTCTCCTTCTCACTCCTGTTTCTCTCTCTCTCCTCCTCTGCCCATTTCATCACCTCCATCCTCTCTTTCACTTGTTTCACCTCCATTTCTTTCTCCTCCAGGATTCTCTCCATCTCTTCTACTGTCTTCATACCCGCCTCCATCTCCTTTCTCATCCATTCAATATCGTTTTCTTTCTCCTTCTCAATCTTCTCCTTCTCCCTCTCCATCTCTGTCTTCATCCACTTCACGACATCTTCTGTAATCTTTCTCATCTCCTCTTCCACTTCACTCTCCCTCCTTTCCAACATATTCTTTATCACATCCATCTCTTCTCTCACGTGTTTAACGTCACATTCTTTCTCCTCCAGGATTCTCTCCATCTCTCTCTCCATCTCTTCGACTCTCTTCATCACCTCCAACTCCTTTCTCATCCATTCAAAATCCTTTTCTTTCTCCTTCTCACTCCTGTTTCTCTCTCTCTCCTCCTCTGCCCATTTCATCACCTCCATCCTCTCTTTCACTTGTTTCACCTCCCTTTCTTTCTCCTCCAGGATTCTCTCCATCTCTCTCTCCATCTCTTCTTCTCTCTTCATACCCGCCTCCATCTCCTTTCTCATCCATTCAATAACCTTTTCTTTCTCCTTTTCAATCTTCTCCCTCTCTCTCTCCATCTCTGTCTTCATCCTCATCTCCTCTTTCACTTCCCTCTCCCTCCTTTCCACCATATTCTTTATCATCACATCCATCTCTTCTCTCACACGTTTAACGTCGCATTCTTTCTCCTCCAGGATTTTCTCCTTCTCTCTCTCCACCTCCTCTACTCTCTTCATCACCTCCAACTCCTTTCTCATCCATTCAATATCCTTTTCTTTCTTCTTCTCATTCCTGTCTTTTTCTCTCTCCTCCTCTGCCCATTTCATCACCTCCATCCTCTCTTTCACTTGTTTCACCTCCATTTCTTTCTCCTCTAGGATTCTCTCCATCTCTCTGTCAACCTCTTCTACCCTTCTCTTCATCACCTCCATTGTTTCGGTCTCCTTCTCACTCATCTTTAATCTCTCTTCGCTCTTCTTTACCTCCTTCTCTCTCTCCTGCACCACCCTCTCTCTCTCCTCCACCTCCTTCTCTCTCCTCTTCATCTCATTTCTTGTTTTTTCCATCTCCCTCTGGAAAGTCTCCTCCATCTCCTTTGTCACTTTCTCCACCTCCTCCACCTCTTTCGCCTTTATTTCCAACTGGACAATCCTCTCCTCCAAATCCTTTTTGTTATTTTCCTGCGTCTTTTGAATGCGACTGAGTATTGCATTGCATTCATTCACTTTCTCAGTGTCTCTATCCAACACTTTCCTCTTCCTCTCCATATTATCTTTAAGATGGTTGACTATCTTCCTCTTCCTCTCCACCATTTCTCTGTCCTTGTCCACCATTTCTCTGTCCTTGTCCACCCTCTCTCTCTCCTCCTTCAGCCTCTCCTTCTCTGCATCGGTGTGCTCCTTCACCTTATGCAGAAGGTTTTGGGCTCCCTCCACCTCTTCCGCTCTCTCCTCCATCTCCCTCCTCCAACCCTCCTTCTCTTCCTTTCTTTCTTTAGCCACTCTGGCCCTCTCTCTCGTGTGCCTGGCCCGTCTTGATGTCCTCTGTGGGAGTGGGGTGTAGGCTGCGAAAGCTGCCGGTCCTGCTGCCTCCATCATCAGGGCAGCCTGATCCTCTTTACACTCCTGTGGACATACAGTGAACACACTACAGGTGCAGTCTCGAGAATGTCTCTATGAATGTATTTGTCTTTTCTGAGTATAAAACCATTCAATTGTCTCCAGTGATCTTTACATATTGTCTATGTTTAGCCATCCTGAATGGGGTGAGTGGGTAGTTATCAAATACAGTAGCATAGGGCTTTGAAACTTCCTGATGGAGATGACAGACACAATGACAGGGAAACGTCAAGAAATATGATTGCGTTAGATAACAGGCTTCCCTCGCAAAGAGATTGCGGTACCTCACAATGTTCTCAAGAATAGGCTGTTGCGTTCCCAATTTCCCAAAAGGGGCTCTCTAGTTTTGCCTTTAAAAAAGGCCTACATCTACCTTTTATTCAACATATCCGACACAATTTATATTGCAAATCATGTAGGCCTGTACAGTAAGTAATTGTAGGCCCTTTGCAAAGTCAACTTACGACTTACTTAAGGAAAGGTCCTGTCGATTAAGACCTATTAGTGCCAACTATGTTTGGTTATATTTTAGATAGGGCCTACCTGAAAACATCAAATTAACCATTTTGATATTGTTCTGTCAATCATCTTTCTTCGATAGTCCATCCTCTATAGGTTATTTATAAAGCTGTCTCGTTTTAATGTTGATATTTAAAATGGTTGATTTTGCAGCCACATTTCTCTCTGTAACAACGATTGAGCTCGTCCCGTTTCACTTTTTAGGCTGTTACGCTGCTCTTTCACTGACAAACAGCTGTTTTTGGAATTAAGCGCTCACCGAAATTACCGCGATTTGACTTGATGTTGGGATCAAACTGTCTGCCGAGTCGGATGAATTACTTCCCAGAGATCTAACAACAAAGAGTAGCCAATTAAGGGTATTTCTTTGCAGTAGGTCTAGGTCCTGATTGTGGGGGAAATGTTGCTTTGAATTGTAGGCTACTTTGACTGGACGATAACATACGAATACAAACAAGTGTACAGTAACATGTTGTCACCACGGATGATAGAGCTTGATTTGATTAAATTTGATTAATTTTCAGCCCTGCTTCTTACAGCTTTGCGTTTACTTGAAGGCAGTTCACGGACTTGAGGTAGGCTGAAAATATACAGGAGCTTGTAGGCCTAGTGCTTATTCGATGAAGGTAGGGTGGATCTGCGCGAAGCCCACACATCGTGTCGCTCACCGGCCCCGCAGCCCACAGATCGACCGGCCCACCAGCAGCCATGGCACAGCCCTTTACACAACATTTAGGCAGCACCCCCTCTCGAAAGATACATCCTACGTCCTTGGACATTTGGCCCAAGTATTGGGGCAATTTAATATAAAGTATTCCCGTTTATTTAAACTAAAATAGAGCAAGGCAAACTTACCTGCGGCGGGTCCCACCAGTTTTTCTCCATTGTGTTGAAATGTAATTGAATCTATTTCCACTAATGAGCGTAACACATTACAAATGACAACCAGCAAAGGCTATTTGACAACAACTGGAGGTTCAAGTGACCAAAGTGACTTTTACATAAATTTACGTCATTGCTAGCAGCGTCATCAAGACAACAGCATTATGACGCAGGAGATATTTATTTGATTACAGATATGGTCATGTTGTTTCTTGGAAAATATACGTCGTTGGGATTAATCATCATCATATTATTAATTAATAGACAAAACACAGACATAGATATAGGTATATAGATCAGTGGTAGGGGCTCGGGGTCGTTTCTGGACATGGCCCTCCATTGTAATTTACATTTACATTCATGGCATTTAGCAGACGCCTTTATCCAAAGCGACTTACAACAATACATTTGTTTAAGTAATTGAATCATCTATCCAACAGTCATCATAAGACAAAGTAATCAATGCTCACACCAGGGGCCATAGGCAGTCGGCTATTTCATTTTATTTGTATTAGCAGGAGAGAACTTGTACAAGGGGGGTAGCGGGGATGAAGAGGTCTCTGGGTGGGGTTGGGGTTAGGGTTAGTATAGGGGGGGGGATAAATGGAAAACATACTCGTGGTTCAGGTATTAACTGCCAATGAACTTAGTTGGAACAATACAAATTACAATGTAAAACAATAACAATATAATATCAACATTTCAGTATTATATCAAAATAATGATTTAGAAATATGGTACAACCTGTGAGCTGCCTGGTTGCCTTGGCAACGGTAAACTACAGCGCTGTTCATCAGCGGTTCGGGCTCTGGCTCTAACCGTCTACCTTCTCTTAACCGTTAGGAGAAAACGAAGAAAAACAAAGAAAATGTAAACTACAAAACACTCTAACATTAAATCCTACACATACATCTGTATCAGTGGAGTCAGGCAAACGTTACACCAGACTCCCTTCGACATGTTTTGTCAGGTGTCATTTGACAACAACCACTCATCGTAAACGGCAAACTAGTGCTAACTCGTCCTCGTTTAGGATACCAAGCTAGCGCAATTACCGCTAACAGACTACAAACTTCATATGCTACTATGCCTAACGGTACACTAAATAGAAAGCCTACATTAATGACAAACTGTATTAATGCTTATGCTTAAGAATAAATGGAAAACACACTAGTGAGTCGTCTGGTCCTCAGTCTTTACTGGTTCAGGTATTAACTGCCAACTGAAGAACGCAGCGCAAGCCACAGCTTATATACCCGCAGGTGATCTAGTGCCTTTTATACTCCAAATAGAAATGCGTGAAATTGAATGGGGGGAGTCTGTAAACATGCAAGATAAAGTGCATACATATAAAATAACACATTTACGTAAGTGGCCAATTACATATAAATATATTATGTGCCACATAAACAGTGGAAAAAGCAGTGAAGCCCTTAGCAGACATAGGGGAAAATGTACAGTATATACAAACATGTACAGGAGCAGGACGTATTGTGTCTCTGTTAACACAGTTGTGTCATGTGTAATTGTGTTAAATGATCCATAATAAGTGCTGTCCAGTTTCCTCTATATTATATATAACATGGTGAATAACTCCCCGATATTTCTTTAAGGCCAATATCAGATATGTCTGTCAAGCTCTAATTACAATGAGCTGTCCTCCCATTTCTACCTCCATCAGCCTCCTGTTGCACAGTAATGAGTGATAAAGACACCTGATGACAAGGATGAGAAATGTAAAGATCACGGTTTCATCCAAGGCCCATCTACCTTTCATTCAAATTATGCTAAGATTATTATCATTGGTGATTTTAACCTACATGTGGACAATAAGACTGACTCGACAGCCATGGATTTGATGAATCTCTTGAATTCTACGGACTTTATTCAGCGAGTTACTGGGCTCACCCATAACCACTGCCACACCCTGGACCTAGTGATTACAAAGGGTCTTACTCCTGTTGCATCCTCTATTATTTATCTAGCCATGTCGCTGAGCAGATGAGATTCATGATGATGAATATGAATAGTACACCATCAACAGCTTCCTCCTGTGATAATGATTTATTAACCAGCTTCAACACCAAACTAAGGGCAACTATCGACTCTGTAGCACCAGTCAAACAGTTTGATTGATTTCCTGGTGAAATGCATTGCGGACATATGGATGTCACAGAACTAGTCATTCGAGCAAAAACCAGGTAGGACACTCCATTTTAAAAAGCGTGTTTTCCGAACCAAAACAGCGTTTGTAAATGACATATTTATTTCAAGGGATCTCGTTCCCTGATCGCTACCGATTAAAGATAGTCATTACAACCTTTAGGAAGCTTTTAAAAAGGTTGAATATTACATGGACCTTTACAGAACACAGCTGTAAAGGTGCAACCTTTCCTCTCCCAGGCTGACACTGAATGACAAATGCATGCTTGTATTACTAGCAGCCTTGATTACTGTAACACTCTCCTGTCTGGTCGACCAAAGAAAGCTATTGGCAAATGATACAGAATGCAGCAGCACGAGTCAGATGGAGAGCACATATCATACAAGTCTCTGCACTGATAACCTGTTCGTTTTATAATTTATTTTAAGATAATTGTATTAGTTTAGAAATCACTCTATGGTCACGCACACCACTGCATGTCAGACATGCTTTTAAGGTATATACCCTGTAGATCCCTCAGGTCCTCAGGTACTGGCCTTTTAACTATTCTGAAGATTCCAACAACACCTATCTACTTCCTGTTTCACATGAATAATACTGGGCAGAAGTCTGCACAGGGATGCTACAGACACATTAGCACACTGCAAAATACTGTCACCTATCTAACCATCTGTTCCAAAGCAATAGTAATAGATACTGTAGGAGTCTGCAGTGCACAGGGGTTACACACTCATCAGTACCCTCTAAAATACTGTCACTATCATATTTCCTGTTCCACATGAATAGTACTATATAGGAGTCTGCAGAGGGGTTACCTTGTTGGGAAACAGTGTCTAGGAGGCAGTTGTACCGACTGTGAGGAACAGTGAGCTGAAGATGTCAAACTTGAGCATTTTCTTGATGTTGGTCACAAAGGTGTCAGAGGGGTTGTGGAGGGAGTCGATGTCGACACTGAATGAAGTGCTGACGACCACATCCATACTGTATGGTCCAAAGAACCTGGAACACAACCACAAAATCTTTGACCACCAGAACCACAACCACAAAATTAAAGGGGGAGTTCACTGAAATTACAAATTCACCATATCTTCTCGGAGAGAAATACTCACTCTTTTAGTTCAATGGGCTCTTCGTTATCGGCCGTCTTCTTCAGATTGCTGACCAAATTACCAGAGTGCTGCTTCATGATCCCGAACATCTGAGTTGGGAAGGATACATGGAAAAATATGATGATTGATACATGGATTAATATGTGCAAAACATGGGTTAATATCATGTTTGAAACAGGAATTATTTTAATGTTTATATAGCCTGAGAATATACATTCATACAGGATACATTATGTATATAGTCAAGGAATAAGTGACTCCAAAGATGAACTATTATTCTAAACTCTGTCATCTGACCACTGAACTTATCTAAGATAAGATTAAATATACTTTGTTGTCCCGGATGGAAATTTGTCTTGGACAATTAAAGTTGCTGCTTCACACAACAACAAACAACAATGAATACACACTATACACATAGTACAAATCACATAAACACACAAACACACGTCAGAGTTGTTAGTCATTCATTTATTTGTGTTGTTGGAATGAATAAAAGAAGGAGAGGAGAGATGGGACTGTACCTCTTTGATCCGCCCACTGGTGAAGGAGGGAGACAGGACACTGCGGATCCGTCTCCATGCATCATCCTCAGCGATAAACACGGCGTCATACAGAGGCCCGTTGAGATAGAAATTCTAGAAAAATAACAATGATTATATACTGCAAAATTAACCGAATATTAATAATGCTATAATAACAATGATATTATCTATTTAATGAGCCCTTATGTTTTTTTCCCCATACAACAACTTCAATTTAGCGTATTACCCTCCTGTTAGTGAAAAGGGAGTAGAATTCCTTGATGAGGATGGTTTTGATCATGGCTGTGTCCATGATACACAGGACGGGCTGACGGCCATCATAGATCCTACAGACCAGCAAAAACAAAGATAGTTAGATATACACTCACCCAACACTTTATTAGGAACACTATACTAATACCAGGTAGAGCCTCCCTTTGCTCTCAAAACAGCCTAAATTCTTCGTGACATTGATTCCTTTGAGATTCTGGTCAATGATGACATGATTGCATCACGCAATTCCTGCACATTTTTCAGGTGCACTTTCAAGATGTGAATCTCCCGTTGTGCCACATCCCAAAGATGTTCTATTGGATTCAGATCCGGTGACAAGGAAGGCCACTGAAGAACACTGAACTCATTGTCATGTTCATGAAACCAGTTTAAGACGACTTTTGCTTTGTGACATGGTGCATTATCATGCTGGAAGTAGCCATTAGAAGGTGGGTAAATTGTGGCCATGAAGGGATGCACAGCAATGTCAGCAACAATACTTAAATAGGCTGTGGCATTCAAGCAAATATACCGTAGATAGAGACAGACAGACCCATCACAGATCCTGCACTCTTTGAAAAAGTGCTACCTAGAACCAAAAAGGGTTCTTCTTCCACTGTCCCTTTGAAGAAACCTTTTGGGTTCCATGTAAAACCCTTTCCACAGAAGGTTATACAGTACCGTGCGTAAGTAATGGGACAGTGAAGCATTTTTTCTTCTGTTTGGATTTGAAATAAAAACGTAGAGATTTTTATTTTTTATATAATGTACATATTGGTTTATCATTCAGAAATTCCAACACTTTTATGCATAATCCCCCTATTTCAGGCTACACAAAAGTGATAGGACAATTGGCTTGACAAGTGTGTTCGTCAGGTGTGTTCCGTCACATAATTTGTGCAGTCTGCTATTGGTGTCTTGTCAACATGAGGACCAAAGAGATGTTATTGAAAGTCAGGGAAGCCATTATGATGCTGAAATATCAGAAAAAAAATAAACATAGCCAAAACCTTAAACCTACCAAAATCAACAGTTTGGAACTTCATTTAACTTCATTAAAAGGAAAGAAAGCACTGGTGAGCTCAGAAATCGCAAATTACCTAGTAGGCCAAGGAAGACTTCCAGTGGATAACCAAAGAATGCTCACCATAATTGAGAATCATTTATTTACATCTTGTCAGTCCAAGTACAAGTAAATGGCTCCAAACTCATTGGACAGCATTTCATCATACAGCAGGACAATGACCCAAAACATACTGCCATAGGAACTAGGGAATTTTTCAGGGCCAAAAAGTGGAAAGTTGTTGACTGGCCAAGTCAGTCTCCAGATTTAAATCCTATAGAACATGCATTTCATTTGCTCAAGAGGAGACTTAGGGCAAAACATCCTAAAAAAACAACAACAGTCGCTGCAACATAGCATAGCGGTCAATGGGTCACAGACTTTTGCACTTTTGCATACAAAGGATTGGGGACCAAATACTAAACATGAGTGTTTAATTTAGACATTTGATAATGCAAAAGAAGGAAAAATGCTTGGGCACCAAAATGGCTAGAGCCAGCCCTGATTAACAGAACCTTTATCGAGCGCACAACATCACATTAATGCCCATAGGAAGAATGAGAATAGAGTATCAACAAAATAACCAATTTAACACAATTTAAAACAACATACGTCTGTAAGTTTTAACCATACGTTAACGTGCGTCAAGGACAACGCGGGAGAATGATGCCCGTGATGGGCCTAAGCCAAAACTCAAAGAATATCTCGCTGTCCCTCTCCTTAAATATCATTCCCAACAAAGGACAAGGTGTTAGATACATTACAATAGCAAAGGAATTGACAAATGGTGAAAGCTGAAAAATCTGAAACATAGTCAAAACCTTAGACTTGCCAAAATCAAGCACTGATGAGCTCAGCAATCGCAAATGGCTGAGGCTTCACTGCAAGATGCAAACCACTAGTTATTCTTAAAAAGGATAGTCAGGTTACAGTTTGCTAAGAAGTACCTAAAAAGCCTGCAGAGGTGTGGAAAAAAGTCTTGTGGACAGATAAGATGAATATTATCAGAGTGATTGCAAGAGGAAAGTTTGGAGAAAAAAGGATCTGCCCAAGGTTTACAGCATACCATCTCATCTGTGAAACATGGTGGAGGGGATGCTATGGTTTGGGCATGTATAGCTGCCACTAGAACTTGCTAACTTATCATAATTGATGATGTTACTGCTGACAGCAGCAGCAGAATGTATTCTGAAGTGTACAGAAACATCTTGTCTGGTCGAGTAAAAGCAATGCTTCCAAATTCATTGGATGGCGCTTCATCAAACAGTAAGACAATGACCCAAAACATACTGCCATTGGAGCTAGGGAGATTTTCAGGGCGAAAAAGTGGAAAGTTCTTGACTGGCCATGTCAATCTTTGGATTTAAATCCTATTGAACATGCATTTCATTTTCTGATGGTAAGATTTTGGGCAAAAAGACCTGGCAAAAAGATGGCTGGCCTGGCAGAATATCACCAGAGAAGATACCCAGCACCTGGTGGGGTCAATGGGTCCCAGACGGTTATTGCATACAAAGTATTGTCGACCAAATACTAAACATGAGTGCATCATTTCGACCATGTATACCAATACTAGACAAAAGAAAAGAAAAGAATCTAGCAAAAGCAAACTATGTTCTGACAGGGTTTGACTCATCTAATACGACATCAGATCTGGATAGGTTCCTTGATTTCCTCTGAAAGGTGACATAGGCATGAAAACATGTACACAACATCAAGAAGAAACCATTGATTAAAGCCAAATCAATTGACAGAGGCATGGCAGAAAATGTGTGTTGTCTCTTTAAAAGAAATGTTAAAAATCTCTTTGTTTTCCCTGAATGAAACAAAGCACAGGTGTTTAAAAGGCCAGCCCCACCCCTGATTACAATGATCCACACATGGAGACAGCCAAAGCAACATAGATCAATAAGACATCGCACATGTCACACCAGAATGTGTGTTGGCAAGTGTGTGCCCTTATAGCCAGGATCCACTCTCTGGTCACATCTCCCTGATGTTGGTTATGAAGAACTTTATCAAACGTTTGGATTTGAAATTAAACAATTACTACAAGGTTAAAGTAGAGATTCTCAGCTTTTATTTGATGGTATTTGTATACACATTGGTTTCACCATTTAGAAATTACCCCACTTTTTATGCATAATCCCCCTATTTCAGTGTACCCAAAAGTAATGGGACAGACTTATCAAATGTCCAAATGAAGCAGTCATGTTTAGTATTTAGTGGACAATCCACTAGTATTTAGTGGACAATAACTGCCTGAAGTCTGCAACCCACTAACCTCACCAGACGCTGGGCATCTTCTTTGGTGATGCTCTGCTAGGCCTGTACTGCAGCCATCTTTAGTTGTTGTTTGTTTTGAGGTCTTTTTGCCTAAATTCTTATCATTAGGGGAATGTAATGCATGTTCAATTGAATTTTAATCTGAAGATTGACTTGGCCAATCAAGATCTTTCCACTAGTTGCTATGGCAGTGTTTTGGGTCATTGTTTTATTGTATGGTGTGGCTCCATCCAATGCATTTGGAGGCATTTGCTTGCACTCAAGCAGACAAGATGTTTCTGTGCACTTCAGAATACATTCTGCTGCTGCCGTCAGCAGGTACAATCATCAATTAAGACAAGTTAGCAAGTTCTAATGGCAACTATACATGCCCACACCTAACACCCCCTGCACCATGTTTCACAGATGAGGTGGTATGCTGTAAATCTTGGGCAGATCCTTTTTTCTCCAAACTTTTGTCACTCTAGTCCATGATAATATTCATCTTATCTGTCCACAATACCTTTTACGAGACCTCTGCAGGCTTTTTAGGTACTCTTTTTTAGCAAACTGTGACCATCCTTTTTGATGATAACTAGTGGTTTTTGATGATAAATGTGTCTTCCTCTTAGTTATAAACAAACCAGAATTAAATGCATAGGTCTATGTATGGATGGATGGATGGATGTTGTCATTGGAACAGCTGGAAGACTTTCTCTGCATCCCCGAAAAAACACATGTACGCAAGCACGCACAAACACACACACACACACGCACACACACACACACACACACACACACACATGCATGTTTAAGTTATGCGTAGCCCATGTTTATTAGTTGACTTAGTTGTGGGGTTAGTTTAGATACAGTGCACGATGCAACAAACAGGTACAATATCAGCACACCTCAGCATTGCTACACCCACGTGCTACCACAGGGAACTGGTACCCGCATAGTTAGATATGGTGCTAGTCCCACACCAGAGAGAACTGGTATGTTCCAATTCATTATACGAGGTAACTAGCTAGTAAATTATTAATTACTAGAAAGTGCTCAGTAGTCCTAGGGCTACAAACACAAGCTGACCAACCCTCCTGCAAACAGGGTGCTAATATTTCTCAATATTACCTTGTCAAAGCTCGCCAAGGTTCTCAGCTGTCCGGAAACAACAAGTAACTTAGTTAGCCGTCCGTCCCAAGTGCTAGCTGTAGCCTACACATGTGACCTTGCAAGTTCTAATAATAACCTGAGGAATTATCGTCGAGCTGGGGTCCAACAATAACAAAGAATTGAGAGCTCACAGGTTAGCTTGCTAGCTCAGAGAGTTAACAGGTGCTCAGAAGATGAAAATCGTCGTTGAGCTGAACCGTAGGATTCTATCAGAGACAATCTAACGCCCCGTGAGAATCATAGGCTGAGGTGTAGCCAGCTACAACAACACAACTACAGTACACTTTTCAACCTAATGCCTCATGAGAATCATAGGCTGAGGTGTAGCCAGCTACAACAACACAACTACAGTACACTTTTCAACCTAACGCCCCGTGAGAATCATAGGCTGAGGTGTACCCAGCTACAACAACACAACTACAGTACACTTCAGACAGTCAGAGAGTGAAGAGTGGAAAGGATGAAATGGTGCGCTTGGAGCATCTCTTTATTGGGACAGGTGATGGGCGTTGCTATCACTTGCAAGTGTGTACGAGGTGTGATTCTGTGAATCAAGATGTAAATACAGTGCTCTCTGAAAGTATTCAGACCCCTTCACTTTTTCCACATTTTGTGATGTTACAGCCTTTTTCCTCATCAATCTACACACAATACCCCATAATGACAAAGCAAAAACAGGTTTTTAGAAATTGTTGCTAATTTATTCAAAATAAAAAACTGAAATATCACCTTTACATAAGTATTCAGACCCTTTACTCAGTTCTTTGTTGAAGCACCTTTGTCATTATTGCGTATTGTGTGTAGATTAATGAGGAAAAAAAATAATTTCATCTATTTTTGAATAAGGCTGTAACATAACATAATACGGAAAAAGTGAAGGGGTCTGAATACTTTCAGAATGCACTGTATGTGCCTGTTATAGTCCCATTGTGTGATTGGTGTGTGTACTGTTTTCTGGCACAGGCCTTAACTGATCCAACAAGTTCACCAATCATCAATGGTGTGATATGAAGTTGATGGATTTTAATGTTACATGCTACACCAGTGCGTGTGTAAAGTGTTGACATTGCGTGGCTGCTGCAGCAGCAACGCAAAATGATTCTTGGAGTGCTTGGAAATGGTATCAATGCTTTTTGGACGCTTAAAAACATATTCAATTAGTTTCATAGTATGGTAAAGTAATAGAAACATAGATTATAGAAATACATACAATAGTGGTACCTGTATGAAAAACAAAGTGATTGTCCTCGTTTATATTTGGAGATAGAGGACAAACCCCAACTCTAACATATTCAGACTTGACAAGGCTCTCAACATAAAACAATGTACAGAATCCATAAATTAGAAGTTCCTTGCAGAAACAGACTGGGAGGCTATTTCTTCTGCATCCACACGTGCAACTGGTCACGTTTCTGGTGTAAGAGTAAATACTGCCATCTAGGGTTTAGAGATGGTTAACAGGAAATGGATACATTATTTTACGGATGTACTTTAGGCCTACGTTTGAGTAATTTAGCAGAAGCTCTTATCCAGAGCGACTTAAAATAAATAGCTACATTCATCTTCAGCTACATACATCACGGTCATCACAAGTAAGACTTTCTATAATAATAAATGCCACAAGCAGTCACAGTGGTAGAGAAAGGAAGTCAATTTAATTTAATGTTCAACTTAATTTATTGAACTTAAGACAACTATATAAATTGATTTGCTATGTATCCCTAAATAGCGGCCAATTGTGTTGAGGTTTCCAGGCTAACGGTGTCGGCATGTGCAGTCCCCTGTCTTATCTCTGCACCCCCACACGCTCTCAGCCAGGGCCACATCAACAAGGCTTTTGAGAGAAAGACTCGTCCCCTGGTTTGCCTGATTGTGTACCAGCTGAGCCATCAGAGGAGTCGCTTTCAACGAGAACATGAGGGTTGGGGCATATCTGGAGCCATCGTTCATCTGAAATTAAAAAAGTAACATCAGAGGGGAGTGCAAGGTGAGACAAGAATTGGACAAATTCAACTGAGAGTTGAAGGTCATGGACTAAATGCAACAGTAAAACTAGCAACAATCACCTTCATCTACTTAGTCTATAGGTTCTCTACCATCTCTCTAATCGTCACTATGCTCACCTTCTTCAATGTCTCCCTCTCCTGTTCTAGCTTCTCTTTTTCCAGACTCTGTTTCGCTCTTTCTTCAGCCACCATCACCAGGGCCTCTCTCCTCTTGATGGCCTCTATCTCTTTCTCCATCTGTTTCTTATCCTTTTTAAATGTCTCCTTCTCCTTCCACATCTTTTGATTTTCATCCACTCCTTCTTTATCATTTGCAACTCTGCTCCGACCTTCTCTGTCTTTCTAAGCATCTCCATTGAGGTCTCCTTTTCCTCCTCTAGCGTCTCCTTTTCCTGGCTCAGTTTAAGTCTTTCTTCGGCCTCCATCACCAGGGCCTCTCTCCTCTTGACTGCCTCCATTTCTTTTTCCATCTGTTTCTTGGCCTTGAGAAATGTCTCCTTCTCCTTCCACATCCCGAGCATTTCTTGCTCCACCTTCTGCCCGTCTCTTTTGATTTTCATCCACTCCTTCTTTATCATTTGCAACTCTGCTCCGACCTTCTCTGTCTTTCTAAGCATCTCCTTTGAGGTCTCCATCTCCTGCTCTTCCTTCTCTTTTTCCTTGCTCAGCTTAAGTCTTTCTTCGGCCTCCATCACCAGGGCCTCTCTCCTCTTGACTGCCACCATATTTTTCTCCATCTCTTTCTCCATCTGTTTCTTGGCCTTGAGAAATGTCTCCTTCTCCTTCCACATCATGAGCATTTCTTGCTCCACCTTCTGTCAGTCTCTTTGGATTTTCACACTCTCCTTCCTCATCATATTTAACTCTGCCTCTGCCTTCTCAGCCTTTCTAAGTATCTCCTTTGAGGACTCCTTCTCTTTCTCAATCTCCATCATGAGGATCTTGATCCCACTGTCCATCTCCTCCCTCTCCCTATTGAACTCATTCCTGTCCTCCTGCAGTCTTTCTGCCTTTCTGGCCAGGATCTCCTCCTCCCTCTGCCTAACTTTTTGGTCCCTTCTCTTTTGTTTCTCATATTCCTCTATCTTTTTCTCAAACTCTGCCTTCTCTGTCTTAATCCTCTCATGCTCCTTCCTAATATCCTCAATACTCATATATATTTTCACCTCCATTGTTTTTATGCACCTACAGTAGATAGAACACAAACAAAAATGATTGAAATAATCTCCACACACCCATACTATAATGCAACAGGAATGTCAGAAAGATTCTCCAAATGAGAAAGGGATAACAATCTTTGAGTTTGCCCTTCTGAATCAGTCAACAAATACCAGTACACCGATTGGCAGCAAAGAAATGTTATTATCTATAATGTGCGTTCGGCTGGCGTCATAATGGGTTTGGAATGACTATCATGGTAATTCACTGGCTAACAACTCTTATCAGCGTTCGATGCAATGGTTCGAAGTGACTTGGTCCTGTCAGAGGCCTATGTTAGAGTCAGCAAAAGCTTCCAGTGTGGGTTGGCTGGCTATGTTTGTTGACACGCCTTGAAATATAGCCTACAATTGTGGTCAACAGGTCAAATATCAGTGGCCATATAATGGGCACATTTTATTAACTGGAATCGGCCTGGTACAGGTAGGAGCCTATAGGCAAAGAAGCAGAAAACCTCCGCAAAATTAAAATAGCCCTAATTCAATTCATGCATTTAGGTCTCTAATAATAATAAAAAATATATTTGATTTGGAATGTGTTTTTCATTTGTAGCCGACAATTTCAAAGCCTGTGCAGTTGAGTGCAATAGACACACAAACAAAAACACAAACAAAACACTAACAACAACAAGAGGACAGGACCTAAAGGAAGGCCTTTCTAAAGATGTGAGTTTTTAGGCATATAGAAATATCCAACGCTGAATTCGACTTAATGGGAATATCATCTCCTAGTGACAGATATCTCTCAGTGACATTTTTACGCGTCCCTTGTCCAAATGCTGTAAAGGTAGTCGGCCTATGCCGTCTCAAGTATTTACAAATACAAGTGTTATAAAACTATACTATATGTCAACTATACTACATCTCTGGCCTACATTAGCCTACCTCAGTCAGTAGGCTGTGTATAAGCGCCGAATCTTCCGGTTATAATCTCTTTATATCTCACTCTGGTAATACTGATTGCACAGGTTCAGGTTGCGTCTTAGCTCGTTATGCCACTAAACTAAAAGTTCAAGAACTTTGTGTATTATTGCAGAACATTCTCAATTCTGTGTACATATCAACGTCATAATGATACCAATAGCAACGCATTTTGGGTGGAATCCTCACTCCAAATCCGCGCGCGTAAATCTTGCATTCATGTCAATGGGAAATTGATTCGATTTTCACGCGGATCTCGAGTTAGGATTCCACTGCAATACACATTTAAGTTTAAGTTCATTTGAATTTATAGTGCATTTTACCCACAATATACGGCTTACACAAAAGTAGCCTACAAGACAAATACAACATTTGAAAAAACATATTGCATAGAATCAAATTTGGGGATATACAGGGTTTTTTTCTTTATAAAGTACATTACAAACATAAAGTCTCATAAAGTACATTACAAATACGAAACAATTATTAGTCCTATTTTTTATTAGTAATAATAATAAGTATTTTATATTTAATACAAAATAGATTAAATGGTGAAATTGGTGTGTATAAATATATAAAACTTGACTCATAATTCGTATAGTGCTGTTTTTGGAGTAATTACTAATTACTAGTAATTACTAGTGTGTGCGGACTGCGCTCTCTGTCCCGTCTTTCTGCTGTGGGGCAGCGGAGCACTCTGCCCCATCGTTGCGAGGGGAACAACGTGAGCGTGATTGGCGTAAGCAGGGAAAACCTCACGCAAATTATATTGGGTATGAATTCTGCCTAGCAACAGGTGGCGAAAAACTATTAAACGCTAATGTCGTTAACGTGGTCTGACATGACAGGAAATAATCACAAAGCAATTCAGTTCATCTACTGTACGTCTATCGCTAATGCTAGCTAGCTAAAGTTTTCACAATGAATCGTGTAGATTATTTGTTGACCATGCGGTTTAGTACATTGCCTTTGGAAGAGAAGTTGGAGATAAAACGTTTAGGGCCAACAGGAATGGTTTGACAAAAAGAGATGGCTAACCGCTACCACCTCGAAACATGCGCTGTTCTGTTTCCCATGTATGATTTTTGGTGGAGACTATTTGGGCATCGGCTGGATTCAAAGACATTATACATCTGTCAGAACAGAACAGACACCAGCGACTGAACGGCCTTGACATGCTTTCCATTGAAAATGCATTGATTCAGGGACAGATGGATTTCAACAGTAAAGTCATCGAGAGGTTTGCTGAAGCAACGAACCGCCGAACTACTTTCCTATTCAAGTGTGCAGGTCTGTTTGGACATGTATGACAAATGGACAATGCGCCGTTCACTGTAGACTATATTGCTTTTGTTTTGTAGTCATTTTAAACGTTATACTGGCTGTGATATAAAGTGGAGGACTAAATGTTACGTATAGGCATAATATCTAGACAGTTGATGGGCACACTTGTTACTTGTCGCTTTCAGAACCCTGGACTGGGCTCCGGCTGTATATTCATATAGTTCCGTTAATTAGCCTAGCCTACTTTCCGTGATTTAATGTGACTTTTGTAGTGTGTTATAGCCTCTGCACTGATGCTATTTATTTCACATTTAAAATAATACAATTGATAAAACCTGATTAAACTTTCCTACAAGTTAACGATGTGCCGAATGCTTGTATTTTGATTAAACATGCAAGTTATTGAAGACACGTGTCTGTCTCATCTTTTTACTTTGTTGCAGTATAGGCGTTCTGTGTCGCGCTGAAGCGTATGAAGTGTATTCAGTTATGGGGTTTACTGTACATACTTTTTCTCTGCACTGTTCCTGCTGCAGAGGATGCGTAAACGATTTTCCCATGTTGTTTTTTGGTTGTGGTCTGTGTTTATACATTTAGGCTATTAGTTGTATCCTACTTTTCAGTTTTACAAGTCAAATCTTATGACAGATGAGATGGCACTTCAACCGATAAAATGCAGGTACATTTTGACTACTGCTGCACTACGATACCCATAGATAGACCCAATACATTGGTAACTGCACTACTTATACAGCTCATATACTGCTTATACTGTTCATACTGCATTCTATATTTATTCTGCTTATAATGTTACTGTTAATACATATATTGCTTATACTGCACTACTTATACTGCTCATATACTGCTTATACTGCTCATATACTGCTTATACTGCACTACTTATACTGCTCATATATTGCTTATACTGCTCATATACCGCTTATACTGCACTACTTATACTGCTCATATACTGCTTATACTGCACTACTTATACTGCTCATTTATTGCTTATACTGCTCTACCTGTATATATTGTTCACATTGCACATTGCACGCTTTTTTGCACTTCTGGTTAGACGCTAACTGCATTTCGTTATCTTTGTACTTGTACTCTGCACAATGACAATAAAGTTGAATCTAATCTAACACCTATTTATTGGCATGTTTTGATGGCATGTTGTTCATTCTCATGTTATGATTTAGTTTGTGATTATACACACGTTTTTAGCGTGATGATAGAGACCCACTACCAGACAAGTACAAAACATACACAAGTCACATGCAAATCCCTGCACTGCAGACGACAGACAACAACTGTCTCTGTACAACTAGTCCTGGACCTCCACTAATAGACAGATACAAAGAGAGCAGCATACAGTAGCAGCAGAGCCCAGAGGCGAGGCGAGGCAAGGCAAGGCAAGGCAAGTTTATTTATATAGCACATTTCATACACAGGCAATTCAAAGTGCTTTACGTAAAATAGATAAAAAGGAAAGAGCATGAAAAAAAAATTAGAATAAAAACGCATAAAAGACAGAAAAAAAGAAAAAAAGTCACAGTGCATTTTAGGGTCACAGTGCAATTATTAGCGCCAATTTAGTTTCAATTTAAGGCAAAAGCGAAGCCCTTTTTTTTTTAAGCCCATTTTTGAAAGTAGCCAGTGTTGGGGCTGATCCTAAATCTATGTGTAACATAATAACTGAGAGACCTGCAGCAGGGCAGGTCCTCATCACTGGCTGTCTGCTTTGAGCTGGTTGTCGTTGGACTCCTGGCAGCGGAACAGGTCCATCTCAATGGGGATCTGGTGAGAGTTGACACACAGTTAAAGTATGAAGGAACGAGTAAAACAGATGTCAGCGTTACACTATGAATGTTACCTAATACAGTGTCACTGTTACGTTCGGGTAGCATTGCACTATAAATTCAAATAAACTCAAACTCCTGGACAACCTCTCTTGGGTCGACATACATTAAAATGGCCCTATGAAGTCTCGAGGGAGTTTTGCAGAAATACAAATAGCTTTTTTTTAAATCTCACACTTCCATCATTTAGTAGGTAGCCTATACTGAGGATGATTGGCGCCTAGTACTGAAAAATGCAATCTGGGAAATTAAATGGGGAGTACATACTCATGCAGTACGCAAGTACAGAATTGTAGTATGGGGGTTCAAACCCGGGTCTCCCATGTGGAAGACACAAACACTACTATTAAGCCAAGAGGACATCCTCAAGGTCTGAGGGCGACACTTCAGTTTACATGTCTCAGGCAGGGCTACCTCATCATGCGAGTGTGATTCCAAAATCACCTCTGCTACATATAGAAACGCAACAAAGTCATAGGTACAAAATTATATTTACAAGCATTGTATCATTATTTTGTCTCACATCTGTCTCTTTACAGACGGTGAAGTTGAACCTCTGTAGAATCTCCACCATCGCCAGTTTCATCAATACCAGAGCGAATCGCACGGATACAGTTCCGTGGGCCCAACCCGAACAGCATGTAGGTGTATGGGTCGATGCTCTCCTTGTTCTCCTTACTGAACCTACACACGGAGAGTTCAGAGGAGGAGGGGTTAAAGAACATATCAATTAAATCACAGTAATATGATGGTTATACATGGTTGAAGAAACCTGTTTGTGTTTGGTCGTCGCATTTAGGTTTGTTTTATGGTTGTTTGTGGAACACTGCTCTTATCGTTGCTGTTGTGATTGATATTGTGGTTGTGGTTAAGATGTGGCCCATTACCTCTCTGGTTTGAACTCCTCTGGGTCTTCCCACACATCGGGGTCACGGTGCAAGGTCCAGATGGGTATCATGACAACCATACCCTTGGGGATGGTGATGCCGCTGATCTCAACAGATTTCTTGGCGACTCTTTCAAGTCGATGGGGTACAACCTGAGAGACTCGTTGATCACGCTGTCTAGATAGTCCATCTGCATCAGAGCCTCGTACTGGATAGGAGCCTGCACAGGGATATTACACTCACATGAGCACTAGTGATTGGTCGTTCACGTAGCCGAAACCCAGAACTAACTATTTTTCGTTGCAAATCTGAAGAGCTGTTAGTTTTTTGTGTTCTTTTTTTGGGAAATGAACACAGTACTGTACTTATTCTAATCTGCATAGCCTAATTTCATGACACCCGCATACAGAACGCCATTACTTTCAATGTACGTGTGTAATAGTGTCTTGCTTTTTTGTTATACATGAATAAACAAAAAAATCGCTAAATAATGTTATCTTGATAGTTGAACAATGTAAATGATAGATGTACACAAGGATCAATCAGAAGTCAAAATGCCACTAAACTGGGCTGCTTTTAGTGGATTGACTGCTTGGAATACTGAATGTGCTACAGTCTATTATTTCCTATCACAGTCGACAGACTACAAGAAAACTGTCAGGTGGTTCAAATGTGAATAACTTGGTATCCATTCCATTAACTGTGGCCGGGCAGCACCGAACAGCCCAGAGAACATTACCATGGTGCTTTTGAATATTAGGTCCCTATCTGGCAAAACCTTTATTGATCTTATCTCAGAGCGAAAGCTGCACTGTAATGTTTTTATCTGAAACCTGGCTAAACATGAATGCATGTCAGTCTATTAGAAGTGGGGAAAAATATATTTTCACTCTATTATTTATCTAGCCATGTCGCTGAGCAGATGAGAATTTCATGATGAATATGAATATGAATAGTACACCATCAACAGCTTCCTCCTGTGATAATGATTTAGCAACCAGCTTCAACACCAAACTAAGGGCAACTATCGACTCTGTAGCACCAGTCAAACTGAAAAAGGCTGTGGCCAAATTTAAAAGAATTTGCAGAAAGTCTGAGCGGACAAAAACTGCAGGTCCACCTTGATATTCTTCGAGAGCATCTTTCTGCTTTTAATAAGGCAATAAAAAAACGCCAAGACAGACGGGATCATTTCTCAAAATTGATAATGAATCATAACAACTCAAACAGTGCTCTTTTCAACGATTGACAGCCTTATAAATCCCGCCCACAAGACACCTGGTGATCTGCTCTCCACCTACAAATGTGAGGAATTTGCAACATACTTCTGAGATAAGAGAACCAATATTAGGTGAGGAGGATCACTCAGGCAAGACCTGAAGATGTGTTTGATGACTTGTTACCCCACCTTCCACCACATGGAAGCACTATGAACTCTTTTGCAGTGGTCATACAGAAATGCTCAGCAAAGTGGGGGTCTGTTCATCTGCACCTAAAACTACCATGGTGAAACCCCTCCTGAAGAAAAGTAACTTAGACTCTTCAGTCCTTAGCGATTTTAGGCCAATCTCCAACCTTCCCTTTTTAAGCAAAAAAATAATAATTCTTGAAAAAAAGGTGTTCAAACTGTTAAATAATCTCCTTCTTCCCAACTGTACCTTTGACATGTTCCAATCTGGCTTTTGTGCCGATCATAGCACTGAGATAGCACTATGTTGTTAAGTTATTAACTAGGTTCTTAATGACCTTAGAATTAATTAATTAATGCTGATGCCAAAATGCTCTTTGTCCTTGTCCTGGTCAAACTGTCTGCACACTTAAAGACACTACTTACAGTAATACTAAGCACCAGGCAAAAAAACAAGGTGTTACCATTGACTCAGATCTTAATTTTGAAACCCATATCAAGAATGTGACTAAAACATATTTGTATCACTTAAAGAAGAGTAAGTAAGTTTGCCGGAAATCTGCCATCGTGGAGAAATTCTGTCTGAAGTTGTCCAAACAACAACATCCTCCCTAATAATAATATATCCCCCCGAAATGAACTTGCAGTGTTGGACATTAGCTGTTGTGTTTCTACATGCGCACACGATTGGGAGAGGCAGCCACCAGAGAAAGGTCAGTCTACTCCCCTAGAACACCCCTGGCACTCACAACATGTTTATATGCAAACCGAATGTCAGGTAGGACACTGCATTTTAAAAAGCGTCTTTTCCGAACCAAAACAGCGTTCGTAAATGAAATATTTATTCATAAGGGATTTATTATAAGGGATCTTGTTCCCTGATCGCTACCGATTAAAGATAGTCATTACAACCGTTAGGAAGCTTTTAGAACGCTTGAATATTACATGGACCTTTACAGAACACAGCTGTAAAGGTGCAACCTTTCCTCTCCCAGGCTGACACTGAGAGACGAATGCATGCTTGTATTACTAGCAACCTTGATTACTGTAACACTCTCCTGTCTGGTCGACCAAAGAAATCTCTTGGCAAATGATACAAAATGCAGCAGCACGAGTCAGATGGAGAGCACATATCACACAAGTCTCTGCACTGATTACCTGTTAGTTTTATAATTTATTTTAAGATAATTGTATTAGTTTAGAAATCACTCTATGGTCATGCACACCACTGCATGTCAGACATGCTTTTAAGGTATATACCCTGTAGATCCCTCAGGTCCTCAGGTACTGGCCTTTTAACTATTCTGAAGATTCCAACAACACCTATCTACTTCCTGTTTCAAATGAATAATACTGGGCAGAAGTCTGCACAGGGATGCTACAGACACATTAGCACACTGCAAAATACTGTCACCTATCTAACCATCTGTAGGAGTCTGCAGTGCACAGGGGTTACACACTCATCAGTTCCCTCTAAAACACTGTCACTATCATGTCACTATCACACTGTCACTGTCACTATCACCTGTTCCACATGAATAGTACTATATAGGAGTCTGCAGAGGGGTTACCTTGTTGGGAAACACAGTGTCTATCTCCTCCTGCAGCTTGGTCATGATGTGAGGGTTGGTTGCCAGATTGTAGGCCAGGAAGGACAGAGAGCTACTGGTGGTCTCATAGCCAGCAAAGATGAACATCATTGCCTGGGACAAGATCTCATGGTCACTCAATCCTATGATGATGGGAGAAATGGGGTGGTAGGTGTGTTTGTAGGTATAGGTGTTTGAGGCAGGTACTGTATGTGTGTGTGTTAGATGCTAGTATACAGTGTGTGTGTGTGTGTGTGTGTGTGTGTGTGTGTGTGTGTGTGTGTGTGCGTGTGTGTGTGTTTAAGGCAGGCACCTTTACTCTGCTCCTCTCCCTTTGAGTTGCTGTCTTTCTGCGAGTCTATCATCAGCTGCAGGAAATCTACCCGACTCTGGAAGCAGGCTTACGTCAGATCAAAATCACATGAGAACTACCAGATGCTACCAAATCTCTACAATTGTATTACACAATACTGGCTGAAGATCGTATATTTGATCAGATATATTTACATACCTTCCTGGTGCTAGCCACGCGATTGGACTTGATCTTCTGAAAGACAGCGTAGAAGAAATCTGTGACCGAGGCAGGGAATAGGGATACCTCCTTGTTTGCCATAACAGGACCCATGAAGGGGAAGAATGCTGGACGGACAGGAAATGCCACGGTTACAAACAGGAACAGGAAATACCATGATACGTGACTCCAATCCTATTCAATGCACAGCCCTGTCCAGAAACAACTCCTAGGCTCTATCCCTAGACACTTCTGTATCCAATCCACTCAGATCTCCAAGTGTCCAGCATTTAGGAACTAGAGGTTGGTTCTCGACAGGGCCCATGTGTTTGTCAAATGAGTAGAGCGCAAACCATTGGCAGTGTGGTTTATGTCAGTCTAATCAATGAAATCAATAGCTTCATTTATTAAGCACAAAATGACTGAAAGCTATATGGGGGCAGTTGTACCGACTGTGAGGAACAGTGGGCTGAAGATGTCAAACTTGAGCATTTTCTTGATGTTGGTCACAAAGGGGTCGGAGGGGTTGTGGAGGGAGTCGATGTCGACACTGAATGAAGTACTGACGACCACATCCATACTGTATGGTCCAAAGAACCTGGAACACAACCACACAATCTCTGACCACCAGAACCACAACCACAAAATTAAAGGGGGAGTTCACTGAAATTACAAATTCACCTTATCGTCTCGGAGATAAATACTCACTCTTTTAGTTCAATGGGCTCATCGTTATCAGCCGTCTTCTTCAGATTGCTGACCAAGTTACCAGAGTGCTGCTTCATGATCCTGAGCATCTGAGTTGGGAAGGATACATGGAAAAATATCATGATTGATACGTGGATTAATATGTGCAAAACATATATTAATATCATGTTTGAAACAGGAATTATTTTAATGTTTATATAGCCTGAGAATATACATCCATACAGGATACATTATGTCAAAGAATAAGTGACTCCAAAGATGAACTATTATTCTATACTCTGTCATCTGACCACTGAACTTATCGAAGATAAGATCAAATATACTTTATTGTCCCGGATGAAAATTTGTCTTGGATTAATTAATTAAAGTTGCTGCTTCACACAACAACAAACAACAATGAATACACACTATACACATAGTACAAATCACACACACACTCTCACACACACACACACACACACATGCGCGCGCATCAGAGTTGTTAGTCATTCATTTATTTGTGTTGTATAAAGGAATGAATGAAAGAAGGAGAGGAGAGATGGGACTGTACCTCTTTGATCCGCCCACTGGTGAAGGAGGGAGACAGGACACTGCGGATCCGTCTCCATGCATCATCCTCAGCGATAAACACGGCGTCATACAGAGGCCCGTTGAGATAGATATTCTAGAAAAATAATAATAATTATATACTGCAAGATTAACCTACTATTAATAATGCTATAATAACAATGATATTATCTATTTAATGAGTCCTTATGTTTTTTTCCCCATACAACAACTTCAATTTAGCGTATTACCCTCCTGTTAGTGAAAAGGGAGTTGCATTCCTTGATGAGGATGGTTTTGATCATGGCTGTGTCCATGATACACAGGATGGGCTGACGGCCATCATAGATCCTACAGACCAGCAAAAACAAAGATAGCCTCAATTCTTCGTGGCATTGATTCCACAAGATGTTGGAAACATTCCTTTGAGATTCTGGTCCATGATGACATGATTGCATCACTCAATTCCTGCAGATTTTTCAGGTTCACTTTCAAGATGTGAATCTCCCGTTCTACCACATCCCAAAGGTGTTCTATTGGATTCAGATCCTGGGAAGGCCACTGAAGAACACTGAACTCATTGTCATGTTCATGAAACCAGTTTAAGACAACTTTTGCTTTGTGACATGGTGCATTATCATGCTGGAAGTAGCCATTAGAAGATGGGTCAATTGTGGCCATGAAGGGATGCACATGGTCAGCAACAATACTCAAATAGGCTGTGGCATTCAAGCGAATATACCGTAGATAGAGACAGACAGACCCATCACAGATCCTGCACTCTTAGAAAAAAAGTGCTACCTAGAACCAAAAAGGGTTCTTCTTCCACTCTCCCTTTGAAGAAACCTTTTGGGTTCCATGTAGAACCCTTTCCACAGAAGGTTATACAGTACCGTGCGTAAGTAATGGGACAGTGAAGCATTTTTTCTTCTGTTTGGATTTGAAATAAAAACGTAGAGATTTTTATTTTTTATTTGATGTACATATTGGTTTATCATTCAGAAATTACAACACTTTTATGCATAATCCCCCTATTTCAGGCTACACAAAAGTGATAGGACAATTGGCTTGACAAGTGTGTTCGTCAGGTGTGTTACGTCACATAATTTGTGCAGTCTGCTATTGGTGTCTTGTCAACATGAGGACCAAAGAGATGTTATTGAAAGTCAGGGAAGCCATTATGATGCTGAAATATCAGAAAAAAAGTAAACATAGCCAAAACCTTAAACCTACCAAAATCAACAGTTTGGAACTTCATTTAACTTCATTAAAAGGAAAGAAAGCACTGGTGAGCTCAGAAATTGCATAATTGAGAATCATTTATTTACATCTTGTCAGTCCAAGTACAAGTAAATGGCTCCAAACTCATTGGACGGCATTTCATCATACAGCAGGACAATGACCCAAAACATACTGCCATAGGAACTAGGGAATTTTTCAGGGCCAAAAAGTGGAAATTTGTTGACTGGCCAAGTCAGTCTCCAGATTTAAATCCTATAGAACATGCATTTCATTTGCTCAAGAGGAGACTTAGGGCAAAACATCCTAAAAAAACAACAACAGTCACTGCAACATAGGTCTGGCAGAGCATTACCAGAGAAGATACCCAGCGGGGTCACAGTGGGTCACAGACTTTTGCACTTTTGCATACAAAGGATTGGGGACCAAATACTAAACATGAGTGCTTAATTTAGACATTTGATAATGCAAAAGAAGGAAAAATGCTTGGGCACCAAATGGCTAGAGCCAGCCCTGATTAACAGAACCTTTATCGAGCGCACAACATCACATTAATGCCCATAGGAAGAATGAGAATAGAGTATCAACAAAATAACCATTTTAACACAATTTAAAACAACATACGTCTGTAAGTTTTAACCATACGTTAATGTGCGTCAAGGAAAACGCGGGAGAATGATGCCCGTGATGGGCCTAACCCAAAACTCAAAGAATATCTCGCTGTCCCTCTCCTTAAATATCATTCCCAACAAAGGACAAGGTGTGAGATACATTACAATAGCAAATGAATTTACAAATGGTGAAAGCTGAAAAATCTGAAACATAGTCAAAACCTTAGACTTGCCAAAATCAAGCACTGATGAGCTCAGCAATCGCAAATGGCTGAGGCTTCACTGCAAGATGCAAACCACTAGTTATTCTTAAAAAGGATAGTCAGGTTACAGTTTGCTAAGAAGTACCTAAAAAGCCTGCAGAGGTGTGGAAAAAAGTCTTGTGGACAGATAAGATGAATATTATCAGAGTGATTGCAAGAGGAAAGTTTGGAGAAAAAAGGATCTGCCCAAGGTTTACAGCATACCATCCCATCTGTGATACATGGTGGAGGGGATGCTATGGTTTGGGCATGTATAGCTGCCACTAGAACTTGCTAACTTATCATAATTGATGATGTTACTGCTGACAGCAGCAGCAGAATGTATTCTGAAGTGTACAGAAATATCTTGTCTGGTCGAGTAAAAACAATGCTTCCAAATTCATTGGATGGCGCTTCATCATACAGTAAGACAATGACCCAAAACATACTGCCATTGGAGCTAGGGAGATTTTCAGGGCGAAAAAGTGGAAAGTCCTTGACTGGCCATGTCAATGTTTGGATTTAAATCCTATTGAACATGCATTTCATTTTCTGATGGTAAGATTTTGGGCAAAAAGACCTGGCAAAAAGATGGCTGGCCTGGCAGAATATCACCAGAGAAGATACCCAGCACCTGGTGGGGTCAATGGGTCCCAGACGGTTATTGCATACAAAGTATTGTCGACCAAATACTAAACATGAGTGCATCATTTCGACCATGTATACCAATACTAGACAAAAGAAAAGAAAAGAATCTAGCAAAAGCAAACTATGTTCTGACAGGGTTTGACTCATCTAATACGACATCAGATCTGGATAGGTTCCTTGATTTCCTCTGAAAGGTGACATAGGCATGAAAACATGTACACAACATCAAGAAGAAACCATTGATTAAAGCCAAATCAATTGACAGAGGCATGGCAGAAAATGTGTGTTGTCTCTTTAAAAGAAATGTTAAAAATCTCTTTGTTTTCCCTGAATGAAACAAAGCACAGGTGTTTAAAAGGCCAGCCCCACCCCTGATTACAATGATCCACACATGGAGACAGCCAAAGCAACATAGATCAATAAGACATCGCACATGTCACACCAGAATGTGTGTTGGCAAGTGTGTGCCCTTATAGCCAGGATCCACTCTCTGGTCACATCTCCCTGATGTTGGTTATGAAGAACTTTATCAAACGTTTGGATTTGAAATTAAACAATTACTACAAGGTTAAAGTAGAGATTCTCAGCTTTTATTTGATGGTATTTGTATACACATTGGTTTCACCATTTAGAAATTACCCCACTTTTTATGCATAATCCCCCTATTTCAGTGTACCCAAAAGTAATGGGACAGACTTATCAAATGTCCAAATGAAGCAGTCATGTTTAGTATTTAGTGGACAATCCACTAGTATTTAGTGGACAATAACTGCCTGAAGTCTGCAACCCACTAACCTTACCAGACGCTGGGCATCTTCTTTGGTGATGCTCTGCTAGGCCTGTACTGCAGCCATCTTTAGTTGTTGTTTGTTTTGAGGTCTTTTTGCCTAAATTCTTATCATTAGGGAAATGTAATGCATGTTCAATTGAATTTTAATCTGAAGATTGACTTGGCCAATCAAGATCTTTCCACTAGTTGCTATGGCAGTGTTTTGGGTCATTGTTTTATTGTATGGTGTGGCTCCATCCAATGCATTTGGAGGCATTTGCTTGCACTCAAGCAGACAAGATGTTTCTGTGCACTTCAGAATACATTCTGCTGCTGCCGTCAGCAGGTACAATCATCAATTAAGACAAGTTAGCAAGTTCTAATGGCAACTATACATGCCCACACCTAACACCCCCTGCACCATGTTTCACAGATGAGGTGGTATGCTGTGGATCTTGGGCAGATCCTTTTTTCTCCAAACTTTTGTCACGTCCATGATAATATTCATCTCATCTGTCCACAATATCTTTTACGAGACCTTTGCAGGCTTTTTAGGTACTCTTTTTTAGCAAACTGTGACCATCCTTTTTGATGATAACTAGTGGTTTTTGATGATAAATGTGTCTTCCTCTTAGTTATAAACAAACCAGAATTAAATGCATAGGTCTATGTATGTATGGATGGATGGATGTTGTCATTGGAACAGCTGGAAGACTTTCTCTGCAACCCCCGAAAAAACACATGTACGCAAGCACGCACAAACACACACACACACACGCACGCACGCACGCACGCACGCACGCACACACACACACACACACACACACACACACACACACACACACACACACACACACACACACAGGCATGTTTAAGATATGCGTAGCCCATGTTTATTAGTTGACTTAGTTGTGGGGTTAGTTTAGATACAGCGCACGATGCAACAAACAGGTATAATATCAGCACACCTCAGCATTGCTACACCCACGTGCTACCACAGGGAACTGGTACCCGCATAGTTAGATATGGTGGTCCCACACCAGAGAGAACTGGTATGTTCCAGATCATTATACGAGGTAACTAGCTAGTAAATTATTAATTACTAGAAAGTGCTCAGTAGTCCTAGGGCTACAAACACAAGCTGACCAACCCTCCTGCAAACAGGGTGCTAATATTTCTCAATATTACCTTGTCAAAGCTAGCCAAGGTTCTCAGCTGTCCGGAAACAACAAGTAACTTAGTTAGCCGTCCGTCCCAAGTGCTAGCTGTAGCCTACACATGTGACCTTATAATAACCTGAGGAATTATCGTCGAGCTAGGGTTCAACAATAACAAAGAATTGAGAGCTCACAGGTTAGCCTGCTAGCTCAGAGAGTTAACAGGTGCTCAGAAGGTGAAAATCATCGTTGAGCTGAACCGTAGGATTCTATCAGAGACAATCTAACGCCCCGTGAGAATCATAGGCTGAGGTGTAGCCAGCTACAACAACACAACTACAGTACACTTTTCAACCTAACGTCCCATGAGAATCATAGGCTGAGGTGTACCCAGCTACAACAACACAACTACAGTACACTTTTCAACCTAATGCCCCATGAGAATCATAGGCTGAGGTGTACCCAGCTACAACAACACAACTACAGTACACTTCAGACAGTCAGAGAGTGAAGAGTGGAAAGGATGAAATGGTGCGCTTGTAGCATCCCTTTATTGGGACAGGTGATAGGCGTTGCTATCACTTGCAAGTGTGTACGAGGTGTGATTCTGTGAATCAAGATGTAAATACAGTGCTCTCTGAAAGTATTCAGACCCCTTCACTTTTGCCACATTTTGTGATGTTACAGCCTTTTTCCTCATCAATCTACACACAATACCCCATAATGACAAAGCAAAAACAGGTTTTTAGAAATTGTTGCTCATTTATTCAAAATAAAAAACTGAAATATCACCTTTACATAAATATTCAGACCCTTTACGTTTTTTGTTGAAGCACCTTTGTCATTATTGCGTATTGTGTGTAGATTAATGAGGAAAAAAATAATTTCATCTATTTTTGAATAAGGCTGTAACATAACATAATACGGAAAAAGTGAAGGGGTCTGAATACTTTCAGAATGCACTGTATGTGCCTGTTATAGTCCCATTGTGTGATTGGTGTGTGTACTGTTTTCTGGCACAGGCCTTAACTGATCCAACAAGTTCACCAATCATCAATGGTGTGATATGAAGTTGATGGATTTTAATGTTACATGCTACACCAGTGCGTGTGTAAAGTGTTGACATTGCGCGGCTGCTGCAGCAGCAACGCAAAATGATTCTTGGAGTGCTTGGAAATGGTATCAATGCTTTTTGGACGCTTAAAAACATATTCAATTAGTTTCATAGTATGGTAAAGTAATAGAAACATAGATTATAGAAATACATACAATAGTGGTACCTGTATGAAAAACAAAGTGATTGTCCTCATTTATATTTGGAGGTAGAGGACAAACCCCAACTCTAAGATATTCAGACTTGACAAGGCTCTCAACATAAAACAATGTACAGAATCCATAAATTAGAAGTTCCTTGCAGAAACAGACTGGGAGGCTATTTCTTCTGCATCCACACGTGCAACTGGTCACGTTTCTGGTGTAAGAGTAAATACTGCCATCTAGGGTTTAGAGATGGTTAACAGGAAATGGATACATTATTTGAGTAATTTAGCAGAAGCTCTTATCCAGAGATACTTAAAATAAATAGCTACATTCATCTTCAGCTACATACATCACGGTCATCACAAGTAAGACTTTCTATAATAATAAATGCCACAAGCAGTCACAGTGGTAGAGAAAGGAAGTCAATTTAATTTAATGTTCAACTTAATTTATTGAACTTAAGACAACTATATAAATTGATTTGCTATGTATCCCTAAATAGCGGCCAATTGTGTTGAGGTTTCCAGGCTAACGGTGTCGGCATGTGCAGTCCCCTGTCTTATCTCTGCACCCCCACACGCTCTCAGCCAGGGCCACATCAACAAGGCTTTTGACAGAAAGGCTCGTCCCCTGGTTTGCCTGATTGTGTACCAGCTGAGCCATCAGAGGAGTCGCTCTCAACGAGAACATGAGGGTTGTGGCATATCTGGAGCCATCGTTCATCTGAAATTAAAAAAGTAACATCAGAGGGGAGTGCAAGGTGAGACAAGAATTGGACAAATTCAACTGAGAGTTGAAGGTCATGGACTAAATGCTATAGTAAAACTAGCAACAATCACCTTCATCTACTTAGTCTATAGGTTCTCTACCATCTCTCTAATCGTCACCATGCTCACCTTCTTCAATGTCTCCCTCTCCTGTTCTAGCTTCTCTTTTTCCAGACTCTGTTTCGCTCTTTCTTCAGCCACCATCACCAGGGCCTCTCTCCTCTTGATGGCCTCTATCTCTTTTTCCATCTGTTTCTTATCCTTTTTAAATGTCTCCTTCTCCTTCCACATCCCAAGCATTTCTTGCTCCACCTTCTGCCCGTCTCTTTTGATTTTCATCCACTCCTTCTTTATCATTTGCAACTCTGCTCCGACCTTCTCTGTCTTTCTAAGCATCTCCTTTGAGGTCTCCTTCTCCTGCTCTTCCTTCTCTTTTTCCTTGCTCAGTTTAAGTCTTTCTTCGGCCTCCATCACCAGGGCCTCTCTCCTCTTGACTGCCACCATATTTTTCTCCATCTCTTTCTCCATCTGTTTCTTGGCCTTGAGAAATGTCTCCTTCTCCTTCCACATCCTGAGCATTTCTTGCTCCACCTTCTGTCCGTCTCTTTGGATTTTCACGCTCTCCTTCCTCATCATATTGAACTCTGCCTCTGCCTTCTCAGCCTTTCTAAGTATCTCCTTTGAGGACTCCTTCTCTTTCTCAATCTCCATCATGAGGATCTTGATCCCACTGTCCATCTCCTCCCTCTCCCTATTGAACTCATTCCTGTCCTCCTGCAGTCTTTCTGCCTTTCTGGCCAGGATCTCCTCCTCCCTCTGCCTAACTTTTTGGTCCCTTCTCTTTTGTTTTTCATATTCCTCATATTCCTTTTTCTCAAACTCTGCCTTCTCTGTCTTAATCCTCTCATGCTCCTTCCTGATATCCTCAATACTCATATATATTTTCACCTCCATTGTTTTTATGCACCTACAGTAGATAGAACACAAACAAAAATGATTGAAATAATCTCCACACACCCATACTATAATGCAACAGGAATGTCAGAAAGATTCCCCAAATGAGAAAGGGATAACAATCTTTGAGTTTGCCCTACTGAATCAGTCAACAAATACCAGTACACCGATTGGCAGCAAAGAAATGTTATTATCTATAATGTGCGTTCGGCTGGCGTCATAATGGGTTTGGAATGACTATCATGGTAATTCACTGGCTAACAACTCTTATCAGCGTTCGATGCAATGGTTCGAAGTGACTTGGTCCTGTCAGAGGCCTATGTTAGAGTCAGCAAAAGCTTCCAGTGTGGGTTGGCTGGCTATGTTTGTTGACACGCCTTGAAATATAGCCTACAATTGTGGCCAACAGGTCAAATATCAGTGGCCATATAATGGGCACATTTTATTAACTGGAATCGGCCTGGTACAGGTAGGAGCCTATAGGCTAATAAGCAGAAGACCTCGGCAAAATTAAAATAGCCCTAATTCAATTCATGCATTTAGGTCTCTCATAATAATAATAAAAAATATATTTTATTTGGAATGTGTTTTTCATTTGTAGCCGACAATTTCAAAGCCTGTGCAGTTGAGTGCAATAGACACACAAACAAAAACACAAACAAAACACTAACAACAACAAGAGGACAGGACCTAAAGGAAGGCCTTTCTAAAGATGTGAGTTTTTAGGCATATAGAAATATCCAACGCTGAATTCGACTTAATGGGAATATCATCTCCTAGTGACAGATATCTCTCAGTGACATTTTTACGCGTCCCTTGTCCAAATGCTGTAAAGGTAGTCGGCCTATGCCGTCTCAAGTATTTACAAATACAAGTGTTATAAAACTATACTATATGTCAACTATACTACATCTCTGGCCTACATTAGCCTACCTCAGTCAGTAGGCTGTGTATAAGCGCCGAATCTTCCGGTTATAATCTCTTTATATCTCACTCTGGTAATACTGATTGCACAGGTTCAGGTTGCGTCTTAGCTCGTTATGCCACTAAACTAAAAGTTCAAGAACTTTGTGTATTATTGCAGAACATTCTCAATTCTGTGTACATATCAACGTCATAATGATACCAATAGCAACGCATTTTGGGTGGAATCCTCACTCCAAATCCGCGCGCGTAAATCTTGCATTCATGTCAATGGGAAATTGATTCGATTTTCACGCGGATCTCGAGTTAGGATTCCACTGCAATACACATTTAAGTTTAAGTTCATTTGAATTTATAGTGCATTTTACCCACAATATACGGCTTACACAAAAGTAGCCTACAAGACAAATACAACATTTGAAAAAACATATTGCATAGAATCAAATTTGGGGATATACAGGGTTTTTTTCTTTATAAAGTACATTACAAACATAAAGTCTCATAAAGTACATTACAAATACGAAACAATTATTAGTCCTATTTTTTATTAGTAATAATAATAAGTATTTTATATTTAATACAAAATAGATTAAATGGTGAAATTGGTGTGTATAAATATATAAAACTTGACTCATAATTCGTATAGTGCTGTTTTTGGAGTAATTACTAATTACTAGTAATTACTAGTGTGTGCGGACTGCGCTCTCTGTCCCGTCTTTCTGCTGTGGGGCAGCGGAGCACTCTTGCCCCATCGTTGCGAGGGGAACAACGTGAGCGTGATTGGCGTAAGCAGGGAAAACCTCACGCAAATTATATTGGGTATGAATTCTGCCTAGCAACAGGTGGCGAAAAACTATTAAACGCTAATGTCGTTAACGTGGTCTGACATGACAGGAAATAATCACAAAGCAATTCAGTTCATCTACTGTACGTCTATCGCTAATGCTAGCTAGCTAAAGTTTTCACAATGAATCGTGTAGATTATTTGTTGACCATGCGGTTTAGTACATTGCCTTTGGAAGAGAAGTTGGAGATAAAACGTTTAGGGCCAACAGGAATGGTTTGACAAAAAGAGATGGCTAACCGCTACCACCTCGAAACATGCGAAACTGTTTCCCATGTATGATTTTTGGTGGAGACTATTTGGGCATCGGCTGGATTCAAAGACATTATACATCTGTCAGAACAGAACAGACACCAGCGACTGAACGGCCTTGACATGCTTTCCATTGAAAATGCATTGATTCAGGGACAGATGGATTTCAACAGTAAAGTCATCGAGAGGTTTGCTGAAGCAACGAACCGCCGCGCTACTTTCCTATTCAAGTGAGCGGGTCTGTTTGGACATGTATGACAAATGGACAATGCGCCGTTCACTGTAGACTATATTGCTTTTGTTTTGTAGTCATTTTAAACGTTATACTGGCTGTGATATAAAGTGGAGGACTAAATGTTACGTATAGGCATAATATCTAGACAGTTGATGGGCACACTTGTTACTTGTCGCTTTCAGAACCCTGGACTGGGCTCGGGCTGTATATTCATATAGTTCCGTTAATTAGCCTAGCCTACTTTCCGTGATTTAATGTGACTTTTGTAGTGTGTTATAGCCTCTGCACTGATGCTATTTATTTCACATTTAAAATAATACAATTGATAAAACCTGATTAAACTTTCCTACAAGTTAACGATGTGCCGAATGCTTGTATTTTGATTAAACATGCAAGTTATTGAAGACACGTGTCTGTCTCATCTTTTTACTTTGTTGCAGTATAGGCGTTCTGTGTCGCGCTGAAGCGTATGAAGTGTATTCAGTTATGGGGTTTACTGTACATACTTTTTCTCTGCACTGTTCCTGCTGCAGAGGATGCGTAAACGATTTTCCCATGTTGTTTTTTGGTTGTGGTCTGTGTTTATACATTTAGGCTATTAGTTGTATCCTACTTTTCAGTTTTACAAGTCAAATCTTATGACAGATGAGATGGCACTTCAACCGATAAAATGCAGGTACATTTTGACTACTGCTGCACTACGATACCCATAGATAGACCCAATACATTGGTAACTGCACTACTTATACAGCTCATATACTGCTTATACTGTTCATACTGCATTCTATATTTATTCTGCTTATAATGTTACTGTTAATACATATATTGCTTATACTGCACTACTTATACTGCTCATATACTGCTTATACTGCTCATATACTGCTTATACTGCACTACTTATACTGCTCATATATTGCTTATACTGCTCATATACCGCTTATACTGCACTACTTATACTGCTCATATACTGCTTATACTGCACTACTTATACTGCTCATTTATTGCTTATACTGCTCTACCTGTATATATTGTTCACATTGCACATTGCACGCTTTTTTGCACTTCTGGTTAGACGCTAACTGCATTTCGTTATCTTTGTACTTGTACTCTGCACAATGACAATAAAGTTGAATCTAATCTAACACCTATTTATTGGCATGTTTTGATGGCATGTTGTTCATTCTCATGTTATGATTTAGTTTGTGATTATACACACGTTTTTAGCGTGATGATAGAGACCCACTACCAGACAAGTACAAAACATACACAAGTCACATGCAAATCCCTGCACTGCAGACGACAGACAACAACTGTCTCTGTACAACTAGTCCTGGACCTCCACTAATAGACAGATACAAAGAGAGCAGCATACAGTAGCAGCAGAGCCCAGAGGCGAGGCGAGGCAAGGCAAGGCAAGGCAAGTTTATTTATATAGCACATTTCATACACAGAGGCAATTCAAAGTGCTTTACGTAAAATAGATAAAAAGGAAAGAGCATGAAAAAAAAATTAGAATAAAAACGCATAAAAGACAGAAAAAAAGAAAAAAAGTCACAGTGCATTTTAGGGTCACAGTGCAATTATTAGCGCCAATTTAGTTTCAATTTAAGGCAAAAGCGAAGCCCTTTTTTTTTTAAGCCCATTTTTGAAAGTAGCCAGTGTTGGGGCTGATCCTAAATCTATGTGTAACATAATAACTGAGAGACCTGCAGCAGGGCAGGTCCTCATCACTGGCTGTCTGCTTTGAGCTGGTTGTCGTTGGACTCCTGGCAGCGGAACAGGTCCATCTCAATGGGGATCTGGTGAGAGTTGACACACAGTTAAAGTATGAAGGAACGAGTAAAACAGATGTCAGCGTTACACTATGAATGTTACCTAATACAGTGTCACTGTTACGTTCGGGTAGCATTGCACTATAAATTCAAATAAACTCAAACTCCTGGACAACCTCTCTTGGGTCGACATACATTAAAATGGCCCTATGAAGTCTCGAGGGAGTTTTGCAGAAATACAAATAGCTTTTTTTTAAATCTCACACTTCCATCATTTAGTAGGTAGCCTATACCAGGCCATCACTGACTACAAACCATCTAACACCTCACCCCTCTCCGTTGACGCCTCCCTCCCTGATGAGCTGAACCACTTCTACGGCCGCTTTGACAGGGACAACAAGGAGGTGGCCATCAAGGCTGTGCTCCCTGCGGATCACCAGCCCCTCACTCTATCCCCCACCGACGTGTGTGCGGCACTGAGCAGGACTAACGCACGCAAGGCTGCTGGTCCTGATGGGATCCCCGGACGTGTCCTCAGGGCCTGCGCTGTGCAGCTGACTAAGGTTTGGACTGACATATTCAACCTGTCCCTAGCCCAAGCAGCTGTCCCCGCGTGCTTCAAAACCACCACCATCGTGCCGGTGCCAAAACACTCCACTGCAACGAGCTTAAATGACTTCCGACCAGTGGCACTCACGCCCATCATCATGAAGTGCTTCGAGAGGCTGGT
The DNA here is from genome assembly GCF_951799395.1 of Argentina silus. NCBI lineage: Eukaryota > Metazoa > Chordata > Actinopteri > Argentiniformes > Argentinidae > Argentina > Argentina silus. The sequence continues at coordinate 42,785,929 of NC_139654.1, forward strand.
CTTAGCTCAACTCAAGACCTGCCTACCACCCACACTGGACCCCTTTCAATTCGCCTACCGGCAGAACAGGAGTACAGAGGATGCCATTTCAACGGCACTTCACTCCGCCCTGTCCCACCTCGACAAGACTAACTCTTATGTGAGAATGCTGTTTATTGACTTCAGCTCAGCATTCAACACCATCATCCCCTCCAAACTGATCTCCAAACTCAGGCAACTGGGCATCAACCCCTCCCTCTGCAACTGGATTCTAGACTTCCTGACCAACAGGCCGCAGTCTGTTAGGCTTCACAACCACACCTCCTCAACCCTCACCCTGAACACCGGCGTTCCACAAGGCTGTGTGCTGAGCCCCCTCCTTTACTCCCTCTTCACCTACGACTGCACACCTGTACATGGCTCAAACACCATTGTTAAGTTTGCAGACGACACAACGGTGATCGGCCTCATCAGCAACAACGATGAGTCGGCCTACAGGGAGGAGGTCCAGCACCTAACAGTGTGGTGCAACGACAATAACCTGGCTCTCAACACCAAGAAGACCAAAGAACTCATTGTGGACTTCAGGAAGTCTAAAGCTGGCGCACACACCCCCATCCTCATCAACGGGACTGAGGTGGAGCGAGTCACCAGCTTCAAGTTTCTGGGTGTCCACATCTCTGAGGACCTCTCCTGGACCCTCAACACCTCCACCCTGATAAAGAAGGCTCACCAGCGTCTCTTCTTCCTGAGGAGACTAAAGAAGGTCCATCTATCTCCTCAGATCCTGGTGAACTTCTACCGCTGCACCATCGAGAGTATCCTTACCAACTGTGTCACAGTATGGTATGGCAACTGCTCGGCATCGGACCGGAAAGCACTGCAGAGGGTGGTGAAAACTGCCCAACGCATCACCGGTTCCTCACTCCCCTCCATCGAGGCTGTCCAGGGCAAACGATGCTTGCGTAAGGCACGCAGCATCGTCAAGGACATCTCTCACCCCAACCATAGACTTTTCACCCCACTCCCCTCCGGGAGGCGCTACAGGTCTCTCCGCACCCGAACCAGTAGGTTCAGAGGCAGCTTCTTCCCTGCGGCTGTCACCCTGCTGAACACGAACACTACACCTACCTGACAACCTACTACCCCCGCAACCCCCCCCCCCCCCCCCCACCCGGACAATTGCACTATTGCACTATTACTCCCCTCCCCTGCTCTTACTCTTACTCAATACCACTGCTCTTCTGTACATACCTGTCCATACTGTTCATAATGCACATAATGCACATATCCTATATTTTCTTTAATACTACTGCACATACTGTAGATACTTGTTTATACTGTTTATACGGCATTCCATATTTATATTTATTCTGCATCTACCTCATGTTACTGTTAATACATATATACTGCTAGACTGCATTACCTATACAGCTCATATGCTGCTACACTGCTCATACTGTAACTATTTATTCTGCTATAATGCTACTGCTACTCACATACTGCTATACTGCACTGCTATATATACTGCTTATACTATACTATATTATACTGCACTACTACTGATCATATATTGCACTACCTGTAAATACTGTTCATTGCACTTTCTGCTATTTTGCACTTCTGGTTAGACGCTAACTGCATTTCGTTGTCTCTGTACTTGTACTCTGCACAATGACAATAAAGTTGAATCTAATCTAATCTAATCTAATCTAATACTGAGGATTATTGGCGCCTAGTACTGAAAAATGCAATCTGGGAAATTAAATGGGGAGTACATACTCATGCAGTACGCAAGTACAGAATTGTAGTATGGGGGTTCAAACCCGGGTCTCCCATGTGGAAGACACAAACGCTACTATTAAGCCAAGAGGACATCCTCAAGGTCTGAGGGCGACACTTCAGTTTACATGTCTCAGGCAGGGCTACCTCATCATGCGAGTGTGATTCCAAAATCACCTCTGCTACATATAGAAACGCAACAAAGTCATAGGTACAAAATTATATTTACAATCATTGTATCATTATTTTGTCTCACATCTGTCTCTTTACAGACGGTGAAGTTGAACCTCTGTAGAATCTCCACCATCGCCAGTTTCATCAATACCAGAGCGAATCGCACGGATACAGTTCCGTGGGCCCAACCCGAACAGCATGTAGGTGTATGGGTCGATGCTCTCCTTGTTCTCCTTACTGAACCTACACACGGAGAGTTCAGAGGAGGAGGGGTTAAAGAACATATCAATTAAATCACAGTAATATGATGGTTATACATGGTTGAAGAAACCTGTTTGTGTTTGGTCGTCGCATTTAGGTTTGTTTTATGGTTGTTTGTGGAACACTGCTCTTATCGTTGCTGTTGTGATTGATATTGTGGTTGTGGTTAAGATGTGGCCCATTACCTCTCTGGTTTGAACTCCTCTGGGTCTTCCCACACATCGGGGTCACGGTGCAAGGTCCAGATGGGTATCATGACAACCATACCCTTGGGGATGGTGATGCCGCTGATCTCAACAGATTTCTTGGCGACTCTTTCAAGTCGATGGGGTACAACCTGAGAGACTCGTTGATCACGCTGTCTAGATAGTCCATCTGCATCAGAGCCTCGTACTGGATAGGAGCCTGCACAGGGATATTACACTCACATGAGCACTAGTGATTGGTCGTTCACGTAGCCGAAACCCAGAACTAACAATTTTTCGTTGCAAATCTGAAGAGCTGTTAGTTTTTTGTGTTCTTTTTTTGGGAAATGAACACAGTACTGTACTTATTCTAATCTGCATAGCCTAATTTCATGACACCCGCATACAGAACGCCATTACTTTCAATGTACGTGTGTAATAGTGTCTTGCTTTTTTGTTATACATGAATAAACAAAAAAATCGCTAAATAATGTTATCTTGATAGTTAGAAGAAAATACATTTAGATTCCACTGAACAATGTAAATGATAGATGTACACAAGGATCAATCAGAAGTCAAAATGCCACTAAACTGGGCTTAGTGGATTGACTGCTTGGAATACTGAATGTGCTACAGTCTATTATTTCCTATCACAGTCGACAGACTACAAGAAAACTGTCAGGTGGTTCAAATGTGAATAACTTGGTATCCATTCCATTAACTGTGGCCGGGCAGCACCGAACAGCCCAGAGAACATTACCATGGTGCTTTTGAATATTAGGTCCCTATCTGGCAAAACCTTTATTGATCTTATCTCAGAGCGAAAGCTGCACTGTAATGTTTTTATCTGAAACCTGGCTAAACATGAATGCATGTCAGTCTATTAGAAGTGGGGAAAAATATATTTTCACTCTATTATTTATCTAGCCATGTCGCTGAGCAGATGAGAATTTCATGATGAATATGAATATGAATAGTACACCATCAACAGCTTCCTCCTGTGATAATGATTTAGCAACCAGCTTCAACACCAAACTAAGGGCAACTATCGACTCTGTAGCACCAGTCAAACTGAAAAAGGCTGTGGCCAAATTTAAAAGAATTTGCAGAAAGTCTGAGCGGACAAAAACTGCAGGTCCACCTTGATATTCTTCGAGAGCATCTTTCTGCTTTTAATAAGGCAATAAAAAAACGCCAAGACAGACGGGATCATTTCTCAAAATTGATAATGAATCATAACAACTCAAACAGTGCTCTTTTCAACGATTGACAGCCTTATAAATCCCGCCCACAAGACACCTGGTGATCTGCTCTCCACCTACAAATGTGAGGAATTTGCAACATACTTCTGAGATAAGAGAACCAATATTAGGTGAGGAGGATCACTCAGGCAAGACCTGAAGATGTGTTTGATGACTTGTTACCCCACCTTCCACCACATGGAAGCACTATGAACTCTTTTGCAGTGGTCATACAGAAATGCTCAGCAAAGTGGGGGTCTGTTCATCTGCACCTAAAACTACCATGGTGAAACCCCTCCTGAAGAAAAGTAACTTAGACTCTTCAGTCCTTAGCGATTTTAGGCCAATCTCCAACCTTCCCTTTTTAAGCAAAAAAATAATAATTCTTGAAAAAAAGGTGTTCAAACTGTTAAATAATCTCCTTCTTCCCAACTGTACCTTTGACATGTTCCAATCTGGCTTTTGTGCCGATCATAGCACTGAGATAGCACTATGTTGTTAAGTTATTAACTAGGTTCTTAATGACCTTAGAATTAATTAATTAATGCTGATGCCAAAATGCTCTTTGTCCTTGTCCTGGTCAAACTGTCTGCACACTTAAAGACACTACTTACAGTAACACTAAGCACCAGGCAAAAAAACAAGGTGTTACCATTGACTCAGATCTTAATTTTGAAACCCATATCAAGAATGTGACTAAAACATATTTGTATCACTTAAAGAAGAGTAAGTAAGTTTGCCGGAAATCTGCCATCGTGGAGAAATTCTGTCTGAAGTTGTCCAAACAACAACATCCTCCCTAATAATAATATATCCCCCCGAAATGAACTTGCAGTGTTGGACATTAGCTGTTGTGTTTCTGCATGCACACACGATTGGGAGAGGCAGCCACCAGAGAAAAGTCAGTCTACTCCCCTAGAACACCCCTGGCACTCACAACATATTTATATGCAAACCGAATGTCAGGTAGGACACTGCATTTTAAAAAGCGTGTTTTCCGAACCAAAACAGCGTTCGTAAATGAATTATTTATTCATAAGGGATTTATTATAAGGGATCTTGTTCCCTGATCGCTACCAATTAAAGATAGTCATTACAACCGTTAGGAAGCTTTTAGAAAGCTTGAATATTACATGGACCTTTACAGAACACAGCTGTAAAGGTGCAACCTTTCCTCTCCCAGGCTGACACTGAGAGACGAATGCATGCTTGTATTACTAGCAGCCTTGATTACTGTAACACTCTCCTGTCTGGTCGACCAAAGAAAGCTCTTGGCAAATGATACAAAATGCAGCAGCACGAGTCAGATGGAGAGCACATATCACACAAGTCTCTGCACTGATTACCTGTTAGTTTTATAATTTATTTTAAGATAATTGTATTAGTTTAGAAATCACTCTATGGTCATGCACACCACTGCATGTCAGACATGCTTTTAAGGTATATACCCTGTAGATCCCTCAGGTCCTCAGGTACTGGCCTTTTAACTATTCTGAAGATTCCAACAACACCTATCTACTTCCTGTTTCAAATGAATAATACTGGGCAGAAGTCTGCACAGGGATGCTACAGACACATTAGCACACTACAAAATACTGTCACCTATCTAACCATCTGTAGTAGTCTGCAGTGCACAGCAGTTACACACTCATCAGTACCCTCTAAAACACTGTCACTATCATGTCACTATCACACTGTCACTGTCACTATCACCTGTTCCACATGAATAGTACTATTTAGGAGTCTGCAGAGGGGTTACCTTGTTGGGAAACACAGTGTCTATCTCCTCCTGCAGCTTGGTCATGATGTGAGGGTTGGTTGCCAGATTGTAGGCCAGGAAGGACAGAGAGCTACTGGTGGTCTCATAGCCAGCAAAGATGAACATCATTGCCTGGGACAAGATCTCATGGTCACTCAATCCTATGATGATGGGAGAAATGGGGTGGTAGGTGTGTTTGTAGGTATAGGTGTTTGAGGCAGGTACTGTATGTGTGTGTGTTAGATGCTAGTATACAGTGTGTGTGTGTGTGTGTGTGTGTGTGTGTGTGTGTGTGTGTGTTTAAGGCAGGCACCTTTACTCTGCTCCTCTCCCTTTGAGTTGCTGTCTTTCTGCGAGTCTATCATCAGCTGCAGGAAATCTACCCGACTCTGGAAGCAGGCTTACGTCAGATCAAAATCACATGAGAACTACCAGATGCAACCAAATCTCTACAATTGTATTACACAATACTGGCTGAAGATCGTATATTTGATCAGTTATATTTACATACCTTCCTGGTGCTAGCCACGCGATTGGACTTGATCTTCTGAAAGACAGCGTAGAAGAAATCTGTGACTGAGGCAGGGAATAGGGATACCTCCATGTTTGCCATAACAGGACCCATGAAGGGGAAGAATGCTGGACGGACAGGAAATGCCACAGTTACAAACAGGAACAGGAAATACCATGATACGTGACTCCAATCCTATTCAATGCACAGCCCTGTCCAGAAAGAACTCCTAGGCTCTATCCCTAGACACTTCTGTATCCAATCCACTCAGATCTCCAAGTGTCCAGCATTTAGGAACTAGAGGTTGGTTCTGGACAGGGCCCATGTGTTTGTCAAATGAGTAGAGCGCAAACCATTGGCAGTGGGGTTTATGTCAGTCTAATCAATGAAATCAATAGCTTCATTTATTAAGCACAAAATGACTGAAAGCTATATGGGGGCAGTTGTACCGACTGTGAGGAACAGTGGGCTGAAGATGTCAAACTTGAGCATTTTCTTGATGTTGGTCACAAAGGGGTCGGAGGGGTTGTGGAGGGAGTCGATGTCGACACTGAATGAAGTACTGACGACCACATCCATACTGTATGGTCCAAAGAACCTGGAACACAACCACACAATCTCTGACCACCAGAATCACAACCACAAAATTAAACGGGGAGTTCACTGAAATTACAAATTCACCTTATCGTCTCGGAGATAAATACTCACTCCTTTAGTTCAATGGGCTCATCGTTATCAGCCGTCTTCTTCAGATTGCTGACCAAGTTACCAGAGTGCTGCTTCATGATCCTGAGCATCTGAGTTGGGAAGGATACATGGAAAAATATCATGATTGATACGTGGATTAATATGTGCAAAACATATATTAATATCATGTTTGAAACAGGAATTATTTTAATGTTTATATAGCCTGAGAATATACATCCATACAGGATACATTATGTATATAGTCAAAGAATAAGTGACTCCAAAGATGAACTATTATTCTATACTCTGTCATCTGACCACTGAACTTATCGAAGATAAGATCAAATATACTTTATTGTCCCGGATGAAAATTTGTCTTGGATTAATTAATTAAAGTTGCTGCTTCACACAACAACAAACAACAATGAATACACACTATACACATAGTACAAATCACACACACACTCTCACACACACACACACACACACACACACACACACACACACACACACACACACACACACACACACACACACACACACACACACACACACACACACACACACACACACACACACACACACACACACACACACACAAACACGCGCGCGCGCGTCAGAGTTGTTAGTCATTCATTTATTTGTGTTGTATAAAGGAATGAATGAAAGAAGGAGAGGAGAGATGGGACTGTACCTCTTTGATCCGCCCACTGGTGAAGGAGGGAGACAGGACACTGCGGATCCGTCTCCATGCATCATCCTCAGCGATAAACACGGCGTCATACAGAGGCCCGTTGAGATAGATATTCTAGAAAAATAATTATTATTATATACTGCAAGATTAGATTAGATTAGATTAGATTCAACTTTATTGTCATTGTGCAGAGTACAAGTACAGAGACAACGAAATGCAGTTAGCGTCTAACCAGAAGTGCAAAATAGCAGAAAGTGCAATGAACAGTATTTACAGGTAGTGCAATATATGATCAGTAGTAGTGCAGTATGATATAGTATAATATAAGCAGTATAATATAGCAGTGCAGTATAGCAGTATGTGAGTAGCAGTAGCATTATAGCAGAATAAATAGTTACAGTATGAGCAGTGTAGCAGCATATGAGCTGTATGGGTAATGCAGTCTAGCAGTATATATGTATTAACAGTAACATGAGGTAGATGCAGAATAAATATAAAATGGAATGCCGTATAAACAGTATAAACAAGTATGTACAGTATGTGCAGTAGTATTAAAGAAAATATAGGATATGTGCATTATGTGCATTATGAACAGTATGAACAGTATGAACAGGTATGTACAGAAGAGCAGTGGTATTGAGTAAGAGCAGGGGAGGGGAGTAATAGTGCAATAGTGCAATTGTCCGGGTGGGTGGGGGTTGCGGGGGTGGTCGGTTGTCAGGTAGGTGTAGTGTTCAAGTTCAGCAGGGTGACAGCCGCAGGGAAGAAGCTGCCTCTGAACCTACTGGTTCGGGTGCGGAGAGACCTGTAGCGCCTCCCGGAGGGGAGTGGGGTGAAAAGTCTATGGTTGGGGTGAGAGATGTCCTTGACGATGCTGCGTGCCTTACGCAAGCATCGTTTGCCCTGGACAGCCTCGATGGAGGGGAGTGAGGAACCGGTGATGCGTTGGGCAGTCTTCACCACCCTCTGCAGTGCTTTCCGGTCCGATGCCGAGCAGTTGCCATACCATACTGTGACACAGTAGGTAAGGATACTCTCGATGGTGCAGCGGTAGAAGTTCACCAGGATCTGAGGAGATAGATGGACCTTCTTTAGTCTCCTCAGGAAGAAGAGACGCTGGTGAGCCTTCTTTATCAGGGTGGAGGTGTTGAGGGTCCAGGAGAGGTCCTCAGAGATGTGGACACCCAGAAACTTGAAGCTGGTGACTCGCTCCACCTCAGTCCCGTTGATGAGGATGGGGGTGTGTGCGCCAGCTTTAGACTTCCTGAAGTCCACAATGAGTTCTTTGGTCTTCTTGGTGTTGAGAGCCAGGTTATTGTCGTTGCACCACACTGTTAGGTGCTGGACCTCCTCCCTGTAGGCCGACTCATCGTTGTTGCTGATGAGACCGATCACCGTTGTGTCGTCTGCAAACTTAACAATGGTGTTTGAGCCATGTACAGGTGTGCAGTCGTAGGTGAAGAGGGAGTAAAGGAGGGGGCTCAGCACACAGCCTTGTGGAACGCCGGTGTTCAGGGTGAGGGTTGAGGAGGTGTGGTTGTGAAGCCTAACAGACTGCGGCCTGTTGGTCAGGAAGTCTAGAATCCAGTTGCAGAGGGAGGGGTTGATGCCCAGTTGCCTGAGTTTGGAGATCAGTTTGGAGGGGATGATGGTGTTGAATGCTGAGCTGAAGTCAATAAACAGCATTCTCACATAAGAGTTAGTCTTGTCGAGGTGGGACAGGGCGGAGTGAAGTGCCGTTGAAATGGCATCCTCTGTACTCCTGTTCTGCCGGTAGGCGAATTGAAAGGGGTCCAGTGTGGGTGGTAGGCAGGTCTTGAGTTGAGCTAAGACCAGCCTCTCGAAGCACTTCATGATGATGGGCGTGAGTGCCACTGGTCGGAAGTCATTTAAGCTCGTTGCAGTGGAGTGTTTTGGCACCGGCACGATGGAGGTGGTTTTGAAGCACGCGGGGACAGCTGCTTGGGCTAGGGACAGGTTGAATATGTCAGTCCAAACCTTAGTCAGCTGCACAGCGCAGGCCCTGAGGACGCGTCCGGGGATCCCATCAGGACCAGCAGCCTTGCGTGCGTTAGTCCTGCTCAGTGCCGCACACACGTCGGTGGGGGATAGAGTGAGGGGCTGGTGATCCGCAGGGAGCACAGCCTTGATGGCCACCTCCTTGTTGTCCCTGTCAAAGCGGCCGTAGAAGTGGTTCAGCTCATCAGGGAGGGAGGCGTCAACGGAGAGGGGTGAGGTGTTAGATGGTTTGTAGTCAGTGATGGCCTGGATGCCCTGCCACATGCGTCGGGGGTCAGAGTTGTTTCTGAAGTGATCCTCTATCCTCAGCTTGTGGTTGTGCTTGGCCTTTTTGATGCCCCTCTGCAGATTAGCCCTGGATGAGCTATAGGCCCGAGCATCCCCTGATCTGAAGGCAATGTCGCGTGCCTTCAGCAGGAGTCGGACCTCACTGTTCATCCATGGCTTCTGATTAGGGAAAGTGGTGATCCGCTTGAGTGTGGTGACACTGCTGATGTTGGAATTGATGTAGTCCAAAACAGATGAGGCATATGAATTAATGTCTGTGTGGGAGTCATGCGTGGCCTGAGTGGCAAACACACCCCAGTCAGTGTTTCCAAAACGCTGCTGGAGCGCTGAGTCAGCTCCCTCTGGCCAGACCTTGACTGTCCTCACTGTAGGTTTCACTCGTTTGATGAGTGCTGAGTACTTGGGCAGTAGGAACAATGAGAGGTGGTCTGATTGACCTAGGTGGGGGAGGGGAACGGCTTTGTACGCATCAGCCATACTGGTGTATACTTGGTCCAATGTCCTGTCTCCTCTGGTGGGGCAAGAGACATTTCGGTGGAATTTGGGCAGTACAGTCTTTAAGTTGGAGTGATTGAAGTCACCCGCGACAATGAAGGCTGCCTCGGGATGCAGAGTCTGTTGTTTGCTAATGGCAGCATACAGTTCTTTCATAGCAATCTTAGCATTAGCATCCGGGGGGATATAGGCTGCCGTGATAACAGTAGACGTGAACTCTCTGGGCAGATAGAAAGGTCTACACTTAACCATGAGAAACTCCAGGTTAGCTGAGCAGTGACTCTCGGTGATGGTAGTGTCCGTGCACCACGTCTTGTTTACATAAATGCACAAACCTCCACCTCTGGTCTTACCGGAGTCGCCTGCTGTTCTGTCTGCTCGGAGAACGCAGCGCCCTGCTAGCTCGATAGCGTTGTCGGGAACCTCGCTGTTGAGCCAGGTTTCAGTGAAAACCATGATGTTACAGTCCATAATCCATTTGTGGGTGGTGATCCGCAGCCGCAGTTCATCCATCTTGTTTGCCAGGGAACGAACATTTGCAAGGAAAAGGCTAGGTAATGAGAGTCGGTGTGGGGTTAGCTTTAGCCTAGCTCTCAGCCCACCTCGGCTCCCTCGCCTGTGTTTTCGTTTCCGAGCCGGTCTGGGGCCTCTTCCGGTCGGTGTAGCGGAGTTAGCTGGACCCGCTGTTTTGCTAATCTCGGGTATATCGTCGATAAAGATGACTGGAGTGCCGGAACCGATGTCCAGAAGTTCTTGTCGGCTGTACGATATGTACGCTAAACTGTTTTTAGCGAGAATACTTAAGATAAACAAGCAAATAACTACTAGTTCGCAAACTCTGGAGAGACACTGAGCGTCGCGATGCATGCGCGCCGCCATCTTGGTCTAAGATTAACCTACTATTAATAATGCTATAATAACAATGATATTATCTATTTAAGGAGCCCTTATGTTTTTTTCCCCATACAACAACTTCAATTTAGCGTATTACCCTCCTGTTAGTGAAAAGGGAGTTGCATTCCTTGATGAGGATGGTTTTGATCATGGCTGTGTCCATGATACACAGGATGGGCTGACGGCCATCATAGATCCTACAGACCAGCAAAAACAAAGATAGCCTCAATTCTTCGTGGCATTGATTCCACAAGATGTTGGAAACATTCCTTTGAGATTCTGGTCCATGATGACATGATTGCATCACTCAATTCCTGCAGATTTTTCAGGTTCACTTTCAAGATGTGAATCTCCCGTTCTACCACATCCCAAAGGTGTTCTATTGGATTCAGATCCTGGGAAGGCCACTGAAGAACACTGAACTCATTGTCATGTTCATGAAACCAGTTTAAGACAACTTTTGCTTTGTGACATGGTGCATTATCATGCTGGAAGTAGCCATTAGAAGATGGGTCAATTGTGGCCATGAAGGGATGCACATGGTCAGCAACAATACTCAAATAGGCTGTGGCATTCAAGCGAATATACCGTAGATAGAGACAGACAGACCCATCACAGATCCTGCACTCTTAGAAAAAAAGTGCTACCGAGAACCAAAAAGGGTTCTTCTTCCACTCTCCCTTTGAAGAAACCTTTTGGGTTCCATGTAGAACCCTTTTCCACAGAAGGTTATACAGTACCGTGCGAAAGTAATGGGACAGTGAAGCATTTTTTCTTCTTTTTGGAGTTGAAATGAGAACGTAGAGATTCTCATCTTTTATTTGATGTTATTTGTGTACATATTGGTTTATCATTCAGAAATTACAACATTTTTATGCATAATCCCCCTATTTCAGGCTACACTAAAGTGATGGGACAATTGGCTTGACAGGTGTGTTCGTCAGGTGTGTTCCATCACATAATTTGTGCAGTCTGCTATTGGTGTCTTGTCAACATGAGGACCAAAGAGATGTTATTGAAAGTCAGGGAAGCCATTATGATGCTGAAATATCAGAAAAAAATGAAACATAGCCAAAACCTTAAACCTACCAAAATCAACAGTTTGGAACTTCATTAAAAGGAAAGAAAGCACTGGTGAGCTAAGAAATCGCAAATGGCAAGGAAGACTTCCAGTGGATAACCAAAAAATGCTCACCATAATAAAAAAATAAAAAATAAAAAAAACTGCCCCATCGATTAGGAACACTCTCCAGGAGGTAGGCGTCAATGAGTCAGAGACTACCATCCGCAGAAGACTTCACCAGCAGAACTACAGAGGCTACACTGCAAGGTGCAAACCACTACTTAGCCACAAAAACAGGCTGGCCAGGTTACGGTTTGCTAAAAAGTACCTAAAAGAGCCTGCAGAGTTCTGGAAAAACATGTACCAGAGTGATGGCAAGTGTAAAGTGTGGAGAAAAAAAGGAACTGCCCAATATCCACAGCATCCCACATCATCTGTGAAATATGGGGGAGGGGGTGTTATGGCTTGGGCATGTATGGCTTCCACTGTAACTGTCTCACTTGTCTCCTTTGATGAGGATGAATTCAGAAGTGTTCAGAAACATCTTGTCAGTCCAAGTACAAGTTAATTGCTCCAAACTCATTGGACGGCATTTCACCATACAGCAGGACAATGACCCAAAACATACTGCCATAGCAACTAGGAAATTATTCAGGGCCAAAAAGTGAATCCTATAGAATCCTATAGAACATGCATTTAATTTGCTGAAGAGGAGGGCAAAACATCCTAAAAAAACAAACAACAATCGCTGCAATATAGGTCTGGCAGAGCATTACCAGAGAAGATACCCAGCGTCTGGTTGGGTCAATGGGTCACAGACTTTTGCACTTTTGCATACAAAGGATTGGGGACCAAATACTAAACATGAGTGCTTAATTTGGACATTTGCATAATGCAAAAGAAGAAAAAATGCTTGTCCCATTACTTACGCAGGGCACTGCAAATGGAACCCATAAGAGTTATTCAACCAAAGAATCCTTTTAGAACCCTTTTTTTCTTTATTTTTTTAATTACATTTTTGCCCTTTCAATGACATGGAGGGAAGACACAATCACTTCCGATTTGAATTCTGACATGTCGTGGCTCCTCTTTATTCATGCAGTTTGAGACGTGCTCAGAGGCAATATAGGATTGTTGTCAAACATTGGCAACGCACAAGTTGTGTTTGGGACCATACTACAGAATACTTAAAAGCTTAAAACTTAAATCGCTCAATAACAGATTCAAATTATTAATGTGGAAGCATGAAATTGTTGCTTGGGCAGTGTACTTGCATGAAGACAGATCATTTGTCTTGGTGTATGAGACCATTTCGTCGGTTGGATCGTCTGTGTTTGTGAAAATCGCACGGTGTCCGCCTGGTTTAAGAGTGTATACTGTAGACACTGAGAGATACATATATCCATCATAGTTAACAATAACCAGGATCAGTTTAGCAGACTCAGCCCCACAGTTTCCCATATTTCTGGAAGCTCTCTGTGTCAAAATTGGTGAAACCACCCTGGGAACAAAAATAAATAAATAAAAAATAGCCTTTAGCCAAATGCTTGTCATAAACCTGAACTGTGGCTTAGTCTATGATGGCCCTTTTCCACTACAGACCGGCTCTCACTCCTCTCTTTTCGTTTTCGTTCAAAAGCTTTATTGCCCATTTTTCTGGGTAAAACAATTCATATTCAGCTCCCATGGCTTTCACCACAACAACACACATCATGGATGAGTCTACAATGTTGTTGTTTATGGGCTTAATCTCTACAAACCTTCTTATATCCCATTATCGTCCCGAGGAAAGGGATGGGTTTAGGTCCAGGAATGCCTAGTTTTTTTTATATTCCATATGGCCAGTATCCATACCTGGTCAGAACAAATATAAATCAACAATCTGACTTGAAACAAAAGCAAAACGATCAAGTCATAGGTATCATTGAAACTGTTAGATAACTGTAATTATCAATACTATCATTTGTATGTATTATCACAACTAACTAACTAACAAATAATATTTTTTATTAAAACTTCTTACACTACGATCAGAGAGATGAGTAAGGCAAGGAGAGTCCATGTCTCGGTGGAGAAGTACGGAAGGTAACCCATCTTTACAGGTTCAATCGCTTCTTCTGAGTAACCCCGGACACGTCTGCTGAAGTGATTATTTTATCCCGTCATGACACCTGTGTTTCAGATCATGAAACACAGGCGAAAGAGTATGTGAGAGGTGAAGTTGAAGCCATGGCTAGTGAATGATTGAAAGGGGATCCCTGCGCAGAGGGCAAAACTCAGTGATGTTATTGTCGGCCTTTATCTTAACATCCTGCTAATAGTTGCTCCCTGTTTGATCCCTATCGGGTTTTAACAGTTTGCAGACCCATTGATTCAAGAAGGACTATGGGGCAAATATTTTTGGGCAAATATTTTCTTTCGAGTAATACTGAATTTTACATATTTGAACTCCTCTAAAAATGTGTTATGTTCTTTACATTGTGACGGCCGCCGGGGTGTGCGGGCACGTCACGGACCCAAACACAGTGTAAGCAGAGAGGTCCACACCAGAATTATAATCAAAGATATTTATTCGGTTAGCGGGGAGAGGGAAATGATAGAGAGAGGGTGGGGGTGAGAAGGCGTCGTGTCGTGAAGATAGCAGGGGGGTTCGGTACACGGTGGGTGGTCCTCTTACGTTCCAGGTCGGGGCGGCAGCGGGGTAGTCAGACAGGCGAAGGTTGGCAACGTAGCGGGCTCTCCTATGGTCAGGGGTCATACACTGGACAATGGTGACTTGGCTTATTCTCTCTCTCATCAACTGCTCCTTGGTTCGCCGTAGCAACTCCTCCCCACTGGGTGCTCCGTGGGCTACTTTTGTACCGTCTCTGCTGCTCCTGCTGATGCCCTTCACCTGTGCCTTGATGGGCAGGAACTCCATGTATGGGCATACGGTGATTATCTCCACGGGTTGCAGCTGTGGCCCCTTGGGGCGCAGGAACTCCATACATGGTCCTGCCAAAGCGAGGCGAGATATATACTCCATTTACCACCGTCCCACACTCGCGCATGGGCTTAGGCACGTGCCAGGCGCCACAACATGTATGCACTTGTTTTATATCATTGGCTCCTAAAAACAGTATTTCAAAATACTAGTTCAAAACACATCACATATTACAGTAATGAAGCAACTGATTAACATGAATACAGTGCTCTTCATAAGTATTGGAAAGAGGAAGCATTTTCTGTTCTTTTAGCTCTTCACTTGGATTTGAAATCAAACAATTATTATGGGGTCAAAGTAGAGATTCTCAACTTTAATTCAATGGGTTTTTAAAAAAACATTTGTAAACATACTCCCACTATTTCAGGGCTTCAAAAGTATCATATAATGTCCAAATAAAGTACTAATGTTTCGTATTAGGTCAACAATCTGCCTGAAGTCTGCGACCCCACCAGGCACTATCCACTATCCACTATCCACTATCCACTATCCACTCATCTTTAGAAAATCATTGACATTTCCACATGGTATTGTGTCATAGACTAGCCTCCCTACAGCAATATTATCTTGACATTGGGATCCTTTGTCCAAACCAGGGTGTATGTTTGGTTGCAGGGGCCCAGGCTGTGCTCTCTGACTGCTCCAACTGCAGTAGACCCTGCAGTGAGGAAGAGGTCAACATGCTGCAGTACCGTCAGCCAATCACACACAAGAACCAACAGATCGCCAAGACCTCCATTGCACCATGCACGCACGCACACACACACACACACACACACACACACACACACACACACACACACACACATACACACACACACACACACACAAACACTGTCTCAACAGCCCCTTCCTTCACTCTCACTCTCTCTCTCTGTAGGTGGGTCAGGCTGCGTATTCAGCCTCTAAGGGGGGTATTGTTGGGATGACTCTACCCATCGCCCAAGACCTGGCACCCATGGACATCCGTGTGGTCACCATCGCACCCAGTCAGTAAACACACACACATACATACGCACTCTTTCACACACTCCACCCCCCCCCCTTCCTCTCCATATCAGACAACCTCTCTCTCCCTCTCCTTAGGTCTGTTCTCCACTCCTCTCCTGGCGGGTTAACCTGAGAAGGTGCGTTCATTCCTGGCCCGCCAAGTGCTCTTCCCCTCGCGCCTGGGAGACCCTGCAGAGTTTGCCCACCTGGTGACATCACTGGTCGAGAACCCCATGATCAATGGAGAGGTCAACAAACTGGATGGAGCTATCCGCATGCAGCCCTGAGAGAGAGTGAGTGTGTGTGTGTGTGTGTGTGTGTGTGTGTGTGTGTGTGTGTGTGTCTGTGTGTGATCCAAGGTATACCACTGTGACAGCTCCGATGTGTGTGTGCATGTGAGGTGTGTGTTCATGTCTGGTACTCCAAGCTCTGCTGTACTGTACGCTCCATGCAGTTTTGTTTTGTTTTGTAAACTGATCCAGTAATAAACTTCTAATGAGTCTGAGTCTCTCCTCCTCTGTGTCTGTGTAAAGTGAGGTCAGTAGGAGCTAATAGGACAAATGAAACAAGAATGAGCCTTATGAGGCAAGTGTACCTTCATTTGTCCTATTAGAAGTGAATAGAACGCCTGGACACAGGAAATGCTAAATGCTAAAGCTCTCATAACATCACACCTGCACCAGTGTATAGCTTTATGTACATGTCATCCACAACATTTGAGTGAAGGGAAAGGGAAGCACACATTTCTTTTGGAATGGAAAGGAGTCGAGGTACAGTATCTTGGTATACACACGTTTGCTCCAGTTTTGTACCCATTGACTGTGACCCTGTTTGTGTAAGAGGCTAGGGCTGACCCATTCTGATTCAAGATGTTTGTGTAAAAAAGGTATTTATTGCATATATTGTCCACTAAAAAGCAGATGATGGTACAAGTGTAAGGGACCAAGTGCTCCAACCTCAGTCTAGCCTGAAGATCATTCCATATCTAAGGAGCACAGCAGCTAAAAAGTTCTTCTCAATTCTGTAATCACTTGAAGGACATTAAATAGTAACAAGCTGCAAGTTTGATCGCCACTAAGTCGCCATAAAAGCAATGATGTGAGGTAAAATGGGAGTTTTAAAAGAACTGCTTTATATACAGATGAAATCCAATGATAAGCCCTTCTCAACGTCAAAGAATCCCAACCCACAGACTGATACAAAAGACAATGGTGGGTACAGAAAACATGCCTACAAATGAACTGATAAATGAAGTGATAAATCGGGTCTAGTGGTTTAAGAATTGAGGCTGTCGTGTGATTTTAAATTGTGTCACCATAATCACGGACAGGGAGGAGCGTTGCCAAGACAATCTTCCTCCTATTATCAAAGGTGAAGCAAGACATTTCTTTACAAAACAAGTACAAGTCTAACTCGCAAACTCTTGATCACTTTTTCAACATGTATTTTAAAAGTGTATCATCTATCTAAATGCCCAGGTACTTATAATGGGGAACTTGTTCAGTTTGGGTTCTTTTCAGGGTACAAATATGTTGATCATTGTAATCAATATTATGGGATATAGAAAAAAACATAACAGACCTCATGCATACCTCTTCAAATTAAGGTTTACCCAGATTGTTTCTAATCTAACCCATGTGCATACATGTGCCATGTTTTTTCTTCCTCAACTTGTAAATGTAAAAAACACAAACACCACCACTTTGTCTTTTTGTGGTGTTAGGAATACAGACCTCACAGATAAAAATGTTTTGATAAAGGTCATAAACCGAAACGTCGACACAACAAATAAGCAGAGGTAACAATCGTGTGTGCAGGAGTATTCATTTTTTTACATACCTTTTCTTCCTAAACTCATCATCACTCAACATAGTTTACAGCTATGCAACTTGTAAAATACAGCATTTCAAACATGACACACAGTTTGCCTTTGAATATGACTTTAATGAAAGAGAATTGAAACGGCAAGTGTAGTTATAGTGGTAGTATGCAGGGTAGTTATTGTGGTAGTAAGTTCGGGATAGTTGTGGATTTCCAGAATTGTCTCTGTGTTGAAATATCTGAAAGAGAAAAATTGTCTTATCATTTGTATAGATAAAATCTAAATTATTTTGAGGTGATTTGAGAAGCCAAAAGGATCACACTTTCCTCTTCCTCTCC
This sequence comes from Argentina silus, assembly GCF_951799395.1. Classification (NCBI taxonomy): domain Eukaryota; kingdom Metazoa; phylum Chordata; class Actinopteri; order Argentiniformes; family Argentinidae; genus Argentina; species Argentina silus. The sequence continues at coordinate 42,804,094 of NC_139654.1, forward strand.
ATATTATCTTTAAGATGGTTGACTATCTTCCTCTTCCTCTCCACCATTTCTCTGTCCTTGTCCACCATTTCTCTGTCCTTGTCCACCCTCTCTCTCTCCTCCTTCAGCCTCTCCTTCTCTGCATCGGTGTGCTCCTTCACCTTATGCAGAAGGTTTTGGGCTCCCTCCACCTCTTCCGCTCTCTCCTCCATCTCCCTCCTCCAACCCTCCTTCTCTTCCTTTCTTTCTTTAGCCACTCTGGCCCTCTCTCTCGTGTGCCTGGCCCGTCTTGATGTCCTCTGTGGGAGTGGGGTGTAGGCTGCGAAAGCTGCCGGTCCTGCTGCCTCCATCATCAGGGCAGCCTGATCCTCTTTACACTCCTGTGGACATACAGTGAACACACTACAGGTGCAGTCTCGAGAATGTCTCTATGAATGTATTTGTCTTTTCTGAGTATAAAACCATTCAGTTGTCTCCAGTGATCTTTACATATTGTCTATGTTTAGCCATCCTGAATGGGGTGAGTGGGTAGTTATCAAATACAGTAGCATAGTGCTTTGAAACTTCCTGATGGAGATGACAGACACAATGACAGGGAAACGTCAAGAAATATGATTGCGTTAGATAACAGGCTTCCCTCGCAAAGAGATTGCGGTACCTCACAATGTTCTCAAGAATAGGCTGTTGCGTTCCCAATTTCCCAAAAGGGGCTCTCTAGTTTTGCCTTTAAAAAAGGCCTACATCTACCTTGTATTCAACATATCCGACACAATTTATATTGCAAATCATGTAGGCCTGTACAGTAAGTAATTGTAGGCCCTTTGCAAAGTCAACTTACGACTTACTTAAGGAAAGGTCCTGTCGATTAAGACCTATTAGTGCCAACTATGTTTGGTTATATTTTAGATAGGGCCTACCTGAAAACATCAAATTAACCATTTTGATATTGTTCTGTCAATCATCTTTCTTCGATAGTCCATCCTCTATAGGTTATTTATAAAGCTGTCTCGTTTTAATGTTGATCTTTAAAATGGTTGATTTTGCAGCCACATTTCTCTCTGTAACAACGATTGAGCTCGTCCCGTTTCACTTTTTAGGCTGTTACGCTGCTCTTTCACTGACAAACAGCTGTTTTTGGAATTAAGCGCTCACCGAAATTACCGCGATTTGACTTGATGTTGGGATCAAACTGTCTGCCGAGTCGGATGAATTACTTCACAGCGATCTAACAACAAAGAGTAGCCAATTAAGGGTATTTCTTTGCAGTAGGTCTAGGTCCTGATTGTGGGGGAAATGTTGCTTTGAATTGTAGGCTACTTTGACTGGACGATAACATACGAATACAAACAAGTGTACAGTAACATGTTGTCACCACGGATGATAGAGCTTGATTTGATTAAATTTGATTAATTTTCAGCCCTGCTTCTTACAGCTTTGCGTTTACTTGAAGGCAGTTCACGGACTTGAGGTAGGCTGAAAATATACAGGAGCTTGTAGGCCTAGTGGTTATTCGATTAAGGTAGGGGGGATCTGCGCGAATTTAATGTAAAGTATTCCCGTTTATTTAAACTAAAATAGAGCAAGGCAAACTTACCTGCGGCGGGTCCCACCAGTTTTTCTCCATTGTGTTGAAATGTAATTGAATCTATTTCCACTAATGAGCGTACCACATTACAAATGACAATCAGCAAAGGCTATTTGACAACAACTGGAGGTTCAAGTGACCAAAGTGACTTTTACATACATTTACGTCATTGCTAGCAGCGTCATCAAGACAACAGCATTATGACGCAGGAGATATTTATTTGATTACAGATATGCTCATGTTGTTTCTTGGAAAATATACGTCGTTGGGATTAATCATCATCATATTATTAATTAATAGACAAAACACAGACATAGATATAGGTATATAGATCAGTGGTAGGGGCTCGGGGTCGTTTCTGGACATGGCCCTCCATTGTAATTTACATTTACATTCATGGCATTTAGCAGACGCCTTTATCCAAACCGACTTACAACAATACTTACAAAAAATTTGTTTAAGTAATTGAATCATCTATCCAACAGTCATCATAAGACAAAGTAATCAATGCTCACACCAGGGGCCATAGGCAGTCGGCTATTTCATTTTATTTGTATTAGCAGGAGAGAACTTGTACAAGGGGGGTAGCGGGGATGAAGAGGTCTCTGGGTGGGGTTGGGGTTAGGGTTAGTATAGGGGGGGGGGGGGGATAAATGGAAAACATACTCGTGGTTCAGGTATTAACTGCCAACTGAACTTAGTTGGAACAATACAAATTACAATGTAAAACAATAACAATATAATATCAACATTTCAGTATTATATCAAAATAATGATTTAGAAATATGGTACAACCTGTGAGCTGCCTGGTTGCCTTGGCAACGGTAAACTACAGCGCTGTTCATCAGCGGTTCGGGCTCTGGCTCTAACCGTCTACCTTCTCTTAACCGTTAGGAGAAAACGAAGAAAAACAAAGAAAATGTAAACTACAAAACACTCTAACATTAAATCCTACACATACATCTGTATCAGTGGAGTCAGGCAAACGTTACACCAGACTCCCTTCGACATGTTTTGTCAGGTGTCATTTGACAACAACCACTCATCGTAAACGGCAAACTAGTGCTAACTCGTCCTCGTTTAGGATACCAAGCTAGCGCAATTACCGCTAACAGACTACAAACTTCATATGCTACTATGCATAACGGTACACTAAATAGAAAGCCTACATTAATGACAAACTGTATTAATGCTTATGCTTAAGAATAAATGGAAAACACACTAGTGAGTCGTCTGGTCCTCAGTCTTTACTGGTTCAGGTATTAACTGCCAACTGAAGAACGCAGCGCAAGCCACAGCTTATATACCCGCAGGTGATCTAGTGCCTTTTATACTCCAAATAGAAATGCGTGAAATTGAATGGGGGGAGTCTGTAAACATGCAAGATAAAGTGCATACATATAAAATAACACATTTACGTAAGTGGCCAATTACATATAAATATATTATGTGCCACATAAACAGTGGAAAAAGCAGTGAAGCCCTTAGCAGACATAGGGGAAAATGTACAGTATATACAAACATGTACAGGAGCAGGACGTATTGTGTCTCTGTTAACACAGTTGTGTCATGTGTAATTGTGTTAAATGATCCATAATAAGTGCTGTCCAGTTTCCTCTATATTATATATAACATGGTGAATAACTCCCCGATATTTCTTTAAGGCCAATATCAGATATGTCTGTCAAGCTCTAATTACAATGAGCTGTCCTCCCATTTCTACCTCCATCAGCCTCCTGTTGCACAGTAATGAGTGATAAAGACACCTGATGACAAAGATGAGAAATGTAAAGATCACGGTTTCATCCAAGGCCCATCTACCTTTCATTCAAATTATGCTAAGATTATTATCATTGGTGATTTTAACCTACATGTGGACAATGAGACTGACTCGACAGCCATGGATTTGATGAATCTCTTGAATTCTACGGACTTTATTCAGCGAGTTACTGGGCTCACCCATAACCACTGCCACACCCTGGACCTAGTGATTACAAAGGGTCTTACTCCTGTTGCATCCTCTATTATTTATCTAGCCATGTCGCTGAGCAGATGAGATTCATGATGATGAATATGAATAGTACACCATCAACAGCTTCCTCCTGTGATAATGATTTATTAACCAGCTTCAACATCAAACTAAGGGCAACTATCGACTCTGTAGCACCAGTCAAACAGTTTGATTGATTTCCTGGTGAAATGCATTGCGGACATATGGATGTCACAGAACTAGTCATTCGAGCAAAAACCAGGTAGGACACTCCATTTTAAAAAGCGTGTTTTCCGAACCAAAACAGCGTTTGTAAATGACATATTTATTTCAAGGGATCTCGTTCCCTGATCGCTACCGATTAAAGATAGTCATTACAACCTTTAGGAAGCTTTTAAAAAGGTTGAATATTACATGGACCTTTACAGAACACAGCTGTAAAGGTGCAACCTTTCCTCTCCCAGGCTGACACTGAATGACAAATGCATGCTTGTATTACTAGCAGCCTTGATTACTGTAACACTCTCCTGTCTGGTCGACCAAAGAAAGCTATTGGCAAATGATACAGAATGCAGCAGCACGAGTCAGATGGAGAGCACATATCATACAAGTCTCTGCACTGATAACCTGTTCGTTTTATTATTTATTTTAAGATAATTGTATTAGTTTAGAAATCACTCTATGGTCACGCACACCACTGCATGTCAGACATGCTTTTAAGGTATATACCCTGTAGATCCCTCAGGTCCTCAGGTACTGGCCTTTTAACTATTCTGAAGATTCCAACAACACCTATCTACTTCCTGTTTCAAATGAATAATACTGGGCAGAAGTCTGCACAGGGATGCTACAGACACATTAGCACACTGCAAAATACTGTCACCTATCTAACCATCTGTTCCCAAGCAATAGTAATAGATACTGTAGGAGTCTGCAGTGCACAGGGGTTACACACTCATCAGTACCCTCTAAAATACTGTCACTATCATATTTCCTGTTCCACATGAATAGTACTATATAGGAGTCTGCAGAGGGGTTACCTTGTTGGGAAACAGTGTCTATCTCCTCCTGCAGCTTGGTCATAATGTGAGGGCTGGTTGCCAGATTGTAGGCCAGGAAGGACAGAGAGCTACTGGTGGTCTCATAGAGTGTTTCCACAGTGTAATGAAATCGATAGCTTCATTTATTAAGCACAAAATGATTGAGACTGAAAGCTATATGGAGGCAGTTGTACCGACTGTGAGGAACAGTGAGCTGAAGATGTCAAACTTGAGCATTTTCTTGATGTTGGTCACAAAGGGGTCAGAGGGGTTGTGGAGGGAGTCGATGTCGACACTGAATGAAGTGCTGACGACCACATCCATACTGTATGGTCCAAAGAACCTGGAACACAACCACAAAATCTTTGACCACCAGAACCACAACCACAAAATTAAAGGGGGAGTTCACTGAAATTACAAATTCACCTTATCGTCTCGGAGATAAATACTCACTCTTTTAGTTCAATGGGCTCATCGTTATCGGCCGTCTTCTTCAGATTGCTGACCAAATTACCAGAGTGCTGCTTCATGATCCCGAACATCTGAGTTGGGAAGGATACATGGAAAAATATCATGATTGATACATGGATTATATGTGCAAAACATGGATTATATGTGCAAAACATGGGTTAATATCATGTTTGAAACAGGAATTATTTTAATGTTTATATAGCCTGAGAATATACATTCATACAGGATACATTATGTATATAGTCAAGGAATAAGTGACTCCAAAGATGAACTATTATTCTAAACTCTGTCATCTGACCACTGAACTTATCTAAGATAAGATTAAATATACTTTGTTGTCCCGGATGGAAATTTGTCTTAGACAATTAAAGTTGCTGCTTCACACAACAACAAACAACAATGAATACACACTATACACATAGTACAAATCACATAAACACACACACACACGTCAGAGTTGTTAGTCATTCATTTATTTGTGTTGTTGGAATGAATAAAAGAAGGAGAGGAGAGATGGGACTGTACCTCTTTGATCCGCCCACTGGTGAAGGAGGGAGACAGGACACTGCGGATCCGTCTCCATGCATCATCCTCAGCGATAAACACGGCGTCATACAGAGGCCCGTTGAGATAGAAATTCTAGAAAAATAACAATGATTATATACTGCAAAATTAACCGAATATTAATAATGCTATAATAACAATGATATTATCTATTTAATGAGCCCTTATGTTTTTTTCCCCATACAACAACTTCAATTTAGCGTATTACCCTCCTGTTAGTGAAAAGGGAGTAGCATTCCTTGATGAGGATGGTTTTGATCATGGCTGTGTCCATGATACACAGGACGGGCTGACGGCCATCATAGATCCTACAGACCAGCAAAAACAAAGATAGTTAGATATACACTCACCCAACACTTTATTAGGAACACTATACTAATACTAGGTAGAGCCTCCCTTTGCTCTCAAAACAGCCTCAATTCTTCGTGACATTGATTCCTTTGAGATTCTGGTCAATGATGACATGATTGCATCACGCAATTCCTGCACATTTTTCAGGTGCACTTTCAAGATGTGAATCTCCCGTTGTGCCACATCCCAAAGATGTTCTATTGGATTCAGATCCGGTGACAAGGAAGGCCACTGAAGAACACTGAACTCATTGTCATGTTCATGAAACCAGTTTAAGACGACCTTTGCTTTGTGACATGGTGCATTATCATGCTGGAAGTAGCCATTAGAAGGTGGGTAAATTGTGGCCATGAAGGGATGCACATGGTCAGCAACAATACTTAAATAGGCTGTGGCATTCAAGCAAATATACCGTAGATAGAGACAGACAGACCCATCACAGATCCTGCACTCTTTGAAAAAGTGCTACCTAGAACCAAAAAGGGTTCTTCTTCCACTGTCCCTTTGAAGAAACCTTTTGGGTTCCATGTAAAACCCTTTCCACAGAAGGTTATACAGTACCGTGCGTAAGTAATGGGACAGTGAAGCATTTTTTCTTCTGTTTGGATTTGAAATAAAAACGTAGAGATTTTTATTTTTTATATAATGTACATATTGGTTTATCATTCAGAAATTCCAACACTTTTATGCATAATCCCCCTATTTCAGGCTACACAAAAGTGATAGGACAATTGGCTTGACAAGTGTGTTCGTCAGGTGTGTTCCGTCACATAATTTGTGCAGTCTGCTATTGGTGTCTTGTCAACATGAGGACCAAAGAGATGTTATTGAAAGTCAGGGAAGCCATTATGATGCTGAAATATCAGAAAAAAAATAAACATAGCCAAAACCTTAAACCTACCAAAATCAACAGTTTGGAACTTCATTTAACTTCATTAAAAGGAAAGAAAGCACTGGTGAGCTCAGAAATCGCAAATTACCTAGTAGGCCAAGGAAGACTTCCAGTGGATAACCAAAGAATGCTCACCATAATTGAGAATCATTTATTTACATCTTGTCAGTCCAAGTACAAGTAAATGGCTCCAAACTCATTGGACAGCATTTCATCATACAGCAGGACAATGACCCAAAACATACTGCCATAGGAACTAGGGAATTTTTCAGGGCCAAAAAGTGGAAAGCTGTTGACTGGGCAAGTCAGTCTCCAGATTTAAATCCTATAGAACATGCATTTCATTTGCTCAAGAGGAGACTTAGGGCAAAACATCCTAAAAAAACAACAACAGTCGCTGCAACATAGCATTACCAGAGAAGATACCCAGCGTCTGGTTGGGTCAATGGGTCACAGACTTTTGCACTTTTGCATACAAAGGATTGGGGACCAAATACTAAACATGAGTGCTTAATTTAGACATTTGATAATGCAAAAGAAGGAAAAATGCTTGGGCACCAAAATGGCTAGAGCCAGCCCTGATTAACAGAACCTTTATCGAGCGCACAACATCACATTAATGCCCATAGGAAGAATGAGAATAGAGTATCAACAAAATAACCAATTTAACACAATTTAAAACAACATACGTCTGTAAGTTTTAACCATACGTTAACGTGCGTCAAGGACAACGCGGGAGAATGATGCCCGTGATGGGCCTAACCCAAAACTCAAAGAATATCTCGCTGTCCCTCTCCTTAAATATCATTCCCAACAAAGGACAAGGTGTTAGATACATTACAATAGCAAAGGAATTGACAAATGGTGAAAGCTGAAAAATCTGAAACATAGTCAAAACCTTAGACTTGCCAAAATCAAGCACTGATGAGCTCAGCAATCGCAAATGGCTGAGGCTTCACTGCAAGATGCAAACCACTAGTTATTCTTAAAAAGGATAGTCGGGTTACAGTTTGCTAAGAAGTACCTAAAAAGCCTGCAGAGGTGTGGAAAAAAGTCTTGTGGACAGATAAGATGAATATTATCAGAGTGATTGCAAGAGGAAAGTTTGGAGAAAAAAGGATCTGCCCAAGGTTTACAGCATACCATCTCATCTGTGAAACATGGTGGAGGGGATGCTATGGTTTGGGCATGTATAGCTGCCACTAGAACTTGCTAACTTATCATAATTGATGATGTTACTGCTGACAGTAGCAGCAGAATGTATTCTGAAGTGTACAGAAATATCTTGTCTGGTCGAGTAAAAGCAATGCTTCCAAATTCATTGGATGGCGCTTCATCATACAGTAAGACAATGACCCAAAACATACTGCCATTGGAGCTAGGGAGATTTTCAGGGCGAAAAAGTGGAAAGTTCTTGACTGGCCATGTCAATCTTTGGATTTAAATCCTATTGAACATGCATTTCATTTTCTGATGGTAAGATTTTGGGCAAAAAGACCTGGCAAAAAGATGGCTGGCCTGGCAGAATATCACCAGAGAAGATACCCAGCACCTGGTGGGGTCAATGGGTCCCAGACGGTTATTGCATACAAAGTATTGTCGACCAAATACTAAACATGAGTGCATCATTTCGACCATGTATACCAATACTAGACAAAAGAAAAGAAAAGAATCTAGCAAAAGCAAACTATGTTCTGACAGGGTTTGACTCATCTAATACGACATCAGATCTGGATAGGTTCCTTGATTTCCTCTGAAAGGTGACATAGGCATGAAAACATGTACACAACATCAAGAAGAAACCATTGATTAAAGCCAAATCAATTGACAGAGGCATGGCAGAAAATGTGTGTTGTCTCTTTAAAAGAAATGTTAAAAATCTCTTTGTTTTCCCTGAATGAAACAAAGCACAGGTGTTTAAAAGGCCAGCCCCACCCCTGATTACAATGATCCACACATGGAGACAGCCAAAGCAACATAGATCAATAAGACATCGCACATGTCACACCAGAATGTGTGTTGGCAAGAGTGTGCCCTTATAGCCAGGATCCACTCAACCACCTCTCTGGTCACATCTCCCTGATGTTGGTTATGAAGAACTTTATGAATGTATTTAAATGTATTTAATATTAATTATTGCCTTGGTTTATACTCGCTTCGGAATTGTAGGACTTTTGTACGAGCAAACTGCTGAATATCTTCTCATAGATACACTGTGCTTAGCATGTACTGCTGAAGATTATGTTAATATTATGTTAAGATTTAAGTAGTCTCGTTCCCAGACACTTCCGCCCAAATGCCCGAAAGGTCTGTTGGACCAATGCGTTAAACTTCATTGGCTTTCATTAAGCCAAGAGCAAGAGCGTCAAAAACAGGGACGGGGCATAGCCATTGGCTTTACCTCGGATCAATCATCTTCCACAGCACATTCCACACATTTCTGATAAGAAGCTACACCTTGCAGCCGTGTGATTAGCTGAAATCAAATAATAACAAATACTTTAATCAGTAATCACCCTACGGCCAGGTTTGAGTCGTCGTTATTCCAGACTTATATGCGCTGTGAGCGATAGCCTGAGGACGAGGTTAACATTTAGGTAACCTGCGAATAACCTCATGCACGAGAAAATAAAATAAGCTTAATTGCTACATGGCCTGTTAATTTCCATGCTCATCTTTGATGTCAAGAACCTATGTGGTACTTTTTAGGGGGGGGGGTTATCAGAGAGAGACCCTACCACTCCAAAAAGGTGGCTTATTTGGCTAATTTCAAGTGCCCTAATTGCCAATTAAAAATGGGTAGCCTTTTAAAAGGGGCAATCCTTCATATATCCCACAATTCAACACCAATCTGTTCTCTGGAAAAATTAATAAAACATGAAAATATTGGGTTTATGCCCTAACCATTTTTTGTAAATTTGGGGCTAGACACTTCACCCATTTTCACCACATTTACATTTAAATTTTTGACATTTAGCAGATGGGCCATTGGTAGTCACAATGCTTTTTAAAAATGCTTTACATTAGAGGTACTGTACAGGTGGGTAGTGGAAGGTGAAGAGGTCTTTAGGAGGGACAGTCAAGATGTAGCCTGAAGAGATGGGTCTTCTATCTACGGCGGAAGATAGGTAGTGACTCTGCAGTCCTGACCGCACTGGGAAGCTCGTTCCACCACCGGGGCGCCAAGACAGTGAAAAGCCGTGACCAACTAGCGCAACCACTCCATCCTCTTAGAGGCGGCCAGCCGAGGTGGAAGAACGGAGTGGTCAGGCTGGGGTTTGACATACAGTATGTATTCACCATCAAATGTTGTTCACTTTCCCAAACCCCTGCCTGTGTAAGTAATGGGACAACAAAACATTTTTTGTTCTTTCGGCTCTATACTCCAAACGTTTAGATTTGAAATTAAACAATTATTACAAGTAGAGATTCTCAGCTTTTATTTGACGGTATTTGTGTACACATTGGTTTCACCATTCAAAAATTACCCCACTTTTTATGCATAGTCCCCCTATTTCAGTGTACCCAAAAGTAATGGGACAGACTTATCAAATGTCCATATGAAGCAGTCATGTTTAGTATTTAGTGGACAATCCACTAGTATTTAGTGGACAATAACTGCCTGAAGTCTGCAACCCACTAACCCTACCAGACGCTGGGCATCTTCTTTGGTGATGCTCTGCTAGGCCTGTACTGCAGCCATCTTCAGTTGTTGTTTGTTTTGAGGTCTTTTTGCCTAAATTCTTATCATTAGGGAAATGTAATGCATGTTCAATTGAATTTTAATCTGAAGATTGACTTGGCCAATCAAGATCTTTCCACTAGTTGCTATGGCAGTGTTTTGGCTATGGCATTGTTTTATTGTATGGTGTGGCATCATCCAATGCATTTGGACGCATTTGCTTGCACTCAAGCAGACAAGATGTTTCTGTGCACTTCAGAATACATTCTGCTGCTGCCGTCAGCAGGTACAATCATCAATTAAGACAAGTTAACAAGTTCTAATGGCAACTATACATGCCCAAACCTAACACCCCCTGCACCATGTTTCACAGATGAGGTGGTATGCTGTAAATCTTGGGCAGATCTTTTTTTCTCCAAACTTTCATTTTTACGAGACCTCTGCAGGCTTTTTAGGTACTTTTTTTTAGCAAACTGTGACCATCATTTTTGATGATAACTAGTGGTTTTTGATGATAACCGTGTCTTCCTCTTAGTTATAAACAAACCAGAATTAAATGCATAGGTCTATGGATGGATGTTCTCATTGGAACAGCTGGAAGACTTTCTATGCATCCCCGAAAAAACACATGTATGCAAACACACACACACACACACACACACACACACACAAACACACAGACACAGGCATGTTTAAGATATGCGTAGCCCATGTTTATTAGTTGACTTAGTTGTGATAGACAGTGTAGTTGTAGATAGTGTAGTTGACTAGTTTAGATACAGCGCACGAAGCAACAAGCAGGTACAATATCAGCACACCTCAGCATTACTACACCCACGTGCTACCACAGGGAACTGGTACCCGCATAGTTAGATATGGCACTGGTCTCACACTAGAGAGAACTGGCATATTCTAGATCATTATACGAGGTAACTAACTAGGAATTATGTCAAACTAGAAAGTGCTCAGTAGTCCCAGGGCTACAAACACAAGCTGGCCAACCCTCCTGCAAACAGGGTGCTAATATTTCTCAATATTAGCTTGTCAAAGCTAGCCAAGGTTCTCAGCTGTCCGGAAACAACAAGTAACTTAGTTAGCTGACCGTCCCAAGTGCTAGCTGTAGCCTACACATATGACCTAGCAAGTTATAATAATAACCTGAGGAATTATTGTTGAGCTAGGGTTCAACAATAACAAAGAATTGAGAGCTCACAGGTTAGCCTGCTAGCTCAGAGAGTTAACAGGTGCTCAGAAGGTGAAAATCGTCGTTGAATGTCGAGCTGAACCGTAGGATTCTATCAGAGACAATCTAACGCCCCGTGAGAATCATAGGCTGAGGTGTAGCCAGCTACAACAACACAACTACAGTACACTTCAGACAGTCAGAGAGTGAAGAGTGGAAAGGATGAAATGGTGCGCTTGGAGCATCTCTTTATTGGGACAGGTGATGGGCGTTGCTATCACTTGCAAGTGTGTACAAGGCGTGATTCTGTGAATCAAGATGTAAATACAGTGCTCTCGGAAAGTATTCTGACCCTTTAACTTTTTCCACATTTTGTGATGTTACAGCCTTATTCTAAAATGGATTCAACATTTTTTTTTCCTCATCAATCTACACACAATACCCCATGATGACAAAGTGAAAACAGGTTTTTAGAAATTGTTGCTAATTTATTCAAAATAAAAAACTGAAATATCACCTTTACATAAGTATTCAGACCCTTTACTCAGTTCTTTGTTGAAGCACCTTTGTCATTATTGCGTATTGTGTGTAGATTAATGATTAGATTAATAATTTAATCTATTTTAAAATAAGGCTGTAACATAACATAATGCGGAAAAAGTGAAGGGGTCTGAATACTTTCAGAATGCACTGTATGTGTCTGTTATAGTCCCATTGTGTGATTGGTGTGTGTACTGATTTCTGGCACAGGCCTTAACTGATCCAACAAGTTCACCAATCATCAATGGTTTGATATGAAGTTGATGGATTTTAATGTTACATGCTACACCAGTGCGTGTGTAAAGTGTTGACATTGCGCGGCTGCTGTAGCAGCAACGCAAAATGATTCTTGGAGTGCTTGGAAATGGTATCAATGCTTTTTGGACGCTTAAAAACATATTCAATTAGTTTCATAGTATGGTAAAGTAATAGAAACCTTGATAATAGAAATACATACAATAGTGGTACCTGTATGAAAAACAAAGTGATTGTCCTCGTTTATATTTGGAGGTAGAGGACAAACCCCAACTCTAACATATTCAGACTTGACAAGACTCTCAACATATGTAGAGAATCCATAAATTAGAAGTTCCTTGCAGAAACAGACTGGGAGGGCTATTTATTCTGCATCCACACGTGCAACTGGTCACGTTTCTGGTGTAAGAGTAAATACTGCCATCTAGGGTTTAGAGATGGTTAACAGGAAATGGATACATTATTTTACGGATGTACTTTAGGCCTACGTTTGAGTAATTTAGCAGAAGCTCTTATCCAGAGCGACTTAAAATAAATAGCTACATTCATCTTCAGCTACATACATCACGGTCATCACAAGTAAGACTTTCTATAATAATAAATGCCACAAGCAGTCACAGTGGTAGAGAAAGGAAGTCAATTTAATTTAATGTTCAACTTAATTTATTGAACTTAAGACAACTATATAAATTGATTTGCTATGTATCCCTAAATAGCGGCCAATTGTGTTGAGGTTTCCAGGCTAACGGTGTCGGCATGTGCAGTCCCCTGTCTTATCTCTGCACCCCCACACGCTCTCAGCCATGGCCACATCAACAAGGCTTTTGACAGAAAGGCTCGTCCCCTGGTTTGCCTGATTGTGTACCAGCTGAGCCATCAGAGAACATGAGGGTTGGGGCATATCTGCATATCTGGAGCCATCGTTCATCTGAAATTAAAAAAGTAACATCAGAGGGGAGTGCAAGGTGAGACAAGAATTGGACAAATTCAACTGAGAGTTGAAGGTCATGGACTAAATGCTATAGTAAAACTAGCAACAATCACCTTCATCTACTTAGTCTATAGGTTCTCTACCATCTCTCTAATCGTCACCATGCTCACCTTCTTCAATGTCTCCCTCTCCTGTTCTAGCTTCTCTTTTTCCAGACTCTGTTTCGCTCTTTCTTCAGCCACCATCACCAGGGCCTCTCTCCTCTTGACTGCCTCCATTTCTTTTTCCATCTGTTTCTTGGCCTTGAGAAATGTCTCCTTCTCCTTCCACATCCCAAGCATTTCTTGCTCCACCTTCTGCCCGTCTCTTTTGATTTTCATCCACTCCTTCTTTATCATTTGCAACTCTGCTCCGACCTTCTCTGTCTTTCTAAGCATCTCCTTTGAGGTCTCCTTCTCCTGCTCTTCCTTCTCTTTTTCCTTGCTCAGTTTAAGTCTTTCTTCGGCCTCCATCACCAGGGCCTCTCTCCTCTTGACTGCCACCATATTTTTCTCCATCTCTTTCTCCATCTGTTTCTTGGCCTTGAGAAATGTCTCCTTCTCCTTCCACATCCTGAGCATTTCTTGCTCCACCTTCTGTCCGTCTCTTTGGATTTTCACGCTCTCCTTCCTCATCATATTTAACTCTGCCTCTGCCTTCTCAGCCTTTCTAAGTATCTCCTTTGAGGACTCCTTCTCTTTCTCAATCTCCATCATGAGGATCTTGATCCCACTGTCCATCTCCTCCCTCTCCCTATTGAACTCATTCCTGTCCTCCTGCAGTCTTTCTGCCTTTCTGGCCAGGATCTCCTCCTCCCTCTGCCTAACTTTTTGGTCCCTTCTCTTTTGTTTCTCATATTCCTCTATCTTTTTCTCAAACTCTGCCTTCTCTGTCTTAATCCTCAATAGTCATATATATTTTCAACTCCATTGTTTTTATGCACCTACAGTAGATAGAACACAAACAAAAATGATTGAAATAATCTCCACACACCCATACTATAATGCAACAGGAATGTCAGAAAGATTCCCCAAATGAGAAAGGGATAACAATCTTTGAGTTTGCCCTACTGAATCAGTCAACAAATACCAGTACACCGATTGGCAGCAAAGAAATGTTATTATCTATAATGTGCGTTCGGCTGGCGTCATAATGGGTTTGGAATGACTATCATGGTAATTCACTGCCTAACAACTCTTATCAGCGTTCGATGCAATGGTTCGAAGTGACTTGGTCCTGTCAGAGGCCTATGTTAGAGTCAGCAAAAGCTTCCAGTATGGGTTGGCTGGCTATGTTTGTTGACACGCCTTGAAATATAGCCTACAATTGTGGCCAACAGGTCAAATATCAGTGGCCATATAATGGGCACATTTTATTAACTGGAATCGGCCTGGTACAGGTAGGAGCATATAGGCTAATAAGCAGAAGACCTCGGCAAAATTAAAATAGCCCTAATTCAATTCATGCATTTAGGTCTCTCATAATAATAATAAAAAATATATTTTATTTGGAATGTGTTTTTCATTTGTAGCCGACAATTTCAAATCCTGTGCAGTTGAGTGCAATAGACACACAAACAAAAACACAAACAAAACACTAACAACAACAAGAGGACAGGACCTAAAGGAAGGCCTTTCTAAAGATGTGAGTTTTTAGGCATATAGAAATATCCAACGCTGAATTCGACTTAATGGGAATATCATCTCCTAGTGACAGATATCTCTCAGTGACATTTTTACGCGTCCCTTGTCCAAATGCTGTAAAGGTAGTCGGCCTATGCCGTCTCAAGTATTTACAAATACAAGTGTTATAAATCTATACTATATGTCAACTATACTACATCTCTGGCCTACATTAGCCTACCTCAGTCAGTAGGCTGTGTTAAGCGCCGAATCTTCCGGTTATAATCTCTTTATATCTCACTCTGGTAATACTGATTGCACAGGTTCAGGTTGCGTCTTAGCTCGTTATGCCACTAAACTAAAAGTTCAAGAACTTTGTGTATTATTGCAGAACATTCTCAATTCTGTGTACATATCAACGTCATAATGATACCAATAGCAACGCATTTTGGGTGGAATCCTAACTCCAAATCCGCGCGCGTAAATCTTGCATTCATGTCAATGGGAAATTGATTCGATTTTCACGCGGATCTCGAGTTAGGATTCCACTGCAATACACATTTAAGTTTAAGTTCATTTGAATTTATAGTGCATTTTACCCACAATATACGGCTTACACAAAAGTAGCCTACAAGACAAATACAACATTTGAAAAAACATATTGCATAGAATCAAATTTGGGGATATACAGGGTTTTTTTCTTTATAAAGTACATTACAAACATAAAGTCTCATAAAGTACATTACAAATACGAAACAATTATTAGTCCTATTTTTTATTAGTAATAATAATAAGTCTTTTATATTTAATACAAAATAGATTAAATGGTGAAATTGGTGTGTATAAATATAATAAACTTGACTCATAATTCGTATAGTGCTGTTTTTGGAGTAATTACTAATTACTAGTAATTACTAGTGTGTGCGGACTGCGCTCTCTGTCCCGTCTTTCTGCTGTGGGGCAGCGGAGCACTCTGCCCCATCGTTGCGAGGGGAACAACGTGAGCGTGTTTGGCGTAAGCAGGGAAAACCTCACGCAAATTATATTGGGTATGAATTCTGCCTAGCAACAGGTGGCGAAAAACTATTAAACGCTAATGTCGTTAACGTGGTCTGACATGACAGGAAATAATCACAAAGCAATTCAGTTCATCTACTGTACGTCTATCGCTAATGCTAGCTAGCTAAAGTTTTCACAATGAATCGTGTAGATTATTTGTTGACCATGCGGTTCAGTACATTGCCTTTGGAAGAGAAGTTGGAGATAAAACGTTTAGGGCCAACAGGAATGGTTTGACAAAAAGAGATGGCTAACCGCTACCACCTCGAAACATGCGCTGTTCTGTTTCCCATGTATGATTTTTGGTGGAGACTATTTGGGCATCGGCTGGATTCAAAGACATTATACATCTGTCAGAACAGAACAGACACCAGCGACTGAACGGCCTTGACATGCTTTCCATTGAAAATGCATTGATCCAGGGACAGATGGATTTCAACAGTAAAGTCATCGAGAGGTTTGCTGAAGCAACGAACCGCCGCGCTACTTTCCTATTCAAGTGAGCGGGTCTGTTTGGACATGTATGACAAATGGACAATGCGCCGTTCACTGTAGACTATATTGCTTTTGTTTTGTAGTCATTTTAAACGTTATACTACCTGTGATATAAAGTGGAGGACTAAATGTTACGTATAGGCCTAATATCGAGACCGTTGATGGGCACACTTGTTACTTGTCGCTTTCAGAACCCTGGACTGGGCTCGGGCTGTATATTCATATAGTTCCGTTAATTAGCCTAGCCTACTTTCCGTGATTTAATGTGACTTTTGTAGTGTGTTATAGCCTCTGCACTGATGATATTTATTTCACATTTAAAATAATACAATTGATAAAACCTGATTAAACTTTCCTACAAGTTAACGATGTGCCGAATGCTTGTATTTTGATTAAACATGCAAGTTATTGAAGACACGTGTCTGTCTCATCTTTTTACTTTGTTGCAGTATAGGCGTTCTGTGTCGCGCTGAAGCGTATGAAGTGTATTCAGTTATGGGGTTTACTGTACATACTTTTTCTCTGCACTGTTCCTGCTGCAGAGGATGCGTAAACGATTTTCCCATGTTGTTTTTTGGTTGTGGCCTGTGTTTATACATTTAGGCTATTAGTTGTATCCTACTTTTCAGTTTTACAAGTCAAATCTTATGACAGATGAGATGGCACTTCAACCGATAAAATGCAGGTACATTTTGACTACTGCTGCACTACGATACCCATAGATAGACCCAATACATTGGTAACTGCACTACTTATACAGCTCATATACTGCTTATACTGTTCATACTGCATTCTATATTTATTCTGCTTATAATGTTACTGTTAATACATATATTGCTTATACTGCACTACTTATACTGCTCATATACTGCTTATACTGCTCATATACTGCTTATACTGCACTACTTATACTGCTCATATATTGCTTATACTGCTCTACCTGTATATATTGTTCACATTGCACTTTTCTGCTTTTTTGCACTTCTGGTTAGACGCTAACTGCATTTGGCATGTTGTTCATTCTCATGTTATGATTTAGTTTGTGATTATACACACGTTTTTAGCGTGATGATAGAGACCCACTACCAGACGAGTACAAAACATACACAAGTCACATGCAAATCCCTGCACTGCAGACGACAGACAACAACTGTCTCTGTACAACGAGTCCTGGACCTCCACTAATAGACAGATACAAAGAGAGCAGCATACAGTAGCAGCAGAGCCCAGAGGCCAGGCGAGGCAAGGCAAGGCAAGGCAAGTTTATTTATATAGCACATTTCATACACAGAGGCAATTCAAAGTGCTTTACGTAAAATAGATAAAAAGGAAAGAGCATGAAAGAAAAATTAGAATAAAAACGCATAAAAGACATAAAAAAAAGAATAAAAGTCACAGTGCATTTTAGGGTCACAGTGCAATTATTAGCGCCAATTTAGTTTCAATTTAAGGCAAAAGCGAAGCCCTTTTTTTTTTTTTTTTTCTCCATTTTTGAAAGTAGCCAGTGTTGGGGCTGATCCTAGATCTATGTGTAACATAATAACTGAGAGACCTGCAGCAGGGCAGGTCCTCATCACTGGCTGTCTGCTTTGAGCTGGTTGTCGTTGGACTCCTGGCAGCGGAACAGGTCCATCTCAATGGGGATCTGGTGAGAGTTGACACACAGTTAAAGTATGAAGGAACGAGTAAAACAGATGTCAGCGTTACACTATGAATGTTACCTAACACAGTGTCACTGTTACGTTCGGGTAGCATTGCACTATAAATTCAAATAAACTCAAACTCCTGGACAACCTCTCTTGGGTCGACATACATTAAAATGGCCCTATGAAGTCTCGAGGGAGTTTTGCAGAAATACAAATAGCTTTTTTTTAAATCTCACACTTCCATCATTTAGTAGGTAGCCTATACTGAGGATGATTGGCGCCTAGTACTGAAAAATGCAATCTGGGAAATTAAATGGGGAGTACATACTCATGCAGTACGCAAGTACAGAATTGTAGTATGGGGGTTCAAACCCGGGTCTCCCATGTGGAAGACACAAACGCTACTATTAAGCCAAGAGGACATCCTCAAGGTCTGAGGGCGACACTTCAGTTTACATGTCTCAGGCAGGGCTACCTCATGACGCGAGTGTGATTCCAAAATCACCTCTGCTACATATAGAAACGCAACAAAGTCATAGGTACAAAATTATATTTACAATCATTGTATCATTATTTTGTCTCACATCTGTCTCTTTACAGACGGTGAAGTTGAACCTCTGTAGAATCTCCACCATCGCCAGTTTCATCAATACCAGAGCGAATCGCACGGATACAGTTCCGTGGGCCCAACCCGAACAGCATGTAGGTGTATGGGTCGATGCTCTCCTTGTTCTCCTTACTGAACCTACACACGGAGAGTTCAGAGGAGGAGGGGTTAAAGAACATATCAATTAAATCACAGTAATATGATGGTTATACATGGTTGAAGAAACCTGTTTGTGTTTGGTCGTCGCATTTAGGTTTGTTTTATGGTTGTTTGTGGAACACTGCTCTTATCGTTGCTGTTGTGATTGATATTGTGGTTGTGGTTAAGATGTGGCCCATTACCTCTCTGGTTTGAACTCCTCTGGGTCTTCCCACACATCGGGGTCACGGTGCAAGGTCCAGATGGGTATCATGACGACCATACCCTTGGGGATGGTGATGCCGCTGATCTCAACAGATTTCTTGGCGACTCTTTCAAGTCGATGGGGTACAACCTGAGAGACTCGTTGATCACGCTGTCTAGATAGTCCATCTGCATCAGAGCCTCGTACTGGATAGGAGCCTGCACAGGGATATTACACTCACATGAGCACTAGTGATTGGTCGTTCACGTAGCCGTAGCCCAGAACTAACTCTTTTTCGTCGCAAATCTGAAGAGCTGTTAGTTTTTTGTGTTTTTTGGGGGGGAAATGAACACAGTACTATACTTATTCTAATCTGCATAGCCTAATTTCATGACACCCGCATACAGAACGCCATTACTTTCAATGTACGTGTGTAATAGTGTCTTGCTTTTTTGTTATACATGAATAAACAAAAAAATCGCTAAATAATGTTATCTTGATAGTTAGAAGAAAATACATTTAGATTCCACTGAACAATGTAAATGATAGATGTACACAAGGATCAATCAGAAGTCAAAATGCCACTAAACTGGGCTGCTTTTAGTGGATTGACTGCTTGGAATACTGAATGTGCTACAGTTTATTATTTCCTATCACAGTCGACAGACTACAAGAAAACTGTCAGGTGGTTCAAATGTGAATAACTTGGTATCCATTCCATTAACTGTGGCCGGGCAGCACCAAACAGCCCAGAGAACATTACCATGGTGCTTTTGAATATTAGGTCCCTATCTGGCAAAACCTTTATTGATCTTATCTCAGAGCGAAAGCTGCACTGTAATGTTTTTATCTGAAACCTGGCTAAACATGAATGCATGTCAGTCTATTAGAAGTGGGGAAAAATATATTTTCACTCTATTATTTATCTAGCCATGTCGCTGAGCAGATGAGAATTTCATGATGAATATGAATATGAATAGTACACCATCAACAGCTTCCTCCTGTGATAATGATTTAGCAACCAGCTTCAACACCAAACTAAGGGCAACTATCGACTCTGTAGCACCAGTCAAACTGAAAAAGGCTGTGGCCAAATTTAAAAGAATTTGCAGAAAGTCTGAGCGGACAAAAACTGCAGGTCCACCTTGATATTCTTCGAGAGCATCTTTCTGCTTTTAATAAGGCAATAAAAAAACGCCAAGACAGACGGGATCATTTCTCAAAATTGATAATGAATCATAACAACTCAAACAGTGCTCTTTTCAACGATTGACAGCCTTATAAATCCCGTCCACAAGACACCTGGTGATCTGCTCTCCACCTACAAATGTGAGGAATTTGCAACATACTTCTGAGATAAGAGAACCAATATTAGGTGAGGAGGATCACTCAGGCAAGACCTGAAGATGTGTTTGATGACTTGTTACCCCACCTTCCACCACATGGAAGCACTATGAACTCTTTTGCAGTGGTCATATAGAAATGCTCAGCAAAGTGGGGGTCTGTTCATCTGCACCTAAAACTACCATGGTGAAACCCCTCCTGAAGAAAAGTAACTTAGACTCTTCAGTCCTTAGCGATTTTAGGCCAATCTCCAACCTTCCCTTTTTAAGCAAAAAAATAATAATTCTTGAAAAAAAGGTGTTCAAACTGTTAAATAATCTCCTTCTTCCCAACTGTACCTTTGACATGTTCCAATCTGGCTTTTGTGCCGATCATAGCACTGAGATAGCACTATGTTGTTAAGTTATTAACTAGGTTCTTAATGACCTTAGAATTAATTAATTAATGCTGATGCCAAAATGCTCTTTGTCCTTGTCCTGGTCAAACTGTCTGCACACTTAAAGACACTACTTACAGTAACACTAAGCACCAGGCAAAAAAACAAGGTGTTACCATTGACTCAGATCTTAATTTTGAAACCCATCGTGAAATCTGCCATCGTGGAGAAATTCTGTCTGACGTTGTCCAAACAACAACATCCTCCCTAATAATAATATATCCCCCCGAAATGAACTTGCAGTGTTGGACATTAGCTGTTGTGTTTCTGCATGCACACACGATTGGGAGAGGCAGCCACCAGAGAAAGGTCAGTCTACTCCCCTAGAACACCCCTGGCACTCACAACATGTTTATATGCAAACCGAATGTCAGGTAGGACACTGCATTTTAAAAAGCGTGTTTTCCGAACCAAAACAGCGTTCGTAAATGAAATATTTATTCATAAGGGATTTATTATAAGGGATCTTGTTCCCTGATCGCTACCGATTAAAGATAGTCATTACAACCGTTAGGAAGCTTTTATAAAGCTTGAATATTACATGGACCTTTACAGAACACAGCTGTAAAGGTGCAACCTTTTCTCTCCCAGGCTGACACTGAGAGACGAATGCATGCTTGTATTACTAGCAGCCTTGATTACTGTAACACTCTCCTGTCTGGTCGACCAAAGAAAGCTCTTGGCAAATGATACAAAATGCAGCAGCACGAGTCAGATGGAGAGCACATATCACACAAGTCTCTGCACTGATTACCTGTTAGTTTTATAATTTATTTTAAGATAATTGTATTAGTTTAGAAATCACTCTATGGTCATGCACACCACTGCATGTCAGACATGCTTTTAAGGTATATACCCTGTAGATCCCTCAGGTCCTCAGGTACTGGCCTTTTAACTATTCTGAAGATTCCAACAACACCTATCTACTTCCTGTTTCAAATGAATAATACTGGGCAGAAGTCTGCACAGGGATGCTACAGACACATTAGCACACTGCAAAATACTGTCACCTATCTAACCATCTGTAGGAGTCTGCAGTGCACAGCAGTTACACACTCATCAGTACCCTCTAAAACACTGTCACTATCATGTCACTATCACACTGTCACTGTCACTATCACCTGTTCCACATGAATAGTACTATATAGGAGTTTGCAGAGGGGTTACCTTGTTGGGAAACACAGTGTCTATCTCCTCCTGCAGCTTGGTCATGATGTGAGGGTTGGTTGCCAGATTGTAGGCCAGGAAGGACAGAGAGCTACTGGTGGTCTCATAGCCAGCAAAGATGAACATCATTGCCTGGGACAAGATCTCATGGTCACTCAATCCTATGATGATGGGAGAAATGGGGTGGTAGGTGTGTTTGTAGGTATAGGTGTTTGAGGCAGGTACTGTATGTGTGTGTGTTAGATGCTAGTATACAGTGTGTGTGTGTGTGTGTGTGTGTGTGTGTGTGTGTGTGTGTGTTTAAGGCAGGCACCTTTACTCTGCTCCTCTCCCTTTGAGTTGCTGTCTTTCTGCGAGTCTATCATCAGCTGCAGGAAATCTACCCGACTCTGGAAGCAGGCTTACGTCAGATCAAAATCACATGAGAACTACCAGATGCTACCAAATCTCTACAATTGTATTACACAATACTGGCTGAAGATCGTATATTTGATCAGATATATTTACATACCTTCCTGGTGCTAGCCACGCGATTGGACTTGATCTTCTGAAAGACAGCGTAGAAGAAATCTGTGACCGAGGCAGGGAATAGGGATACCTCCTTGTTTGCCATAACAGGACCCATGAAGGGGAAGAATGCTGGACGGAAAGGAAATGCCACGGTTACAAACAGGAACAGGAAATACCATGATACGTGACTCCAATCCTATTCAATGCACAGCCCTGTCCAGAAACAACTCCTAGGCTCTATCCCTAGACACTTCTGTATCCAATCCACTCAGATCTCCAAGTGTCCAGCATTTAGGAACTAGAGGTTGGTTCTGGACAGGGCCCATGTGTTTGTCAAATGAGTAGAGCGCAAACCATTGGCAGTGTGGTTTATGTCAGTCTAATCAATGAAATCGATAGCTTCATTTATTAAGCACAAAATGACTGAAAGCTATATGGGGGCAGTTGTACCGACTGTGAGGAACAGTGGGCTGAAGATGTCAAACTTGAGCATTTTCTTGATGTTGGTCACAAAGGGGTCGGAGGGGTTGTGGAGGGAGTCGATGTCGACACTGAATGAAGTACTGACGACCACATCCATACTGTATGGTCCAAAGAACCTGGAACACAACCACACAATCTCTGACCACCAGAACCACAACCACAAAATTAAAGGGGGAGTTCACTGAAATTACAAATTCACCTTATCGTCTCGGAGATAAATACTCACTCTTTTAGTTCAATGGGCTCATCGTTATCAGCCGTCTTCTTCAGATTGCTGACCAAGTTACCAGAGTGCTGCTTCATGATCCTGAGCATCTGAGTTGGGAAGGATACATGGAAAAATATCATGATTGATACGTGGATTAATATGTGCAAAACATATATTAATATCATGTTTGAAACAGGAATTATTTTAATGTTTATATAGCCTGAGAATAAACATCCATACAGGATACATTATGTCAAAGAATAAGTGACTCCAAAGATGAACTATTATTCTATACTCTGTCATCTGACCACTGAACTTATCGAAGATAAGATCAAATATACTTTATTGTCCCGGATGAAAATTTGTCTTGGATTAATTAATTAAAGTTGCTGCTTCACACAACAACAAACAACAATGAATACACACTATACACATAGTACAAATCACACACACACTCTCACACACACAGACACACACACGCGCGCGCATCAGAGTTGTTAGTCATTCATTTATTTGTGTTGTATAAAGGAATGAATGAAAGAAGGAGAGGAGAGATGGGACTGTACCTCTTTGATCCGCCCACTGGTGAAGGAGGGAGACAGGACACTGCGGATCCGTCTCCATGCATCATCCTCAGCGATAAACACGGCGTCATACAGAGGCCCGTTGAGATAGATATTCTAGAAAAATAATAATAATTATATACTGCAAGATTAACCTACTATTAATAATGCTATAATAACAATGATATTATCTATTTAAGGAGTCCTTATGTTTTTTTCCCCATACAACAACTTCAATTCAGCGTATTACCCTCCTGTTAGTGAAAAGGGAATTGCATTCCTTGATGAGGATGGTTTTGATCATGGCTGTGTCCATGATACACAGGATGGGCTGATGGCCATCATAGATCCTACAGACCAGCAAAAACAAAGATAGCCTCAATTCTTCGTGGCATTGATTCCACAAGATGTTGGAAACATTCCTTTGAGATTCTGGTCCATGATGACATGATTGCATCACTCAATTCCTGCAGATTTTTCAGGTTCACTTTCAAGATGTGAATCTCCCGTTCTACCACATCCCAAAGGTGTTCTATTGGATTCAGATCCTGGGAAGGCCACTGAAGAACACTGAACTCATTGTCATGTTCATGAAACCAGTTTAAGACAACTTTTGCTTTGTGACATGGTGCATTATCATGCTGGAAGTAGCCATTAGAAGATGGGTCAATTGTGGCCATGAAGGGATGCACATGGTCAGCAACAATACTCAAATAGGCTGTGGCATTCAAGCGAATATACCGTAGATAGAGACAGACAGACCCATCACAGATCCTGCACTCTTAGAAAAAAAGTGCTACCTAGAACCAAAAAGGGTTCTTCTTCCACTCTCCCTTTGAAGAAACCTTTTGGGTTCCATGTAGAACCCTTTTCCACAGAAGGTTATACAGTACCGTGCGAAAGTAATGGGACAGTGAAGCATTTTTTCTTCTTTTTGGAGTTGAAATGAGAACGTAGAGATTCTCATCTTTTATTTGATGTTATTTGTGTACATATTGGTTTATCATTCAGAAATTACAACACTTTTATGCATAATCCCGCTATTTTAGGCTACACAAAAGTGATGGGACAATTGGCTTGACAGGTGTGTTCCGTCACATAATTTGTGCAGTCTGCTATTGGTGTCTTGTCAACATGAGGACCAAAGAGATGTTATTGAAAGTCAGGGAAGCCATTATGATGCTGAAATATCAGAAAAAAATTAAACATTAAAACCTTAAACCTACCAACATCAACAGTTTGGAACTTCATTAAAAGGAAAGAAAGCACTGGTGAGCTAAGAAATCGCAAATGGCAAGGAAGACTTCCAGTGGATAACCAAAGAATGCTCACCATAATAAAAAATAAAATAAAATAAAAACTGCCCCATAGATTAGGAACACTCTCCAGGAGGTAGGCGTCAATGAGTCAGAGACTACCATCCGCAGAAGACTTCACCAGCAGAACTACAGAGGCTACACTGCAAGGTGCAAACCACTACTCAGCCACAAAAACAGGCTGGCCAGGTTACGGTTTGCTAAAAAGTACCTAAAAGAGCCTGCAGAGTTCTGGAAAAACATGTACCGGAGAAAGTGTGGAGAAAAAAAGGAACTGCCCAATATTCACAGCATACCACATCATCTGTGAAATATGGGGGAGGGGGTGTTATGCCTTGGGCATGTATGGCTTCCACTGGAACTGGCTCACGTCTCCTTTGATGAGGATGAATTCGGAAGTGTTCAGAAACATCTTGTCAGTCCAAGTACAAGTTAATTGCTCCAAACTCATTGGACGGCATTTCACCATACAGCAGGACAATGACCCAAAACATACTGCCATAGCAACTAGGAAATTATTCAGGGCCAAAAAGTGAATCCTATAGAATCCTATAGAACATGCATTTAATTTGCTGAAGAGGAGGACAAAACATCCTAAAAAAACAAACAACAATCGCTACAATATAGGTCTGGCAGAGCATTACCAGAGAAGATACCCAGCGTCTGGTTGGGTCAATGGGTCACAGACTTTTGCACTTTTGCATACAAAGGATTGCGGACCAAATACTAAACATGAGTGCTTAATTTGGACATTTGCATAATGCAAAAGAAGAAAAAATGCTTGTCCCATTACTTATGCAGGGCACTGCAAATGGAACCCATAAGAGTTATTCAACCAAAGAATCCTTTTAGAACCCTTTTTTTCTTTATTTTTTTAATTACATTTTTGCCCTTTCAATGACATGGAGGGAAGACACAATCACTTCCGATTTGAATTCTGACGTGTCGTGGCTCCTCTTTATTCATGCAGTTTGAGACGTGCTCAGAGGCAATATAGGAGCCTCAACCAATGAGAATCCAGGATGTTGTCAAACATTGGCAACGCACAAGTTGTGTTTGGGACTGTAACAAGTCCGTGACACAGAGGCGGAGTCGAGGTACTGTTTTCTGGGATTATCCCGTTTATTTTCATAAAATGTTAGTAATAATTCCAATGTTCGTAATAATTTCAATGTTCGTAACACAACGCCACTCGCCGACTTTCCAGTCGCCCTCCTTCTCCCTCGAACGCCGAGGCACACACATCTTAAACCATCTTGTCAACGAGGCTTCATTTGCAACAGGTGTGCAACGGAGCCTCGCCGACGTCACCCTGGCCACGGTCCTGTAGCTCCCTCTACAGGCCGAACGCTGCATGTCCCCCCACATACCCCCACCACCCGACACAGGCCGGGGACACGACGGCTGACAACCTACTCCCCCCCCCCCCTGCACGGGAGAGGAAGTCTGCGACGACCATCTGCGCCCCCGGTCTGTGCACGACCGAAAAGTTGAAGGGCTGCAACGCGAGATACCACCGGTGGAGCCACTGGAGGGGAGCATGGTCGGAGTAGAGGGTGAAAGCACGACCCAGCAGATAGTAGCGGAGGGCGCCGACCGCCCACTTGATGGCCAGGCACTCCTTCTCCACCGTGCTGTACCGGCCCTCCCTCTCCGATAGTTTGCGGCTCAGGTACAGCACCGGCCGGTCAGCCCCCTCCACCCGCTGGGTCAGCACTGCTCCCAGGCCTCTATCCGACGCGTCCGTCTGTAGGGAGAAAGGGAGGTTAAAATCAGGCGCATACAGGACCGTTTCTCCACAAAGAGCTCCCTTAAGGGCCTCGAACGACCCCTGGCACTGGCCCGACCATTGGACCGGATCCGGGGCACCCTTCCGGGTGAGGTCCGTCAAGGGACTGGCCAGCTCTGAAAACCCCGGCACGAACTGCCGGTAATAGCCAGCCAGCCCCAGGAAGGCCCTCACCTCCTTCTTTGTCTTGGGCCGCGGAGTGGCTGCGATGGCCGCAGTCTTTTCAATCTGTGGCCGCACCTCCCCCCGACCCAAGTGGTACCCCAGATACCGGATCTCCCTCCGCCCGATCAAGCACTTCTTCGGGTTGGCCGTCAGCCCCGCCTGCCTCAGGGACCTCAGGGTCCATGAGGCGCTGAAAAGTGGCTGGGGCTCCGAACAACCCGAAAGGGAGCACCGTGAACTGGAATAGCCCGAGCGGAGTGGAGAATGCAGTTTTCTCCCGGGATACCGGCGAGAGTGGAATCTGCCAGTATCCCTTCGTGAAATCCAACGTCGTGAAATACTTGGCCGTGCCAAGCCGGTCCAAGAGCTCGTCAACCCGGGGGTCTCGTCACGAGACTGCTCGAGGGGGAAGTCACCTAGCAATTAACATTGCTAAGAGACAATACAAGGACAGAATGGAGTCCAACTTTGAGGGCTCCAACTCAAGGCCGTGCCAAGCCGGTCCAAGAGCTCGTCAACCCGGGGCATCGGGTAGGCATCGAACTTGGAGACCGCATTAACCCGTCTATAATCCACACAGAACCGTATAGCCCCATCCGGCTTGTTGACAAGCACGATGGGGCTACACCAGTCACTGCGGGACTCCTCGACCACACCCAGCTCCAGCATGGCTTCCAATTCCCTGCACACAATGTCTCGTTTGTGTACCGGCAACCTATAGGGACGCGTGCGCACCGTTAAACCCGGCTGCGTTTCTATGTGGTGGTCGATAAGCGTAGTCCGACCGGGCAAGGGAGAGAACACGTCCGCGAACTTAGCTTGCAAATCTGCAACGTCCGTGGCCTGGCTAGCAGAGAGATGGTTATCAATACCGACCGGAGTGCTAACTTTTGATTTTGGGACTTCCGGACCGAACTCATCTCTCTCTGGAATTATTGTAGCCAGAGCAACAGTGACCACGTCGTTCCATTTTTTTAGGAGATTTACGTGATACACCTGCAAGCTATCCCCCCGGTCCGAGCGTACTACCTCGTAATCCACGTCCCCCATGCGACGTGTGACCACACCTGTAAATTCTCGCAGGTTAGTTCCCCTGTCGTACAGTCACTTTTGACGCTCCTGGGCTTGCAGCAAATGCTCGCGTGAGATAACCCCTAGGGCGTGGAGCTTTGTGCGCAAGTCCAGGACGTATTGAATCTCATTTTTACTGTCGCTAGACCCTTCCTCCCAATTTTCTTTAAGAAGGTCTAGGACACCCCGAGGCCGTAGAGTAATTCAAACGGGGAAAACCCGGTGGAAGCTTGGGGGACTTCCCGTACCGCAAACAACAGGGGATCTAGCCATTTATGCCAATTCCGACTATCTTCGTGTACGAACTTCCGGATCATTGACTTCAAGGTCCGATTGAACCGCTCACAAAGGCCATCAGTGGCCGGGTGGTAAACACTGGTTCGAATCGCCTTGATGTTCAACAAGCCATACAGTTCCTTGAGGGTGCGTGACATAAAATTAGTGCCCTGATCGGTGAGAATCTCTTTCGGGATTCCCACGTGGGAGATTACTTGAAACAATGCCTGCGCTACACTCCTGGCAGAGATATTGCGCAGCGGTATTGCCTCGGGGTATTGGGTTGCGTAATCTATCAAGACCAACACAAATCGATATCCCTGTGTACACCGATCAAATGGCCCGATAATATCCATCGCAATGCGGTCGAATGGGTTCTCGAACAATGGTAAGGGCCGCAAGGGGGCTTTACCAACTGACATTCGCGTACCACCTACGCACCTCTGCCCGAATTCCCGGCCAATAAAATCGAGCCATTATACGGTTTAGTGTCTTATCATAACCTAAATGGCCCGCCATGGGGTTGAAATGAGCCGCCTGGAAGACCATTTCCCGGCGGCTACGGGGAACCAACAACTGGGTTACTTCCTCCTGGCTATGTGAGTCACGACTTACTCGGTACAACCTGTCGCTGATAATCGCGAAATAGGGGTGGGCGCGTACTGCGTCTGGCCGTACCAAAGTACCATCAATCGCTATCACTTGGTCATAGGCCGATCGTAGGGTCTCGTCACGAGACTGCTCGAGGGGGAAGTCACCTAGCAATTAACATTGCTAAGAGACAATACAAGGACAGAATGGAGTCCAACTTTGAGGGCTCCAACTCAAGGCACATGTGGACCGGACTCAGAACAATTACAGACTTTAAAGGGACTACGAGTGTGACTGAGGAAGTGTCTCCATCTCTTCCAGATGACCTTAACACCTACTTCGCACGTTTTGAGAGCTACTCTCCAGCTGAGGAAGTACAGATGGACCAGGACCCCTGCACATTAGCAATAACAAGGGCAGATGTGTGCAAATCCTTCAAAAGGATTAATCCACACAAGGCCCCTGGACCGGATGGCATACCTGGCCGGGCTCTCAGGGTGTGTGCAGATCAGCTGGCAGGTGTGTTTACAGACATTTTCAACCTGTCACTGCTCCAGTCGGTGGTCCCCACATGTCTCAAAAAGTCCACCATCATCCCCATCCCAAAGAAGTCAAAAACATCCTGCCTCAACGACTACCGACCAGTAGCACTCACTTCCATCGTCATGAAGTGCTTTGAGCGGTTAGTCAAATCATTCATCACCTCCTCCCTCCCTGACTCACTGGACCCCATGCAGTTTGCATACAGGGCAAACAGGTCCACAGACGACGCCATCGCCCTCGCCCTCGCCCTCCACACTGCCCTCTCCCACCTGGACCAGAAGAACACATATGTGAGAATGCTGTTCATTGACTACAGTTCAGCATTCAATACCATTGTGCCCTCCAAGCTCGCTGTGAAGCTCAGGGACCTCGGGCTCAACACCACGCTTTGTGACTGGATCCTGAGCTTCCTGACGGGCAGACCCCAGGCAGTGCGGATAGGAGGCGCCACATCATCCACCCTGACTCTCAACACCGGCGCACCCCAGGGCTGCGTGCTCAGCCCTCTCCTCTACTCCCTGTTCACACATGACTGCGTGGCCACACACAGCTCCAACACCATCATCAAGTTTGCTGACGACACGACCGTCATCGGCCTGATCACCGACGGCGACGAGACGGCGTACAGAGAGGAGGTGAGAGTCCTGACATCTTGGTGCCAGGACAACAACCTCCAGCTCAACCTCAGCAAAACTAAGGAGCTGATTGTGGATTACAGGAAGCGGCAGAGAGCCGGGCACGCCCCTATCACCATCAACGGGACGGCAGTAGAGAGAGTCAGCAGCTTCAAGTTCCTCGGGGTCCACATCTGCGAGGACCTGACCTGGACTCACCACACCGACGCCATCACAAAGACGGCAAGACAGCGGCTCTTCTTCCTCCGCAGGCTGCGGAGGTTCAACATGGACTCCAGGATACTCTGCAACTTCTACAGGTGCACCATAGAGAGTATCCTGACTGGCTGCATCACCGCCTGGTACGGCAGTTGCTCCGCCCTCAACCGTAAGACATTACAGAGGGTGGTGAAAGCTGCCCAGCACATTACCAGGACGGAGCTGCCATCCATGGAGGACCTCTACACTCAGCGCTGCAGGAAGAAGACTAACCGGATTATTAAAGACCCTCATCACCCCAGCAACAAACTGTTTCAGCTGCTCCCGTCTGGCAGACGCTACCGCAGCATCCGGTCTCACACCACCAGACTCAGGGACAGTTTCATCCCACAGGCAATAAGACTGTTGAACTCCTGAGCTACTTAGCTCACCACAATGACACTTTAACTATGCCACTTTATAACATGCCACTTTATAAAATGCCACTTTATACCAGTCGACATCTGGATAAAAACGTCTGTTTACATTTCACTTTTTACATTTTACATTTACATTTATTTAGTTTTGTATTTAGGTAACTATTGTTATTGTTGTTGTTTCTTTTATTTTTATTATTTACACTTCTTATTGCACTGTTGGAGGAGCCCAAGACTTAAGAATTTCATTGCCAGCGATTGCTCTGTAACTGTTGCGCATATGACAATAAAACCATCTTGAATCTTGATCTTGAATCTTGAAACGGATAGTTCGGCGGGGGAATCTCGGGTTGAGACCCCCCCGCCGGCTCCGGCTCCTCGGCAGTGTCGCGAGGCGCCGCCTCAGCACAGAACACATTACCCGCCTCACACCTCCCTCTCTGTCGTGCACGCACCCCGGTAGCCCTGCTTACCGCTTGAGGAAACCCCTCCCAATCTACACCCAGAATAAGGGGATGCGTGAGGCGCGGGCTAACCGCCGCCTGTACACTATGCTTTTTCCCTTCAAAATGAATCTTGATCGTGACCACAGGATATTCGTGAATGTCCCCATGCACACACTTCACCAACACCCTCGATGCCTTTAACAATGCCCCCGGTCGAACCAGGCGCTCCTGGATCATGGACTGCATGCAGCCCGAATCCAAGAAGGCCTGGTGCATATCATGTTGTATCCTTACCGGAACACGATACGCCGCTCCTGGTCCGGGGGGAGGGCCCGGTATGTCGCCGATGCGGACGACCTGCCCCACCTCCCTCACTGGGCACTCCGCCTGTACATGGCCCGGCCGTCCGCATCGCCAAAACACCCCCCCTGTCGCTCGGGGTGCTTCCTGTGGGGCCAGGGCTGGTTCTCGACATGCCTGCCCCTGCCATCTCGTCCTCGGGGCGGGCGCCGGTCTCTCCTCCTCCGTCACCATGGCTCCTTCCGGGCGCCGGACCGGGCGTTGGTCATCGGGGCTCCTGCGGCGGGAAGGAGAGATGTTCCTCCACCAAGGTAACGGCGGCCGCGAGATCCTGGGGCCGGTGGTACTGGACCCAGGCGGCGGTCCGGGCCGGGAGCCCCGTGGGGAATTGCTCCAACACCACCCGGTCCCCGACCTCCTCCGACGAGCTGTTCCCTGGGTCCAGCCACCGCCGCGCGCTGTCCCGCAGCTGCTGGGCGTAGGCAAAGGGCCGGCTCCCCTCCTCCATCATCAGGGCCCTGACGAGCTCCAGGAGGAGGGTACGGTCCTCAGCCCTTGCCGTCACCATCTCCCTCACCGCGGTCTGGTGCTCCTGCTGGAGGTGGGCCTGCTGCTCCAGTATAAGGGCCATCCTTCCGATAGCCGCGCTTAACGCCTCCATTCCCTTTTTTTCTCCGCCTTCGCTGTGCCCCACGTTGGGCGCCACTGTAACAAGTCTGTGACACAGAGGCGGAGTCGAGGTACTGTTTTCTGGGAGTATCCCGTTTATTTTCATAAAATGTTAGTAATAATTCCAATGTTCGTAATAATTTCAATGTTCGTAACACGCCACTCGGCGACTTTCCAGTCGCCCTCCTTCTCCCTCGAACGCCGAGGCACACACATCTTAAACCATCTAGTCAACGAGGCTTCATTTGCAACAGGTGTGCAACGGAGCCTCGCCGACGTAACCCTGGCCACAGTCCTGTAGCTCTCTCTACAGGCCGAACGCTGCATGTCCCCCCACAAGGACCATACTACAGAATACTTAAAAGCTTAAAACTTAAATCGCTCAATAACAGATTCAAATTATTAATGTGGAAGCATGAAATTGTTGCTTGGGCAGTGTACATTGCATCAAGACAGATCATTTGTCTTGGTGTACGAGACCATTTCGTCGGTTGGATCGTCTGTGTTTGTGAAAATCGCACGGTGTCCGCCTGGTTTAAGAGTGTATACTGTAGACACTGAGAGATACATATATCCATCATAGTTAACAATAACCAGGATCAGTTTAGCAGACTCAGCCCCACAGTTTCCCATATTTCTGGAAGCTCTCTGTGTCAAAATTGGTGAAACCACCCTGGGAACAAAAAACAAAACAAAGAAATAGCCAGTTCATAAATGCTTGTCATAAACCTGAACTGTGGCTTAGTTTATGATGGCCCTTTTCCACTACAGACCGGCTCCCACTCCTCTCTTTTCGTTTTCGTTCAAAAGCTTTATTGCCCATTTTTCTGGGTAAAACAATTCATATTCAGCTCCCATGGCTTTCACCACAACAACACACATCATGGATGAGTCTACAATGTTGTTGTTTATGGGCTTAATCTCTACAAACCTTCTTATATCCCATCATCGTCCTGAGGAAAGGGATGGGTTTGAGACAAGGAATGCCTAGTTTTTTTAATATTCCATATGGCCAGTATCCATACCTGGTCAGAACAAATATAAATCAACAATCTGACTTGAAACAAAAGCAAAACGATCAAGTCATAGGTATCATTGAAACTGTTAGATAACTGTAATTATCAATACTATCATTTGTATGTATTATTACAACTAACTAACTAACAAATAATATTTTTTATTAAAACTTCTTACACTACGATCAGAGTGATGAGTAAGGCAAGGAGAGTCCATGTCTCGGTGGAGAAGTACGGAAGGTAACCCATCTTTACAGGTTCAATCGCTTCTTCTGAGTAACCCCGGACACGTCTGCTGAAGTGATTATTTTATCCCATCATGACACCTGTGTTTCAGATCATGAAACACAGGCGAAAGAGTATGTGAGAGGTGAAGTTGAAGCCATGGCTAGTGAATGATTGAAAGGATCCCTGCGCAGAGGGCAACACTCAGTGATGTTATTGTCGGCCTTTATCTTAACATCCTGCTAATAGTTGCTGCCTGTTTGATCCCTATCGGGTTTTAATAGTTTGCAGACCCATTGATTCAAGAAGGACTATGGGGCAAATATTTTTGGGCAAATATTTTCTTTCGAGTAATACTGAATTTTACATATTTGAACTCCTCTAAAAATGTGTTATGTTCTTTACATGTATGCACTTGTTTTATATCATTGGCTCCTAAAAACAGTATTTCAAAATACTAGTTCAAAACACATCACATATTACAGTAATGAAGCAACTGATTAACATGAATACAGTGCTCTTCATAAGTATTGGAAAGAGGAAGCATTTTCTGTTCTTTTAGCTCTACACTTGGATTTGAAATCAAACAAATATTATGGGGTCAAAGTAGAGATTCTCAAATTTAATTCAATGGGTTTTTAAAAAAACATTTGTAAACATACTCCCACTATTTCAGGGCTTCAAAAGTATCATATAATGTCCAAATAAAGTACTAATGTTTCGTATTAGGTCAACAATCTGCCTGAAGTCTGCGACCCCACCAGGCACTATCCACTATCCACTATCCACTATCCACTATCCACTCATCTTTAGAAAATCATTGACATTTCCACATGGTATTGTGTCATAGAGTAGCTTCCCTACAGCAATATTATCTTGACATTGGGATCCTTTGTCCAAACCATATTTCAGGGTGTATGTTTGGTTGCAGGGGCCCAGGCTGTGCTCTCTGACTGCTCCAACTGTAGTAGACCCTGCAGTGAGGAAGAGGTCAACATGCTGCAGTACCGTCAGCCAATCACACACAAGAACCAACAGATCGCCAAGACCTCCATTGCACCATGCACGCACGCACACACACACACACACACACACACACACACACACACACACACACACACACACACACACACAAACACTGTCTCAACAGCCCCTTCCTTCACTCTCACTCTCTCTCTCTGTAGGTGGGTCAGGCTGCGTATTCAGCCTCTAAGGGGGGTATTGTTGGGATGACTCTACCCATCGCCCGAGACCTGGCACCCATGGACATCTGTGTGGTCACCATCGCACCCAGTCAGTAAACACACACACATACATACGCACTCTTTCACACACTCCTCACCCCCCCCCCTTCCTCTCCATATCAGACAACCTCTCTCTCCCTCTCCTTAGGTTCTGTTCTCCACTCCTCTCCTGGCGGGTTAACCTGAGAAGGTGCTGTGGAGGAGGGGGATATGTGGCGCCCGCCCCGTGCCTAAGCCCATGCGCGAGTGTGGGACGGTGGTAAGTGGAGTGTATATCTCGCCTCGCTTTGTCTCTGCTGTTTCTGCTGTCCCTCTCTTGCCCCGTGTTGTCTTTGGCAGGACCATGTATGGAGTTCCTGCGCCCCAAGGGGCCACAGCTGCAACCCGTGGAGATAAGCACCGTATGCCCATACATGGAGTTCCTGCCCATCAAGGCACAGGTGAAGGGCATCAGCAGGAGCAGCAGAGACGGGACAAAAGGAGCCCACGGAGCACCCAGAGAGGAGGAGTTGCTAAGGCGAACCACGGAGTAGTGGATGAGAGCGAGAGTAAGCCAAGTCACCGTCGACCTGTGTACGATCCCTGACCATATGAGAGCCCCCTTTGAAGCCCGACCCCGAGACCGTCCGAGAGCCCGCTACGTTGCCAACCTTCGCCTGTCTGACTACCCTGCTGCCGCCCCGACCTGGAACGTAAGAGGACCACCCACCGTGTACCGAAACCCCCTGCTATCTTCCCGACGACGGATCTCCTGCGGGGCCCGTGCACGACACGACGCCTTCTCAACCCCACCCTCTCTATCATTTCCCTCTCCCCGCTAATCGAATAAATATTTTTGACTGTAATTCTGGTGTGGATCTCTCTGCTTACACTGTGTTTGGGTATGTGACGCGCCCGCACACCCCGGCGGCCGTCACAGTGCGTTCATTCCTGGCCCGCCAAGTGCTCTTCCCCTCGCGCCTGGGAGACCCTGCAGAGTTTGCCCACCTGGTGACATCACTGGCTGAGAACCCCATGATCAATGGAGAGGTCATCAAACTGGATGGAGCTATCCGCATGCAGCCCTGAGAGAGAGTGAGTGTGTGTGTGTGTGTGTGTGTGTGTGTGTCTGTGTGTGATCCAAGGTATACCACTGTGACAGCTCCGATGTGTGTGTGCATGTGAGGTGTGTGTTCATGTCTGGTACTCCAAGCTCTGCTGTACTGTACGCTCCATGCAGTTTTGTTTTGTTTTGTGAACTGATCCAGTAATAAACTTCTAATGAGTCTGAGTCTCTCCTCCTCTGTGTCCGTGTAAAGTGAGGTCAGTAGGAGCTAATAGGACGAATGAAACAAGAATGAGCCTTATGAGGCAAGTGTACCTTCATTTGTCCTATTAGAAGTGAATAGAACGCCTGGACACAGGAAATGCTAAATGCTAAAGCTCTCATAACATCACACCTGCACCAGTGTGTAGCTTTATGTACATGTCATCCACAACATTTGAGTGAAGGGAAAGGGACACATTTCTTTTGGAATGGAAAGGAGTCGAGGTACAGTATCTTGGTATACACACGTTTGCTCCAGTTTTGTACCCATTGACTGTGACCCTGTTTGTGTAAGAGGCTAGGGCTGACCCATTCTGATTCAAGATGTTTGTGTAAAAAAGGTATTTATTGCATATATTGTCCACTAAAAAGCAGATGATGGTACAAGTGTAAGGGACCAAGTGCTCCAACCTCAGTCTAGCCTGAAGATCATTCCATATCTGAGGAGCACAGCAGCTAAAAAGTTCTTCTCAATTCTGTAATCACTTGTAGCACATTAAATAGTAACAAGCTGCAAGTTTGATCGCCACTAAGTCGCCATAAAAGCAATGATGTGAGGTAAAATGGGAGTTTTAAAAGAACTGCTTCATATACAGATGAAATCCAATGATAAGCCCTTCTCAACGTCAAAGAATCCCAACCCACAGACAGATACAAAAGACAATGGTGGGTACAGAAAACATGCCTACAAATGAACTGCAGAGCAGAGTGATAAATCGGGTCTAGTGGTTTAGGAATTGAGGCTGTCGTGTGATTTTAAATTGTGTCACCATAATCACGGACAGGGAGGAGCGTTGCCAAGACAATATTCCTCCTATTATCAAAGGTGAAGCAAGACATTTCTTTACAAAACAAGTACAAGTCTAACTCACAAACTCTTGATCATTTTTTCAACATGTATTTTAAAAGTGTATCATCTATGTAAATGCCCAGGTACTTATAATGGGGAACTTGTTCAGTTTGGGTTCTTTTCAGGGTACAAATATGTTGATCATTGTAATCAATATTATGGCATATAGAGAAAAACATAACAGACCTCATGCATACCTCTTCAAATTAAGGTTTACCCAGATTGTTTCTAATCTAACCCATGTGCATACATGTGCCATGTTTTTTCTTCCTCAACTTGTAAATGTAAAAAACACAAACACCACCACTTTGTCTTTTTGTGGTGTTAGGAATACAGACCTCACAGATAAAAATGTTTTGATAAAGGTCATAAACCGAAACGTCGACACAATAAATAAGCAGAGGTAACAATCGTGTGTGCAGGAGTATTCATTTTTTACATACCTTTTCTTCCTAAACTCATCATCACTCAACATAGTTTACAGCTATGCAACTTGTAAAATACAGCATTTCAAACATGACACACAGTTTGCCTTTGAATATGACTTTAATGAAAGAGAATTGAAACGGCAAGTGTAGTTATAGTGGTAGTATGCAGGGTAGTTATTGTGGTAGTAAGTTCGAGATAGTTGTGGATTTCCAGAATTGTCTCTGTGTTGAAATATCTGAAAGAGAAAAATTGTCTTATCATTTGTATAGATAAAATCTAAATTATTTTGAGGTGATTTGAGAAGCCAAAAGGATCATGCTTAGAATGCACTGTAAGCAGATAATGGAGGGCATACCTGTATTTTGTTTCCCTTTATGGAAAGCCCTCTCCATGCTCTCTCTGGCAAACTCCAGGTTCGCCGCCATTACTCTTTTCTTTTCAGTCTTCTCCTTCTCTCTCTCCATTTCTGTCTTCATCCTCTTCACGACATCTTCTGTAATCTTTGTCATCAACTCTTTCACTTCCCTCTCCCTCCTTTCCACCATATTATTTATCATCCCATCCATCTCTTCTCTCATGCGTTTAACGTCATCTTCTTTCTCCTTCAGGATTTTCTCCATCTCTTTCTCGACCACTTCTACTCTCTTCATTGCCTCCAACTCCTTTTTCACCCATTCAATATCCTTTTCTTTCTCCTGTTCATTCCTGTTTCTCTGTCTCTCCTCCTCTGCCCATTTCATCACCTCCATCCTCTCTTTCACTTGTTTCACCTCCATTTCTTTCTCCTCCAGGATTCTCTCCATCTCTTTCTCGGCCTCCTCTACTCTCTTCATCGCCTCCAACTCCTTTCTCATCCATTCAAAATCCTTTTCTTTCTCCTTCTCACTCCTGTTTCTCTCTCTCTCCTCCTCTGCCCATTTCATCACCTCCATCCTCTCTTTCACTTGTTTCACCTCCATTTCTTTCTCCTCCAGGATTCTCTCCATCTCTTCTACTGTCTTCATACCCGCCTCCAACTCCTTTCTCATCCATTCAAAATCCTTTTCTTTCTCCTTCTCACTCCTGTTTCTCTCTCTCTCCTCCTCTGCCCATTTCATCACCTCCATCCTCTCTTTCACTTGTTTCACCTCCATTTCTTTCTCCTCCAGGATTCTCTCCATCTCTTCTACTGTCTTCATACCCGCCTCCATCTTCTTTCTCATCCATTCAATATCGTTTTCTTTCTCCTTCTCAATCTTCTCCTTCTCCCTCTCCATCTCTGTCTTCATCCACTTCACGACATCTTCTGTAATCTTTCTCATCTCCTCTTCCACTTCACTCTCCCTCCTTTCCAACATATTCTTTATCACATCCATCTCTTCTCTCACGTGTTTAACGTCACATTCTTTCTCCTCCAGGATTCTCTCCATCTCTCTCTCCATCTCTTCGACTCTCTTCATCGCCTCCAACTCCTTTCTCATCCATTCAAAATCCTTTTCTTTCTCCTTCTCACTCCTGTTTCTCTCTCTCTCCTCCTCTGCCCATTTCATCACCTCCATCCTCTCTTTCACTTGTTTCACCTCCCTTTCTTTCTCCTCCAGGATTCTCTCCATCTCTCTCTCCATCTCTTCTTCTCTCTTCATACCCGCCTCCATCTCCTTTCTCATCCATTCAATAACCTTTTCTTTCTCCTTTTCAATCTTCTCCCTCTCTCTCTCCATCTCTGTCTTCATCCTCATCTCCTCTTTCACTTCCCTCTCCCTCCTTTCCACCATATTCTTTATCATCACATCCATCTCTTCTCTCACACGTTTAACGTCGCATTCTTTCTCCTCCAGGATTTTCTCCTTCTCTCTCTCCACCTCCTCTACTCTCTTCATCGCCTCCAACTCCTTTCTCATCCATTCAATATCCTTTTCTTTCTTCTTCTCATTCCTGTCTTTTTCTCTCTCCTCCTCTGCCCATTTCATCACCTCCATCCTCTCTTTCACTTGTTTCACCTCCATTTCTTTCTCCTCTAGGATTCTCTCCATCTCTCTGTCAACCTCTTCTACCCTTCTCTTCATCACCTCCATTGTTTCGGTCTCCTTCTCACTCATCTTTAATCTCTCTTCGCTCTTCTTTACCTCCTTCTCTCTCTCCTGCACCACCCTCTCTCTCTCCTCCACCTCCTTCTCTCTCCTCTTCATCTCATTTCTTGTTTTTTCCATCTCCCTCTGGAAAGTCTCCTCCATCTCCTTTGTCACTTTCTCCACCTCCTCCACCTCTTTCGCCTTTATTTCCAACTGGACAATCCTCTCCTCCAAATCCTTTTTGTTATTTTCCTGCGTCTTTTGAATGCGACTGAGTATTGCATTGCATTCATTCACTTTCTCAGTGTCTCTATCCAACACTTTCCTCTTCCTCTCCATATTATCTTTAAGATGGTTGACTATCTTCCTCTTCCTCTCCACCATTTCTCTGTCCTTGTCCACCATTTCTCTGTCCTTGTCCACCCTCTCTCTCTCCTCCTTCAGCCTCTCCTTCTCTGCATCGGTGTGCTCCTTCACCTTATGCAGAAGGTTTTGGGCTCCCTCCACCTCTTCCGCTCTCTCCTCCATCTCCCTCCTCCAACCCTCCTTCTCTTCCTTTCTTTCTTTAGCCACTCTGGCCCTCTCTCTCGTGTGCCTGGCCCGTCTTGATGTCCTCTGTGGGAGTGGGGTGTAGGCTGCGAAAGCTGCCGGTCCTGCTGCCTCCATCATCAGGGCAGCCTGATCCTCTTTACACTCCTGTGGACATACAGTGAACACACTACAGGTGCAGTTTCGAGAATGTCTTCCTGACGCCTTTACGCATACAGCTTTGTGATGCTTAGACAGTAATGACATAATTCATGTTTACATTTCTTTAATTTTCGACGCATTGTCGTTATTCGTGACGCATCAATGACCAATTGATTATCTGGCAATGCAATGAAAAAAGCGTGTGGAAAACAGTCGTTAATGATGTAGTGGAATTTAAATCATGGTATTTTGAAATAACATACCGTTAACCAGAGCTGTTGATTCATTCAGAGACTTTATTCACAGAGAACAAAGCCGGGTCAGGTTTGCAAAGTTGAACACACTTTTCACTTCCGTTACCTGTCTTTTTATAGACTTCACATAGGTCAACACCCTTCATTCAACAAACGTCTACTTCCTGTTTACATACACCAATAATATTCAAGAACTACATTTCGTCATCCCGAGGCTACGCCCCCTTTGGCTTGGCGCCGATCAGTCTACTGTAGAGATCAATTGATCTAGGCTGTTTTCTAAAGCCCTTTTGTCTTGGCTGTTTACAACTGTGTTTATCACCCATCCATCCTGTCCCCAGATCACCTGATCATGTTTACACAGCTGTATACCACTCTACTTCAAAGCATCCATACCCCCTAGTCAGCCCCCACCTAAGTGATCTCACCCCTCTGAGATGTTCCAGGACCATCTGGTGTCCTTGTGACCTTTTCCCCTAGGTGTGGGATTACTAAGGCTAGTATTTGTCTTTAAATTTACTATATATTCCCCCCTTTGGGACTTAATAGTCCCACATCAATGACACAGCAATAAAACATATAAGTGATTTCAAGACAACATACATAGGCGACTCACAGAAGTAAACATAACCTGTATGACATCAACAGCATGACATTCTATTAGCTCCTGGGGACACGCCTCCTTTACAGGTGGGGGCAAAAAACCCATTCATTAGGGAAAATTCCCCCACGGTTCTCACCATATCCAATCATTGAGCAACCACGTTACAGGTCTGCAAACGAGCACCCGTCCCCATGAGCAACAACTAAACTACATTTAAATGATTACACAAATTGTTAATAAAAATAAAAC
Source organism: Argentina silus (assembly GCF_951799395.1). Classification (NCBI taxonomy): domain Eukaryota; kingdom Metazoa; phylum Chordata; class Actinopteri; order Argentiniformes; family Argentinidae; genus Argentina; species Argentina silus. Next base: position 42,845,412 of record NC_139654.1, read on the forward strand.
AACACACAACACATCAACCTATAATGGGACTTTATGTCCAACACAGGGGACCATCCCCTGTCTCTGATCCATAGCCATCCCATTGTGTCTCTATGCATACATTCAACATGGTCATTCTATCAGTACTACACACAATAATTGTCACACATAACACTTTAAAACACGTCAATGTCCATTCAAATTGTCAATATTCCCAAAGGGAATATAGTCCTTGTATGGCCAGGGTTTCGTCTTTCTTGAGGATTGTAGCAATGCTTCTCCCATGTAGGTGTTGCTGTTAGCGCTTGCTAGTCCTGGCTGGGAGTGTAGACGATCTCGTCATCATCGGATGAGGGGGCAGAAGACTCACTGCTGCCTCCCCAGTCGAGAACAGGATATAGGTCTAGTTGGCCTCCCATTCTGTTGAGTGCCATTGGAGCTATCCCTCTGGTTACACTCATCTGCTTAATTGTGCTCTGTATAAAAAAGGATCTCAAAACAGGCATTATACAACAAAATAACAGTCCTAACACTACAATCACTATCACAACCATTATTCCCATTTTCGCCAACATTCCTCCCCATGATCCTAGGATGTTGTCAAACCAGTCTAATTTCCCAAAGTCTGTGCCCTCATTCCTTCTGTGCTCCTGTACGATCTCACCCATTCCTTCGTCTTCTTCTCTGGTTTGCCTGAGTTCTTGCCTCGGGACCCTGGTGCTGTGGTTCTAGTGGTACCAGGTTAGGCTCCCTCGATCTTGTATTGCAGTGGGGGTGGCTCTCACTACCTCGTACAGTCCCTCTCTCCTTGGCTCGTTCCACTTCCTTCTGAAGACTTTGATGTACACCTGGTCTCCTGGAGTTCTCGGATTGGGCAGGGGTGTCTCCGGCTCCAGCTGCTTGTCTTTTTCCTGTGAACATATAACTTTGTGTATCTCAGTTAATCAATTCATATATTGTATCAATTCTATCTGGCGTTGTTCAAGCGGTGGTCCTTTGTAAGGTCCTCTTATTGTTAGCAATGGCATGGGTCGACCCGTAAGCATTTCATGCGGTGTTAAATTCGTGTTTCTGTTAGTCTGCATGCGATAGTTCATTAATACAAGTGGCAAGGCATTTACACAATTAAGCTTTGCGCTGGCACATATCTTATTCAGCTTTGTTTTGAGGGTACCATTTATTCATTCTACCATTCCTTGTGATTGTGAATGGTAGACACAACCCAATCTTTGCATTATTCTTAACTGCTGTATGACTTGTTTCACAGTTTTCTGAATAAATACTGCACCATTATCTGAGCTAATCTCATTAGTTATTCCAAATCTGGGTATTTCTTCTCTTGTTAGAAATGTAACCCCTGTTCCCTGCTTCTACCCATTTTCTGAATCTATCTATATCAACAAGCATGTATCTCTTCCCAATTACCTTTTTTATCATGTCTCCATATTCCATTACCAAATTTGTAATTTAAATGTTTTTAATAAATTAACCTATAAGTTTAAATGCATTTTCTACCATTGCCTGTACATAGGGTGCCCAATACCCTTGGATTTTTTATCTTTCTCACAACTTCCCCCCTTGCGCAATGGTCAAAACCATGCGCACCAGTGATCAAAAATCCCCAGTAGCCCAGTAGGCGCTACTATAGTACCCTCATATGATCTCCACAATCCTGTAGAGTCCACCTTTGCCCCCCTTCAGAGCCACATGGATTGCTCAAATGGCCCTGCAATCCGATGCATGCGTATCATATCCTCTAGTTGCGTTATTGGTTCTATTTAATTGATTATCTGACTTTTCTTTCATCTGAACCTGTTGTTCAACCAATATGGCTACTCCCTGTGGTATATATTATTTTTATGAATTCCTTATCCGCAAAATGTTTTACCAATGGGTTACTTGTTTCTTTCCAAATACTTTTTAATGTGGTTCTCATCATTGGTCCCAAGACTCTTGCTCTATACCCTTTATTTACCATTTATGACCCATGATGAGCAGCATTAGGTCTATTATACCACTTTTGTACGAATTCTAATTCATCTATTTGTATAGCTGCTCCCTGTTTTCCCCTATAATATATTGTGACATTAATGGGACAACCAGATTTTTGGTTTGCTCCTGCCAGATTTGTTCTTGGCAGGAGTTGCAATTTAAGTCAAATCGTGGTCTCCTTGCATCTGGCAATTGGGCTTCAATAAATTTTCTCCATCTTAACCAATTTTGCTCTATTTCATCATTTATTTCCCTTAACAAGTAAACATTTGCGCTTGCAGTTATTGGTATTTCTTGTATCTTTATTACCATATTATCTACATATACACCTTCTGGGGAACACCATATTTTCATCCCCAGCATGCATATTGCATCCCTCCCCAAGAGATTCACCGGAGTCCGGTCAGAGATCAGTATGGGCAGGGTTGTGGCTCTATCTCCTATCTTCTATTTGAACCTACAGCATTGGTTCTTGATCAGCTTCTGTGGTTAATACTGGAAGCTAGTAACCATAATTTAGTCCCCTATATGGATTGGCCGGTCCTTGTGGAGGCCTCTGCTGTTGCTGACTATAGCCCTGTTTACTATTCTCCCTCGATTTCGGATTAGTACAATCCCTTTGGAAATGTCCAGCACATGTCAGATGGACCTTTTGGGTTTGTTCTTTGGAACCGTCCTTGGGGTCTCTTTCTGCCCTTCCCTGGCTTAAACTGCTGGGGCTGCTGCGTATGCACCTGAACTACAAGTACGGTGGGTTGCTCTTGTCCCTGAGGTCTCAGCACTGGAAGTGGTTCTGGTATGGCTCTGTATGGAACTGGTTTCTTGGTTTCGGCGCCCATTACGCCTTGTTTTCGTTTTGTGAGTTCCCCCAGCTGGAGCTGTGTTAACCTTCTCTGGTCCCCCTTTTCTTGCTCCTTTAGCCTTGACTCATCCTTGTGTGTTTTGGACGTGAGTCCCACCACATCCTCTAACCTGCTTTTCACCGGAGGGGACATGGCATCTACCACTGCGGTTCTGAACAGAGTTGTCATCAGTGGGTCTCCCTCTGGGTCTACTTCAGTCTATCAACTATTCCCTGCACATCCTGCATACCCCAGGGCACATAGTGTCCTTGATTTCCTTTTATCAGGATGGGGCAATGATATCTATCTGGGTGACCTATCTTTTCCCTATTCCTCAACTCTCGTTCAGTATTCCTGGATCTTTCCTCATGTCTTCTCCTAATATTTCTCTCTTACTCCGGCTTCCAATGGTTTAGTCCTCTTCTCTTGCCTTGACTCTGACCTCCACACACCTTCTTCTAATTTTGCATAACAATCCAGCTCTATAGGGCTTCTAGATCCCTTTCTCACTTCACTTCCCTTCTCTTCTTTTAACATTGCTTCTCCTTCTGTTTTGAACAATTTTAACATATCTATTTCTCTCTTTCTTGACTTTACTCGAGTTTTGGGGTTTCTTATCAGTGTTCCCATTTCCTTACCCACTGCAACATCAAATGTCCCTTCTTTTGGCCACTTAGTATAATTCTTACTGGTTAGTTTTTCCCATTTTTCTGACATCTCTTTTATTTGGTTATTTAAAAGAGGGTTTTTATTCTCTAATATTTCTACTGGAGTTACCAGGGTAATCCCTTTCTCCATTTTTCCTTTTGCAGTAATTATTTTTTAGGGTTATTGTAAAATGTCTTACTTTTCACTCTTTTCTGTAATTTGTCAAAAGAGAACAATATTGTATTATTGGTTATCTAGGATTCTACTGTATAATTAAAGAAATATGTTAGGCAACCACTTTGGACTCAACTTGAGATATCCTAATCACAATTGGTGTCTTACACCTTGGGAATCAAATATAGATATAACCAACAACTTATGTACTTGCATGTATGTATATGTGTTTGAGAATGTGGTTGTATGTATGACAATGTATGAATGAGTATGTGTCTATATTGGTATAATTATGTGTATGTGTCTATGTCTTTATGGGTAAGACTCATGTACGTGTTCCACCACGGAGGCCAAAGGTCCAGGGCGATCTATACAAATTGTCTATACTAAAAGCACGAATTCTGCTTACTTTGTTTTTGAGCTCATTAAATTTGTATAAATTGTCCGGTCCCCTTCTCAACGATAGTTCACGATGCGAGCCTTATTTATCCATCCTGTTCGTGACGCCAAATATGTAGTGGAATTTAAATCATGGTATTTTGAAATAACATACCGTTAACCAGAGCTGTTGATTCATTCAGAGACTTTATTCACAGAGAACAAAGCCGGGTCAGGTTTGCAAAGTTGAACACACTTTTCACTTCCGTTACCTGTCTTTTTATAGACTTCACATAGGTCAACACCCTTCATTCAACAAACGTCTACTTCCTGTTTACATACACCAATAATATTCAAGAACTACATTTCGTCATGCCGGGGCTACGCCCCCTTTGGCTTGGCGCCGATCAGTCTACTGTAGAGATCAATTGACCTAGGCTGTTTTCTAAAGCCCTTTTGTCTTGGCTGTTTACAACTGTGTTTATCACCCATCCATCCTGTCCCCAGATCACCTGATGATGTTTACACAGCTGTATACCACTCTACTTCAAAGCATCCATACCCCCTAGTCAGCCCCCACCTAAGTGATCTCACCCCTCTGAGATGTTCCAGGACCATCTGGTGTCCTTGTGACCTTTTCCCCTAGGTGTGGGATTACTAAGGCTAGTATTTGTCTTTAAATTTACTATAATGACAGATTTGAGAAGCACATTTCTTCAATGGTGGCCGCATGGCATTCCTGTGCAGGTGACAATGGTCATTTTTCAAAACGACAAGGATATTTAAACACCTGATTATTTGTTTGGTATGCTCTATGGCCTCGGCTACAGACCTCATCGAAGTGACACTTCGATATCTTAGGGTGCACATATCACGTCTTGGTCTAGCGGATAGGAATCTGCCTTTTAACGCAGGGCGGCCCGGGTTCGATTCCCGTCATGGTAAATGATTCTTGTAGAAAAATAAAATGAGTCACAACGTGTGCAACAGAACAGTTCGAAATCTCTTTACATTTGCATCGTCATGAACATGAGTTATATCAGGCTAGCTCATTTTTTCTTTGTTCATTTTAAGTGTAGAAACAATATTTCGTTTGTGACCATTTTTTTCTGCCGTTTTGACAAGTCTCATGACTAAAGAACACAAGGCTGTCTGCTGAAGGACGCTTGACTGTAGATTTTTGCTTCGTGTCAAAAGCACTCCCTGACGCACACTTTTTCAAAGCAGGTGAATTCATCAGATCTGTTTGAAACATTGCATTTCATCCAGTCAATACGACTGCTTAGATACTCGCAGCACAGTTGCCCCCTATAAATTGCCCATGAGCGCGGAGCTTGTCTTTGTCAATGTAACAACTTTGCTCCATCAAGGGGAGCCGCCGGTTCGACGCCCCTGTAAGCACATGTGTCTCCAATTTGTAGCCCTATGGAAAATTAGGCCTAACTATTAAAAGTTCTTTGATTAATAAATAGGAACTAATAAATAGTATAAATAGAATACGTTCATTAATAGAATACATAGGACTTAAAAAGGGTAAAACTATTACTATGTTTGATATTGAATAGAGTTTCATGGGTTAAGTTCATGTATTGAATTATTGATGTAAACCTGATGTAAAATGTATTTTGTTTTCTTAAATACTGTGTTCACAATGCTGGCAATATTGTAAAGGAATTTATTTTAGATTTCTGTGAGAAAAGATTCAAATGTAAAGTTTGTGCATTTTGTTTATTTTCATGAGCCAATGAAAAAGTGAGATGAAGGTCAGGTGTCAGGTGGATGAGAAGGAGAAGTTAGATTCGGGATGGCGAACGAAGAGAACGCATGGAATATGCTGCTGTGCTGAGTAAGGTTAATATTGTGGAAATAGGTAGCCCACTTATTTCTGTGTTTAGAACAAGGTAATAATGCGAGTGCACAACCCGTGCATCTTATAAGTTATTACGTTCGGCGTATGACCTGTTTTGGAACAATTTCTCTGCAGAGGAGTAACCGTTCCGACGGTCAACCACCTGGCTTAGCCTAGCCTACAGTGAGAGAGCTAGTTTTTCTTCGGAGGCTTATGGGCTGTGTGTTCGACCAACACGGGAGTTCAAAACGTCGATAGCCACCGGGAGAGACAGTGGCACCAAAGATTCCTGCCGTTTGAGAGAACTACCCCGGTTGCCGAGAGAGGAGCTTCGCGAGGCTGCCGGCTTAAGGAACTGGGAGTTTGGTTTTTGTCGTCTAGCTCGTGAGAGTGAAGGAGCCGCCATTTTAGGTGAGCTACAACGCACGCAAGCTACACGCGCCAGGCCTGCAACGCACTGGACTTTGGTATTGTTGTCGTAGTTATCATTGCCGGCTTTAGAATAGGTTTTATTTCTTTTCATTGAGGTTTACAGTGTTTACCATTTACATTTGGATATTTGTGTGTGCACGTTAAGTGTTACTGTATTTCATTTAATGCAATCTATTTTGGGGATTTAATATCAGTGAAAGAAGACTGATTTGAATAAAATAACAAAAGACATGTAATTGGTGGGACTGTGTTAATGTGAACAGACAAAGTAAAAATACAATAATAGTTAGAGATAACATTTTATTTAAAGAATTCAGGTTAGCCACCCCTATTAATTGCCCAGACCAGCAAAGGGGCGCTACAAATTCCTTTTTTTTTTTTTTTCAGGCAAGCCACTGTGAGACGCCTTTACGCATACAGCTTTTCGATGCTTATAACATAATTCATGTTTACATTTCTTTAATTTTCGACGCATTGTCGTTATTCGTGACGCATCAATGACCAACTGATAATATGGCAATGCAATGAAAAAAGCGTGTGGAAACAGTCGTTAATGATAGATTCGAGAAGCACATTTCTTCAATGTTGGCCGCATGGCATTCCTGTGCAGGTGACAATGGTAATTTTTCAAAACGACAAGGATATTTAAACACATGATTATTTGTTTGCTGTGCTTTATGGCCTCAGCTACAGACCTCATCGAAATGACACTTAGATCTTAGGGTGCAGATATCACGTCTTCCCAAATGGTCTTTAGGAGATTAAGTGCTACGTGGGCGAAAGTGCAAATATAGGCCTGCCTATATAAATAGATAATAACAATTTTAAGATAAAAAGAAAATGATGGGGACATGTAATAAATTAGTAATACGCATAGTGATAAGACAATTAGAGATAACAGGACGTAAAACCCCCATAATAAAGTGGCCATGCGTAAGTGTTGTGATATATTAACAAATATTTTAGAAAAAGGTAGACGGTAATAAGTGCTGATGTCCTACAATTCGAGAAAATCACACACTATATATACATACATATGTAAACCACACACAGAGACACAAATAAATATGAAAGTGATGAAGTATAATACATGCTGTAGTATAATAAATACAAATATATATATATATATATATTATATATACAATCAACAAACACTTTATTAGGAACACCTGTACACATTCTCATGGTGGAGGTGGTGTAATGGTGTGGGGAATGTTTATTTGGCACTCTTTGGGCCTGTTAATACCAATCAATCATATTGCTTGAATGCCACAGCCTATTTGAGTATTGTTGCTGACCATGTGCATGCCTTCATGGCCACAATTTACCCATCTTCTAATGGCTACTTCCAGCATGATAATGCACCATGTCGCAAAGCAAAAGTCGTCTCAAACTGGTTTCAGAAACATAACAATGAGTTCTGTGTTCTTCAGTGGCCTTCCCAGCCACCAGATCTGAATCAAATAGAACACCTTTGGGATGTGGTAGAACGGGAGATTCACAGCTTGGAAGTGCACCTGAAAAATCTACAGCAATCGCGTGATGCAATCATGTCATCATGGACCAGAATGTCAAAGAAATGTTATAAACATCTTGTGGAATCAAAGCCACAAAGAATTGAGGCTGTTTTCAGAGCAAAGGGAGGCCCTACCGAGTATAGTATAGTGTTCCTAATAACGTGCTCAGTGAGTGTGTATATACAGTGCGGGAAAATAAGTATTCAACACATCAACAAATGTTTAATTCAACATATTTCCATTGCAGCCATTCACATGAAATTTAGATCAGACATAGGTATTAACTCAGTAAAACTACTCAGCTAAAGAATTTGTAACACCAATCTATAAAAAAAAGTTGTGCAATTCTCCAGGGGAAGGAGAAGGACTGGAGAGGAGGGGGAGCCCAACGGGCCTGCCGAGCCAGAGAAGAGCCACTCCAACAGCAGCACGCTGTCCGGCTGGCGGGACAACATCATCTTCATCAACGAGGTCTTCCACCAGGTGCAACTGACCCTGTATCCCTTGCTGCAGTGTTGACAGGAGGCTGCTGCTGAGGTTCCTCCACTGCTGCACTGCCTCACACATCCAGCAGGGGGCAGCAGCAGAGCAGCTCAGGGCTCTGCAGCACAGGCTGGATTTTTCCTGCTCCTCCTTTGTGGACCTGTCAGCATAGGAGCAGAGGGACACAGCACAGAGCTCATCCCACTTAGACACAGTCCGTCTGGGGTAAGGACAGACACACTGATCTCTGATGAGGAGGAGGGAGGAGGATTTCTCATTGTACAATGTACGCTCCCTCCTCTGTCTCCCCTCAGCTCCAGCAAAGCCCTCCTCCTGCAGCTCCTGTACCTGGTCCCTGTGGGAGGTGAGGCGTGCTGTGTCCCTCTGCAGTGCCCTTGGTGGAGAGCTGGACCTCAGTGAGACTACAAACCAAAGTTATACATAGTTAGTGTATAGCTGGTATATGATTCCAATTCTCAGAATGAGCCGTGAATCAGGAAATTTGGTGTTTCACATAATTACCAATGTTTTTTTTAATTGTTTTTTAATGACTGCCATGGGAGTGGCTGTGGACAAAATCTGCGATGGCCCTATATCCAATTACATTTTTGAAGTCCCTCTCTATCAGAAGAGGTTTTATGCTCTCATCTTTAAACCCAGATGAACATGTATTTTAATCTGAACTGTCCTAGTCTATTAAATATAACTTGAAATGGTGACTGACTACTGCTTGAGTTTGTTTTGTGTGAATCTGTAATGACACCAACTCTCATTACAGACCATTATTGACCAATAAGACACTTTACTACATTTCTATTTCTATCTCTCCACAGGACGAAAACCATTCCTATGGGATTTCTCATAGAGTGAAATAGGGCAGATTTCTTGACAGATTTCATGTTGACAGACATCAATAGCAGACTCCAAAGTCACTAGGTCTCAACTACCCAGCTGAAGCATATTGAACAACACTTATTGGATTTGTGTTCTAATGGCCTACTCTATGTTACTACTCTAACTCTAAGCCAGAGCTAACTTCGGAGCGTGCTCTCCATTTTATTAACCAAAATGCCACTAATTGAAAACAGGTACGGTCACGTGAATCTAGGGAAATGGCACAAGAAAGACGCAATCCTAGCAACGACAATTGTCAATAGCACTAATTATTCTGCTCTGCATTTAATGCGTTGTTTTTAGCACTCAATGTTATATTTATTTTGTGTTTGCGTGTCTGTCAAATTTTTTGGCTGTCTAATTTATTTTCTGTTTGTGGCTATCTAAGGACAGTACACTAGACGTTTACTTAAGACTGATGTAATATTCAAACTGTCTCACACTACAGGTATTCAACATGTTCTTCTCTCTGTTGTAGCTCCTGTAGGTGTTTACTATGCCCTGACTGATATCAGGACTTTGGCAGAGAAGATGGATAAATTGGCTAATGGTACTACGTAATCACGAGAAATGTTGGGAAATGAGACTAATATATAATAATATATGCAATTTAGCTACCGCTTTTATCCAAAGCGACTTACATTGCAGTTAGTGCATACTTTTTTCAGTATGTATGGTCCTAGCAGAAATCTAACCCACAACCTAAGCGTTGTTTGCGCCATGCTCTACCAACTGAGCCACAGAGGACCAGGAATAAAGTCCCAGAGACCCAAATTGTCAACATTCTAGAGCACCAAGGGCGACTTCTTCATTTTGTAGCCAATCCAAGTATTATTGCTAGGTGAATACCACATAAAACACTTGGCACTCCAGGTGGTGAGTGTACCGGAATTCTTTGGCAGTGAGTGAGTTAAACGCAGATGACGGTTCAAGATACAGCATCAGTAGACAAACATGTTTTGCAGCGCTCACTCAGTCCCGTACATCATGCATGCTCATGGTGTCAACTCAACGTATTGTATGTGTGAAATAGGACAAGCAGATCTCACTCACTAGTAAGATGAGGAAAGTGGTTCTTTTATATTTCCTGTTGTTACTTTTATATTTTTTCATGTTTTTATTATTCATTTTGGTAATTCTTGATTATTATACTTTGTTTAAAATAATCAAAGAGGGGACTGTTGGAATTGTACAATATTCTATGTGCCTCTCGACCTTTCACCTAGTGGTACCATGCCATAACCAGTACACAATGCAGAGACATGAAATCAGATGCTAGGGAATGGGGGGCCTAGGACCTGTAGCCCTCCAAGGCCAAATTCCATTGCAAGTCCATATATTCTAGTAGTAGTGTTACTATACTGGTACAGAGTACACAGTGTGTCTTTATTCTTGATGTAAAGTTGGAGGACATTACATATGAATTAGTTTAGTTGTGTTTACTTAATGTGGGGATGAAATATGTTCCTCTGACACTAGACACCAAAATCACTACTATAGAGAGTGAAATGTTTGATTCTGTCTTTGAGATTCTTATAGCCCAATTGTGTGCAATAATATCTATTTACTAAAATCTGATCTTTAAGAAAGATATTTTTCTCCCTCTTTACGCAGTCTTGGATATTGCTCTGTTAAAGAGAAACAATGTTTCTTCTGGAACTTTTTCAAGTTTAATTGTGGTATGATTTCTGAGTAGTTTCTTGACTATTAAAGTGATTCTACGAGATAATTTCTATAATCTCAGCCTACAGTTCTCAATGTAGCGCTAATGAGTTGGAAACGGGTCCCTGTTACATGCCCTCAGTGTGGTGCGTATGTGTGTGGATTCCACGTAGACCAGTGACATCGACACACTTAACAGTAATGCTGCTTCTAAAGTTGGCGATGATAAACTAGGGAGTCTGTGGCTGAATGAGAAAACAGTGATTCAATTGATTATATTTGTACAAACTATGCATTGATAATTTAGACACAAAATAAGAGGTTAAATAATACAGAAATAGTTATTGCCATATCCCTTAGCTTCTCTTTAATGATTCATTCATAGATAGTGACAATTCAAATAATTTGAAAATATGTGGCTGCACTGTTACTAACGCTATAAATGCAACACATGGTTATAATGTGCAAACTGAATTATAAACCCATTATAAAAGGAAACCTTAGTGTTAAGTGTCACCAAAAGAAAAGAAAACACAGAGACATTAAATCAATTTGAGATACTCCATCACTCATTTATTTGCAAATATATGTAATAAGTGTCTGTAAGTAAAGACAATGAGACTCCTGTGGCCCTGCATATCAGAGAGAGAGAGGGGAAAAGGAGAGAGAGGGGACATAACAAGAAGGCATGTGAGGTTATTATTTAAACTTTAACTAGAATACTTATTGGATTTCACTGAAGTATCCTTTGCGGTTACCGATGGAGTCTGACCCTGTGGAATTCCTAAAAACGAAAGAGAGAAAAAAAGAGAAAGAGAGGGGGAGGGGGAGTGCAACTTTAGTGGTAAGAATAAAATTACTTCCAATCATTTAAAATGACTTATTCCGATTACTTAATAGCAAGTGTGTGTGTGTGTGTGTGTGTGTGTGTGTGTGCCCCCTCAGAAGGACGCCATGAGAAGCTGAAGGTGGTGCTCCAGGAGGCTCGAGACTCCAACGACCAGAGACTCCGTGTTGAAGTACCAGGGAACCTCCTGACCAAACATGTCGTCCAGAAGCATCATCAGCCCGCCCTGAGGTAAGGCTCTGAGTTACTGCTAGTTCACAGTACTAATTTAAACTGAACAATAGATTGGATGCTAAATACTAGAGAGAAGGAACAGTAACAACATCAGAACTTGTCTGTACCTTCAGGTGCAGCAGGCATCTCTCAGCCTCTGGTTTCATGTTGCTGGCAGGCAGGCAGGAGTGTAGGAGAGAGTACAGACGCTCCACAAAACCACCAGGTTGCTAACAGCAAACATAGGAGGAGAGAGCAGAGAGTCATATGAACTTGTCAACAAAGTCACCCTGTAACAGTCTTCAGTATAAGAACAGTACTCACCACCACCAGGGGCCTCCCCACCATCACCCCAAACAGAACCAGCTCATAGAGGATGTCTATGAGGTTGACATGGCTAATCTAACAAAAGACAAAAACATTTACAACAAAATAGCAATGATATTAAAAAGAAGGACCCAATACAGGCACAGGTAATCAATGTGAGACTACTGAAGTGAATGAACTAACCTGATGTTCTGCCAGCTCCATCTCAATGTCACCCTGTTTGGAGGGATCACTCAGGTACCCAACAAGGTCATCATAGGCACGGATGAACTGTGCCTCGTCCTATACAGAACAAGAGAGACAATGTCAGTAAACGGTTGTTACATTTTCTCTTGATAATTCACTCTGTTGGAGGAAGCCAATGTCTTACCTTGTGATTGGCCTGAACCAGTGCTCCCAGCAGGACCTTCCCAGCCACGTACAGCTGGTTCTTGCTCTGGGTGGAACTGCGCAGGGTCTGGTAAAGGGGGAAAAAAATAGTGAGACACCATCTGACAGAAGACAGAAGAGAGAAAGCACAGAGAAAGGGTGGTTGACTCACTGTGAAGGCCTGGCGTAGGGTGGTGACCCTCAGGGCAATGTCCTCAGTCCTCTTGGTGGTCAAATAGAGGCTATGGGAGAGAATGACGCATGTAAACCGGTGGAGTTACTAAGTGATAATATGGTAAAGGCTTGATAATATGGTAAAGGCTTAAGTGTTAAGTTTGACCTCATAGCAGTTCTGGCCCTGTGGCTCAGGATCAGTGTACTGCTGCTGAGCGGGTGTGGAGAAAGAGTCAGCCCCCGACCACGCAGTGGAGGACAGCTGCCCATCCGGTCCCATACGCAGGACGGTATTCACCACAGAGATGTCTGTCTGCTACTCACAACACACACACATACACACATCTCTTTAGCTAAAATGCATGGAGGTGGCTAGCAAGCTAGCTAGTTCAAGCTAAAGGTAACTCTTAGCAACGCCCTTAGACACTGTCAACGGGTTACTTAGCCACCTAGCAGCTAACAATGCTATCATTGCTTCTAACTGGCAAAATAATCATTGCACACACAATTTGTGAGATATGTGTCTCCTGTAAAATGTAATTAAATGTCACATACCCTCTTCAAAGTCGCTGTCGCTTTCCTCTTCACGATCGCGAACCTTGCAAAAAAGAAAACACGAACAACCCGTCGTAGAGACGGCAGACCGCAGTCCACGCACTCGCGCAGCCAATCCTGAATATCACCGAGGCATTTTTCAGTCCGTTTTGCTCAGAAAATCAGCAGGTTTGTGTCGATGTGAACATCAACTGAAGTCTGTTGTTATCTGGAGCGGACTGAACATTCCATAGAATGTTGCTAATGTTCTATATTGAAAGGTTGCATAGCAACACACCGTTTTGAAAATAATGAGTAATAATGATGCATGACATGTATCATCAACACTTTTCAAAAATGCGTTACCATGTGACCTCTAGAAATAGAACATGAGCAGCCTTCTATGTTTGATCCAGCGCTACGCAGCAACACACCTCTGATGATGTTGACATTGACGAGACCCAGCTAGTCTTCTGAGCGCTAGCATTACTACGCCACTAGCATTAGCAACGAAAGGTACTGAGAAACGCAGGTTTGGCTGCGGGAGTGCATGGATAGCGGACTGCCATTTCTACGACAGGTTGTTGTTCCTGTTTTCTTTTTGAGAGTACAGCGACTTCGAAGCAGGTATGTCACGTTTAATTACATTTTACAGTAGACACGTGGTAAACAAATGCATCTGTGTAATGGCATGACTGTTAGTCCGTCAGTAGCAACGGTGGTAGCATTGTTAGCTTTAGCTTGAACTAGCTCGCTTGCTCGTCACCAACATGCATGTTCGACTTGTGCCGTGTTGTTTTAGCAACACGTATCGAGTGGTTGTCTAACTATCGTTCAGATATGGTCCAACTATCGTCACATACCCTCTCCGAAGTCGCTGCCGTCGCTTCCCTCTTCACGATCGCGGACCCAGCAAAAAAGAAAACACGGAAGTAAAAACGGCAGGCCGCAGTCAAAACCTGAAAAACACTGAGGCATTTTTCAGCCCGTTTTGCTCCGAAAATCAGCTGGTTTGTGTCGATGTAAACATCAACTCAAGTTTGTTGTCATCTGGAGCGGATTGAACATTCCATAGAATGTTGCTAATGTTCTATATTGAAAGGTTGCATAGCAACACACAGTTTTGAAAATAATTCATAATAATCATAGATGACATGCATCATAAAGACTTTTCAAAAATGCGTTACCATGTGACCTCTAGAAATAGAACATGAGCAGCATTCTATGGAATGGTTGATCCAGCGCTACGCAGGAACACACTTCTGTTGATGTTTACATTGACGAGACCCCGCTGGTTTTCTGAGAGCTAGCATAACTAAGCCATGAGCATTAGCAACGAAAGGTACTGAGAAATGCCTCGGTGGTAGGTATGTCACGTTTAATTACATTTTACAGTAGACACATAGTAAACAAATGCATCTGTGTAATGGCATGACTGTTAGTCCGTCAGTAGCAACGGTGGTAGCATTGTTAGCTTTAACTAAGACTGTGAGGTGGAGGAGGCCAGACGAGACCAGCTATTCCACTTAGACACAGTCCGTCTGGCGTAAGGACAGACACACTGATCTCTGATGAGGAGGATTTCTCATTGTACAATGTATGCTCCCTCCTCTGTCTCCCCTCAGCTCCAGCAAAGCCCTCCTCCTGCAGCTCCTGTACCTGGTCCCTGTGAGAGGTGAGAGGGGGGCGGTGAGGCGTGCTGTGTCCCTCTGCAGTGCCCTGGGTGGAGAGCTGGACCTCAGTGAGACCACAAACCAAAGTTATACATAGTTAGTATATAGCTGGTATATGATTCCAATTCTCAGAATGAGCCATGAATCAGGAAATTTGGTGTTTCACATATAAGCATTAGCAATGTTTTTTTGAATTGTTTTTTTATGACTGCCATGGGAGTGGCTGTGGACAAAATCTGCGATGGCCCTATATCCAATTACATTTCTGAAGTCCCTCTCTATCAGAAGAGGTTTTATGCTCTCACCTTTAAACCCAGATGAACATGTATTTTAATCTGAACTGTCTTAGACTATTAAATATAACTTGAAGTGGTGACTGACTACTGCTTGAGTTTGTTTTGTGTGAATCTGTAATGACACCAACTCTCATTACAGACCATTATTGACCAATAAGACACTTTACTAAATTTCTATTTCTATCTCTCCACTGGACGAAAGTCATTCCTATGGGATTTCCCATAGAGTGAAATAAGGCAGATTTCTTGACAGATTTCATGTTGACAGACATCAATAGCAGACTCCAAAGTCACTAGGTCTCAACTACCCAGCTTAAGCATATTGAACAACACTTATTGGATTTGTGTTCTAATGGCCTACTCTATGTTACCTAGTGATAGGTTTGGGAATTGTTATCTGGGTTTCGTTCTTCCTGGTACATCATCTAGGACTACCTTCTGACTATGTACAACACTCACACACACATGCTAGATATTCTGCCTGATGGGAGGGCAGGACAGTGATGTCAGGTGTGTGTGGTCATTTGATTGTTGTTGTTGTAATGGCTTAATTACACCTCATTTGGCTCTGTTCTAACCTACCACTCTAGTCTTACACACACGTTGCTGGGGAAATGGCACAAGAAAGACGCAATCCTAGCAACGACAATTGTCAGTAGCACTAATTTTGTAATAATGATGCATGACATGTATTTTCAACACTTTTCAAAAATATGTCACTAATGTATTGGCATTATTACAACTTTGTGTTTCCAATGTATTAATAAGGGCTTTCCCTATTGGCTTCCCTATACCACATAAAACACTTGGCACTCCAGGTGGTGAGTGTACCGGAATTCTTTGGCGGTGAGTGAGTTAAACGCAGATGACGGTTCAAGATACAGCATCAGTAGACAAACATGTTTTGCAGCGCTCACTCAGTCCTGTACATCATGCATGCTCATGGTGTCAACTCAACGTATTGTATGTGTGAAATAGGACAAGCAGATCTCACTCACTAGTAAGATGAGGAAAGTGGTTCTTTTATATTTCCTGTTGTTACTTTTATATTTTTTCATGTTTTTATTATTCATTTTGGTAATTCTTGATTATTATACTTTGTTTAAAATAATCAAAGAGGGGACTGTTGGAATTGTACAATATTCTATGTGCCTCTCGACCTTTCACCTAGTGGTACCATGCCATAACCAGTACACAATGCAGAGACATGAAATCAGATGCTGGGGAATGGGGGGCCTAGGACCTGTAGCCCTCCAAGGCCAAATTCCATTGCAAGTCTATATATTCTAGTAGTAGTGTTACTATACTGGTACACAGTACACAGTGTGTCTTTATTCTTGATGGAAAGTTGGAGGACATTACATATGAATTAGTTTATTTGTGTTTACTTAATGTGGGGATGAAATATGTTCCTCTGACACTAGACACCAAAATCACTACTATAGAGAGTGAAATGTTTGATTCTGTCTTTGAGATTCTTATAGCCCAATTTTGTGCAATAATATCTATTTACTAAAATCTGATCTTTAAGAAAGATATTTTTCTCCCTCTTTACGCAGTCTTGGATATTGCTCTGTTAAAGAGAAACAATGTTTCTTCTGGAACTTTTTCAAGTTTAATTGTGGTATGATTTCTGAGTAGTTTCTTGACTATTAAAGTGATTCTACGAGATAATTTCTATAATCTCAGCCTACAGTTCTCAACGTAGCGCTAATGAGTTGGAAACGGGTCCCTGTTACATGCCCTCAGTGTGGTGCGTATGTGTGTGGATTCCACGTAGACCAATGACATCGACACACTTAACAGTAATGCTGCTTCTAAAGTTGGCGATGATAAACTAGGGAGTCTGTGGCTGAATGAGATAAAACAGTGATTCAATTGATTATATTTGTACAAACTATGCATTGATAATTCAGACACAAAATAAGAGGTTAAATAATACAGAAATAGTTATTGCCATATCCCGTAGCTTCTCTTTAATGATTCATTCATAGATAGTGACAATTCAAATAATTTGAAAATATGTGGCTGCACTGTTACTAACGCTATAAATGCAACACATGCTTATAATGTGCAAACTGAATTATAAACCCATTATAAAAGGAAACCTTAGTGTTAAGTGTCACCAAAAGAAAAGAAAACACAGAGACATTAAATCAATTTGAGATACTCTATCACTCATTTATTTGCAAATATATGTAATAAGTGTCTGTAAGTAAAGACAATGAGACTCCGGTGGCCCTGCATATCAGAGAGAGAGAGGGGAAAGGGAGAGAGGGGGGGACATAACAAGAAGGCATGTGAGGTTATTATTTAAACTTTAACTAGAATACTTATTGGATTTCACTGAAGTATCCTTTGCGGTTACTGATGGAGTTTGACCCTGTGGAATTCCTAAAAAAAGAAAGACAGAAAAAAAGAGAAAGAGAGGGGGAGGGGGAGTGCAACTTTAGTGGTAAGAATAAAATTACTTCCAATCATTTAAAATGACTTATTCCGATTACTTAATAGCGTGTGTGTGTGTGTGTGTGTGTGTGTGTGCGTGCCCCCTCAGAAGGACGCCATGAGAAGCTGAAGGTGGTGCTCCAGGAGGCTCGAGACTCCAACGACCAGAGACTCCGTGTTGAAGTACCAGGGAACCTCCTGACCAAACATGTCGTCCAGAAGCATCATCAGCCCGCCCTGAGGTAAGGCTCTGAGTTACTGCTAGTTCACAGTACTCATTTAAACTGAACAATAGATTGGATGCTAAATACTAGAGAGAAGGAACAGTAACAACATCAGAACTTGTCTGTACCTTCAGGTGCAGCAGGCATCTCTCAGCCTCTGGTTTCATGTTGCTGGCAGGCAGGCAGGAGTGTAGGAGAGAGTACAGACGCTCCACAAAACCACCAGGTTGCTAACAGCAAACATAGGAGGAGAGAGCAGAGAGTCATATGAACTTGTCAACAAAGTCACCCTGTAACAGTCTTCAGTATAAGAACAGTACTCACCACCACCAGGGGCCTCCCCACCATCACCCCAAACAGAACCAGCTCATAGAGGATGTCTATGAGGTTGACATGGCTAATCTAACAAAAGACAAAAACATTTACAACAAAATAGCAATGATATTAAAAAGAAGGACCCAATACAGGCACAGGTAATCAATGTGAGACTACTGAAGTGAATGAACTAACCTGATGTTCTGCCAGCTCCATCTCAATGTCACCCTGTTTGGAGGGATCACTCAGGTACCCAACAAGGTCATCATAGGCACGGATGAACTGTGCCTCGTCCTATACAGAACAAGAGAGACAATGTCAGTAAACGGTTGTTACATTTTCTCTTGATAATTCACTCTGTTGGAGGAAGCCAATGTCTTACCTTGTGATTGGCCTGAACCAGTGCTCCCAGCAGGACCTTCCCAGCCACGTACAGCTGGTTCTTGCTCTGGGTGGAACTGCGCAGGGTCTGGTAAAGGGGGAAAAAAATAGTGAGACACCATCTGACAGAAGACAGAAGAGAGAAAGCACAGAGAAAGGGTGGTTGACTCACTGTGAAGGCCTGGCGTAGGGTGGTGACCCTCAGGGCAATGTCCTCAGTCCTCTTGGTGGTCAAATAGAGGCTATGGGAGAGAATGACGCATGTAAACCGGTGGAGTTACTAAGTGATAATATGGTAAAGGCTTGATAATATGGTAAAGGCTTAAGTGTTAAGTTTGACCTCATAGCAGTTCTGGCCCTGTGGCTCAGGATCAGTGTACTGCTGCTGAGCGGGTGTGGAGAAAGAGTCAGCCCCCGACCACGCAGTGGAGGACAGCTGCCCATCCGGTCCCATACGCAGGACGGTATTCACCACAGAGATGTCTGTCTGCTACTCACAACACACACACATACACACATCTCTTTAGCTAAAATGCATGGAGGTGGCTAGCAAGCTAGCTAGTTCAAGCTAAAGGTAACTCTTAGCAACGCCCTTAGACACTGTCAACGGGTTACTTAGCCACCTAGCAGCTAACAATGCTATCATTGCTTCTAACTGGCAAAATAATCATTGCACACACAATTTGTGAGATATGTGTCTCCTGTAAAATGTAATTAAATGTCACATACCCTCTTCAAAGTCGCTGTCGCTTTCCTCTTCACGATCGCGAACCTTGCAAAAAAGAAAACACGAACAACCCGTCGTAGAGACGGCAGACCGCAGTCCACGCACTCGCGCAGCCAATCCTGAATATCACCGAGGCATTTTTCAGTCCGTTTTGCTCAGAAAATCAGCAGGTTTGTGTCGATGTGAACATCAACTGAAGTCTGTTGTTATCTGGAGCGGACTGAACATTCCATAGAATGTTGCTAATGTTCTATATTGAAAGGTTGCATAGCAACACACCGTTTTGAAAATAATGAGTAATAATGATGCATGACATGTATCATCAACACTTTTCAAAAATGCGTTACCATGTGACCTCTAGAAATAGAACATGAGCAGCCTTCTATGTTTGATCCAGCGCTACGCAGCAACACACCTCTGATGATGTTGACATTGACGAGACCCAGCTAGTCTTCTGAGCGCTAGCATTACTACGCCACTAGCATTAGCAACGAAAGGTACTGAGAAACGCAGGTTTGGCTGCGGGAGTGCATGGATAGCGGACTGCCATTTCTACGACAGGTTGTTGTTCCTGTTTTCTTTTTGAGAGTACAGCGACTTCGAAGCAGGTATGTCACGTTTAATTACATTTTACAGTAGACACGTGGTAAACAAATGCATCTGTGTAATGGCATGACTGTTAGTCCGTCAGTAGCAACGGTGGTAGCATTGTTAGCTTTAGCTTGAACTAGCTCGCTTGCTCGTCACCAACATGCATGTTCGACTTGTGCCGTGTTGTTTTAGCAACACGTATCGAGTGGTTGTCTAACTATCGTTCAGATATGGTCCAACTATCGTCACATACCCTCTCCGAAGTCGCTGCCGTCGCTTCCCTCTTCACGATCGCGGACCCAGCAAAAAAGAAAACACGGAAGTAAAAACGGCAGGCCGCAGTCAAAACCTGAAAAACACTGAGGCATTTTTCAGCCCGTTTTGCTCCGAAAATCAGCTGGTTTGTGTCGATGTAAACATCAACTCAAGTTTGTTGTCATCTGGAGCGGATTGAACATTCCATAGAATGTTGCTAATGTTCTATATTGAAAGGTTGCATAGCAACACACAGTTTTGAAAATAATTCATAATAATCATAGATGACATGCATCATAAAGACTTTTCAAAAATGCGTTACCATGTGACCTCTAGAAATAGAACATGAGCAGCATTCTATGGAATGGTTGATCCAGCGCTACGCAGGAACACACTTCTGTTGATGTTTACATTGACGAGACCCCGCTGGTTTTCTGAGAGCTAGCATAACTAAGCCATGAGCATTAGCAACGAAAGGTACTGAGAAATGCCTCGGTGGTAGGTATGTCACGTTTAATTACATTTTACAGTAGACACATAGTAAACAAATGCATCTGTGTAATGGCATGACTGTTAGTCCGTCAGTAGCAACGGTGGTAGCATTGTTAGCTTTAGCTTTAACTAAGACTGTGAGGTGGAGGAGGCCAGACGAGACCAGCTATTCCACTTAGACACAGTCCGTCTGGCGTAAGGACAGACACACTGATCTCTGATGAGGAGGATTTCTCATTGTACAATGTATGCTCCCTCCTCTGTCTCCCCTCAGCTCCAGCAAAGCCCTCCTCCTGCAGCTCCTGTACCTGGTCCCTGTGAGAGGTGAGAGGGGGGCGGTGAGGCGTGCTGTGTCCCTCTGCAGTGCCCTGGGTGGAGAGCTGGACCTCAGTGAGACCACAAACCAAAGTTATACATAGTTAGTATATAGCTGGTATATGATTCCAATTCTCAGAATGAGCCATGAATCAGGAAATTTGGTGTTTCACATATAAGCATTAGCAATGTTTTTTTGAATTGTTTTTTTATGACTGCCATGGGAGTGGCTGTGGACAAAATCTGCGATGGCCCTATATCCAATTACATTTCTGAAGTCCCTCTCTATCAGAAGAGGTTTTATGCTCTCACCTTTAAACCCAGATGAACATGTATTTTAATCTGAACTGTCTTAGACTATTAAATATAACTTGAAATGGTGACTGACTACTGCTTGAGTTTGTTTTGTGTGAATCTGTAATGACACCAACTCTCATTACAGACCATTATTGACCAATAAGACACTTTACTAAATTTCTATTTCTATCTCTCCACTGGACGAAAGTCATTCCTATGGGATTTCCCATAGAGTGAAATAAGGCAGATTTCTTGACAGATTTCATGTTGACAGACATCAATAGCAGACTCCAAAGTCACTAGGTCTCAACTACCCAGCTTAAGCATATTGAACAACACTTATTGGATTTGTGTTCTAATGGCCTACTCTATGTTACCTAGTGATAGGTTTGGGAATTGTTATCTGGGTTTCGTTCTTCCTGGTACATCATCTAGGACTACCTTCTGACTATGTACAACACTCACACACACATGCTAGATATTCTGCCTGATGGGAGGGCAGGACAGTGATGTCAGGTGTGTGTGGTCATTTGATTGTTGTTGTTGTAATGGCTTAATTACACCTCATTTGGCTCTGTTCTAACCTACCACTCTAGTCTTACACACACGTTGCTGGGGAAATGGCACAAGAAAGACGCAATCCTAGCAACGACAATTGTCAGTAGCACTAATTTTGTAATAATGATGCATGACATGTATTTTCAACACTTTTCAAAAATATGTCACTAATGTATTGGCATTATTACAACTTTGTGTTTCCAATGTATTAATAAGGGCTTTCCCTATTGGCTTCCCTATACCACATAAAACACTTGGCACTCCAGGTGGTGAGTGTACCGGAATTCTTTGGCGGTGAGTGAGTTAAACGCAGATGACGGTTCAAGATACAGCATCAGTAGACAAACATGTTTTGCAGCGCTCACTCAGTCCTGTACATCATGCATGCTCATGGTGTCAACTCAACGTATTGTATGTGTGAAATAGGACAAGCAGATCTCACTCACTAGTAAGATGAGGAAAGTGGTTCTTTTATATTTCCTGTTGTTACTTTTATATTTTTTCATGTTTTTATTATTCATTTTGGTAATTCTTGATTATTATACTTTGTTTAAAATAATCAAAGAGGGGACTGTTGGAATTGTACAATATTCTATGTGCCTCTCGACCTTTCACCTAGTGGTACCATGCCATAACCAGTACACAATGCAGAGACATGAAATCAGATGCTGGGGAATGGGGGGCCTAGGACCTGTAGCCCTCCAAGGCCAAATTCCATTGCAAGTCTATATATTCTAGTAGTAGTGTTACTATACTGGTACACAGTACACAGTGTGTCTTTATTCTTGATGGAAAGTTGGAGGACATTACATATGAATTAGTTTATTTGTGTTTACTTAATGTGGGGATGAAATATGTTCCTCTGACACTAGACACCAAAATCACTACTATAGAGAGTGAAATGTTTGATTCTGTCTTTGAGATTCTTATAGCCCAATTTTGTGCAATAATATCTATTTACTAAAATCTGATCTTTAAGAAAGATATTTTTCTCCCTCTTTACGCAGTCTTGGATATTGCTCTGTTAAAGAGAAACAATGTTTCTTCTGGAACTTTTTCAAGTTTAATTGTGGTATGATTTCTGAGTAGTTTCTTGACTATTAAAGTGATTCTACGAGATAATTTCTATAATCTCAGCCTACAGTTCTCAACGTAGCGCTAATGAGTTGGAAACGGGTCCCTGTTACATGCCCTCAGTGTGGTGCGTATGTGTGTGGATTCCACGTAGACCAATGACATCGACACACTTAACAGTAATGCTGCTTCTAAAGTTGGCGATGATAAACTAGGGAGTCTGTGGCTGAATGAGATAAAACAGTGATTCAATTGATTATATTTGTACAAACTATGCATTGATAATTCAGACACAAAATAAGAGGTTAAATAATACAGAAATAGTTATTGCCATATCCCGTAGCTTCTCTTTAATGATTCATTCATAGATAGTGACAATTCAAATAATTTGAAAATATGTGGCTGCACTGTTACTAACGCTATAAATGCAACACATGCTTATAATGTGCAAACTGAATTATAAACCCATTATAAAAGGAAACCTTAGTGTTAAGTGTCACCAAAAGAAAAGAAAACACAGAGACATTAAATCAATTTGAGATACTCTATCACTCATTTATTTGCAAATATATGTAATAAGTGTCTGTAAGTAAAGACAATGAGACTCCGGTGGCCCTGCATATCAGAGAGAGAGAGGGGAAAGGGAGAGAGGGGGGGACATAACAAGAAGGCATGTGAGGTTATTATTTAAACTTTAACTAGAATACTTATTGGATTTCACTGAAGTATCCTTTGCGGTTACTGATGGAGTTTGACCCTGTGGAATTCCTAAAAAAAGAAAGACAGAAAAAAAGAGAAAGAGAGGGGGAGGGGGAGTGCAACTTTAGTGGTAAGAATAAAATTACTTCCAATCATTTAAAATGACTTATTCCGATTACTTAATAGCGTGTGTGTGTGTGTGTGTGTGTGTGTGCCCCCTCAGAAGGACGCCATGAGAAGCTGAAGGTGGTGCTCCAGGAGGCTCGAGACTCCAACGACCAGAGACTCCGTGTTGAAGTACCAGGGAACCTCCTGACCAAACATGTCGTCCAGAAGCATCATCAGCCCGCCCTGAGGTAAGGCTCTGAGTTACTGCTAGTTCACAGTACTCATTTAAACTGAACAATAGATTGGATGCTAAATACTAGAGAGAAGGAACAGTAACAACATCAGAACTTGTCTGTACCTTCAGGTGCAGCAGGCATCTCTCAGCCTCTGGTTTCATGTTGCTGGCAGGCAGGCAGGAGTGTAGGAGAGAGTACAGACGCTCCACAAAACCACCAGGTTGCTAACAGCAAACATAGGAGGAGAGAGCAGAGAGTCATATGAACTTGTCAACAAAGTCACCCTGTAACAGTCTTCAGTATAAGAACAGTACTCACCACCACCAGGGGCCTCCCCACCATCACCCCAAACAGAACCAGCTCATAGAGGATGTCTATGAGGTTGACATGGCTAATCTAACAAAAGACAAAAACATTTACAACAAAATAGCAATGATATTAAAAAGAAGGACCCAATACAGGCACAGGTAATCAATGTGAGACTACTGAAGTGAATGAACTAACCTGATGTTCTGCCAGCTCCATCTCAATGTCACCCTGTTTGGAGGGATCACTCAGGTACCCAACAAGGTCATCATAGGCACGGATGAACTGTGCCTCGTCCTATACAGAACAAGAGAGACAATGTCAGTAAACGGTTGTTACATTTTCTCTTGATAATTCACTCTGTTGGAGGAAGCCAATGTCTTACCTTGTGATTGGCCTGAACCAGTGCTCCCAGCAGGACCTTCCCAGCCACGTACAGCTGGTTCTTGCTCTGGGTGGAACTGCGCAGGGTCTGGTAAAGGGGGAAAAAAATAGTGAGACACCATCTGACAGAAGACAGAAGAGAGAAAGCACAGAGAAAGGGTGGTTGACTCACTGTGAAGGCCTGGCGTAGGGTGGTGACCCTCAGGGCAATGTCCTCAGTCCTCTTGGTGGTCAAATAGAGGCTATGGGAGAGAATGACGCATGTAAACCGGTGGAGTTACTAAGTGATAATATGGTAAAGGCTTGATAATATGGTAAAGGCTTAAGTGTTAAGTTTGACCTCATAGCAGTTCTGGCCCTGTGGCTCAGGATCAGTGTACTGCTGCTGAGCGGGTGTGGAGAAAGAGTCAGCCCCCGACCACGCAGTGGAGGACAGCTGCCCATCCGGTCCCATACGCAGGACGGTATTCACCACAGAGATGTCTGTCTGCTACTCACAACACACACACATACACACATCTCTTTAGCTAAAATGCATGGAGGTGGCTAGCAAGCTAGCTAGTTCAAGCTAAAGGTAACTCTTAGCAACGCCCTTAGACACTGTCAACGGGTTACTTAGCCACCTAGCAGCTAACAATGCTATCATTGCTTCTAACTGGCAAAATAATCATTGCACACACAATTTGTGAGATATGTGTCTCCTGTAAAATGTAATTAAATGTCACATACCCTCTTCAAAGTCGCTGTCGCTTTCCTCTTCACGATCGCGAACCTTGCAAAAAAGAAAACACGAACAACCCGTCGTAGAGACGGCAGACCGCAGTCCACGCACTCGCGCAGCCAATCCTGAATATCACCGAGGCATTTTTCAGTCCGTTTTGCTCAGAAAATCAGCAGGTTTGTGTCGATGTGAACATCAACTGAAGTCTGTTGTTATCTGGAGCGGACTGAACATTCCATAGAATGTTGCTAATGTTCTATATTGAAAGGTTGCATAGCAACACACCGTTTTGAAAATAATGAGTAATAATGATGCATGACATGTATCATCAACACTTTTCAAAAATGCGTTACCATGTGACCTCTAGAAATAGAACATGAGCAGCCTTCTATGTTTGATCCAGCGCTACGCAGCAACACACCTCTGATGATGTTGACATTGACGAGACCCAGCTAGTCTTCTGAGCGCTAGCATTACTACGCCACTAGCATTAGCAACGAAAGGTACTGAGAAACGCAGGTTTGGCTGCGGGAGTGCATGGATAGCGGACTGCCATTTCTACGACAGGTTGTTGTTCCTGTTTTCTTTTTGAGAGTACAGCGACTTCGAAGCAGGTATGTCACGTTTAATTACATTTTACAGTAGACACGTGGTAAACAAATGCATCTGTGTAATGGCATGACTGTTAGTCCGTCAGTAGCAACGGTGGTAGCATTGTTAGCTTTAGCTTGAACTAGCTCGCTTGCTCGTCACCAACATGCATGTTCGACTTGTGCCGTGTTGTTTTAGCAACACGTATCGAGTGGTTGTCTAACTATCGTTCAGATATGGTCCAACTATCGTCACATACCCTCTCCGAAGTCGCTGCCGTCGCTTCCCTCTTCACGATCGCGGACCCAGCAAAAAAGAAAACACGGAAGTAAAAACGGCAGGCCGCAGTCAAAACCTGAAAAACACTGAGGCATTTTTCAGCCCGTTTTGCTCCGAAAATCAGCTGGTTTGTGTCGATGTAAACATCAACTCAAGTTTGTTGTCATCTGGAGCGGATTGAACATTCCATAGAATGTTGCTAATGTTCTATATTGAAAGGTTGCATAGCAACACACAGTTTTGAAAATAATTCATAATAATCATAGATGACATGCATCATAAAGACTTTTCAAAAATGCGTTACCATGTGACCTCTAGAAATAGAACATGAGCAGCATTCTATGGAATGGTTGATCCAGCGCTACGCAGGAACACACTTCTGTTGATGTTTACATTGACGAGACCCCGCTGGTTTTCTGAGAGCTAGCATAACTAAGCCATGAGCATTAGCAACGAAAGGTACTGAGAAATGCCTCGGTGGTAGGTATGTCACGTTTAATTACATTTTACAGTAGACACATAGTAAACAAATGCATCTGTGTAATGGCATGACTGTTAGTCCGTCAGTAGCAACGGTGGTAGCATTGTTAGCTTTAGCTTTAACTAAGACTGTGAGGTGGAGGAGGCCAGACGAGACCAGCTATTCCACTTAGACACAGTCCGTCTGGCGTAAGGACAGACACACTGATCTCTGATGAGGAGGATTTCTCATTGTACAATGTATGCTCCCTCCTCTGTCTCCCCTCAGCTCCAGCAAAGCCCTCCTCCTGCAGCTCCTGTACCTGGTCCCTGTGAGAGGTGAGAGGGGGGCGGTGAGGCGTGCTGTGTCCCTCTGCAGTGCCCTGGGTGGAGAGCTGGACCTCAGTGAGACCACAAACCAAAGTTATACATAGTTAGTATATAGCTGGTATATGATTCCAATTCTCAGAATGAGCCATGAATCAGGAAATTTGGTGTTTCACATATAAGCATTAGCAATGTTTTTTTGAATTGTTTTTTTATGACTGCCATGGGAGTGGCTGTGGACAAAATCTGCGATGGCCCTATATCCAATTACATTTCTGAAGTCCCTCTCTATCAGAAGAGGTTTTATGCTCTCACCTTTAAACCCAGATGAACATGTATTTTAATCTGAACTGTCTTAGACTATTAAATATAACTTGAAGTGGTGACTGACTACTGCTTGAGTTTGTTTTGTGTGAATCTGTAATGACACCAACTCTCATTACAGACCATTATTGACCAATAAGACACTTTACTAAATTTCTATTTCTATCTCTCCACTGGACGAAAGTCATTCCTATGGGATTTCCCATAGAGTGAAATAAGGCAGATTTCTTGACAGATTTCATGTTGACAGACATCAATAGCAGACTCCAAAGTCACTAGGTCTCAACTACCCAGCTTAAGCATATTGAACAACACTTATTGGATTTGTGTTCTAATGGCCTACTCTATGTTACCTAGTGATAGGTTTGGGAATTGTTATCTGGGTTTCGTTCTTCCTGGTACATCATCTAGGACTACCTTCTGACTATGTACAACACTCACACACACATGCTAGATATTCTGCCTGATGGGAGAGCAGGACAGTGATGTCAGGTGTGTGTGGTCATTTGATTGTTGTTGTTGTAATGGCTTAATTACACCTCATTTGGCTCTGTTCTAACCTACCACTCTAGTCTTACACACACGTTGCTGGGGAAATGGCACAAGAAAGACGCAATCCTAGCAACGACAATTGTCAGTAGCACTAATTTTGTAATAATGATGCATGACATGTATTTTCAACACTTTTCAAAAATATGTCACTAATGTATTGGCATTATTACAACTTTGTGTTTCCAATGTATTAATAAGGGCTTTCCCTATTGGCTTCCCTATACCACATAAAACACTTGGCACTCCAGGTGGTGAGTGTACCGGAATTCTTTGGCGGTGAGTGAGTTAAACGCAGATGACGGTTCAAGATACAGCATCAGTAGACAAACATGTTTTGCAGCGCTCACTCAGTCCTGTACATCATGCATGCTCATGGTGTCAACTCAACGTATTGTATGTGTGAAATAGGACAAGCAGATCTCACTCACTAGTAAGATG
Organism: Argentina silus; assembly: GCF_951799395.1. Lineage (NCBI taxonomy): Eukaryota > Metazoa > Chordata > Actinopteri > Argentiniformes > Argentinidae > Argentina > Argentina silus. The sequence goes on from NC_139654.1 coordinate 42,873,793, forward strand.
AGGAAAGTGGTTCTTTTATATTTCCTGTTGTTACTTTTATATCTTTTCATGTTTTTATTATTCATTTTGGTAATTCTTGATTATTATACTTTGTTTAAAATAATCAAAGAGGGGACTGTTGGAATTGTACAATATTCTATGTGCCTCTCGACCTTTCACCTAGTGGTACCATGCCATAACCAGTACACAATGCAGAGACATGAAATCAGATGCTGGGGAATGGGGGGCCTAGGACCTGTATCCCTCCAAGGCCAAATTCCATTGCAAGTCTATATATTCTAGTAGTAGTGTTACTATACTGGTACACAGTGTGTCTTTATTCTTGATGGAAAGTTGGAGGACATTACATATGAATTAGTTTATTTGTGTTTACTTAATGTGGGGATGAAATATGTTCCTCTGACACTAGACACCAAAATCACTACTATAGAGAGTGAAATGTTTGATTCTGTCTTTGAGATTCTTATAGCCCAATTTTGTGCAATAATATCTATTTACTAAAATCTGATCTTTAAGAAAGATATTTTTCTCCCTCTTTACGCAGTCTTGGATATTGCTCTGTTAAAGAGAAACAATGTTTCTTCTGGAACTTTTTCAAGTTTAATTGTGGTATGATTTCTGAGTAGTTTCTTGACTATTAAAGTGATTCTACGAGATAATTTCTATAATCTCAGCCTACAGTTCTCAACGTAGCGCTAATGAGTTGGAAACGGGTCCCTGTTACATGCCCTCAGTGTGGTGCGTATGTGTGTGGATTCCACGTAGACCAATGACATCGACACACTTAACAGTAATGCTGCTTCTAAAGTTGGCGATGATAAACTAGGGAGTCTGTGGCTGAATGAGATAAAACAGTGATTCAATTGATTATATTTGTACAAACTATGCATTGATAATTCAGACACAAAATAAGAGGTTAAATAATACAGAAATAGTTATTGCCATATCCCGTAGCTTCTCTTTAATGATTCATTCATAGATAGTGACAATTCAAATAATTTGAAAATATGTGGCTGCACTGTTACTAACGCTATAAATGCAACACATGCTTATAATGTGCAAACTGAATTATAAACCCATTATAAAAGGAAACCTTAGTGTTAAGTGTCACCAAAAGAAAAGAAAACACAGAGACATTAAATCAATTTGAGATACTCTATCACTCATTTATTTGCAAATATATGTAATAAGTGTCTGTAAGTAAAGACAATGAGACTCCGGTGGCCCTGCATATCAGAGAGAGAGAGGGGAAAGGGAGAGAGGGGGGGACATAACAAGAAGGCATGTGAGGTTATTATTTAAACTTTAACTAGAATACTTATTGGATTTCACTGAAGTATCCTTTGCGGTTACTGATGGAGTTTGACCCTGTGGAATTCCTAAAAAAAGAAAGACAGAAAAAAAGAGAAAGAGAGGGGGAGGGGGAGTGCAACTTTAGTGGTAAGAATAAAATTACTTCCAATCATTTAAAATGACTTATTCCGATTACTTAATAGCGTGTGTGTGTGTGTGTGTGTGTGTGTGTGCGTGCCCCCTCAGAAGGACGCCATGAGAAGCTGAAGGTGGTGCTCCAGGAGGCTCGAGACTCCAACGACCAGAGACTCCGTGTTGAAGTACCAGGGAACCTCCTGACCAAACATGTCGTCCAGAAGCATCATCAGCCCGCCCTGAGGTAAGGCTCTGAGTTACTGCTAGTTCACAGTACTCATTTAAACTGAACAATAGATTGGATGCTAAATACTAGAGAGAAGGAACAGTAACAACATCAGAACTTGTCTGTACCTTCAGGTGCAGCAGGCATCTCTCAGCCTCTGGTTTCATGTTGCTGGCAGGCAGGCAGGAGTGTAGGAGAGAGTACAGACGCTCCACAAAACCACCAGGTTGCTAACAGCAAACATAGGAGGAGAGAGCAGAGAGTCATATGAACTTGTCAACAAAGTCACCCTGTAACAGTCTTCAGTATAAGAACAGTACTCACCGCCACCAGGGGCCTCCCCACCATCACCCCAAACAGAACCAGCTCATAGAGGATGTCTATGAGGTTGACATGGCTAATCTAACAAAAGACAAAAACATTTACAACAAAATAGCAATGATATTAAAAAGAAGGACCCAATACAGGCACAGGTAATCAATGTGAGACTACTGAAGTGAATGAACTAACCTGATGTTCTGCCAGCTCCATCTCAATGTCACCCTGTTTGGAGGGATCACTCAGGTACCCAACAAGGTCATCATAGGCACGGATGAACTGTGCCTCGTCCTATACAGAACAAGAGAGACAATGTCAGTAAACGGTTGTTACATTTTCTCTTGATAATTCACTCTGTTGGAGGAAGCCAATGTCTTACCTTGTGATTGGCCTGAACCAGTGCTCCCAGCAGGACCTTCCCAGCCACGTACAGCTGGTTCTTGCTCTGGGTGGAACTGCGCAGGGTCTGGTAAAGGGGGAAAAAAATAGTGAGACACCATCTGACAGAAGACAGAAGAGAGAAAGCACAGAGAAAGGGTGGTTGACTCACTGTGAAGGCCTGGCGTAGGGTGGTGACCCTCAGGGCAATGTCCTCAGTCCTCTTGGTGGTCAAATAGAGGCTATGGGAGAGAATGACGCATGTAAACCGGTGGAGTTACTAAGTGATAATATGGTAAAGGCTTAAGTGTTAAGTTTGACCTCATAGCAGTTCTGGCCCTGTGGCTCAGGATCAGTGTACTGCTGCTGAGCGGGTGTGGAGAAAGAGTCAGCCCCCGACCACGCAGTGGAGGACAGCTGCCCATCCGGTCCCATACGCAGGACGGTATTCACCACAGAGATGTCTGTCTGCTACTCACAACATACACACATCTCTTTAGCTAAAATGCATGGAGGTGGCTAGCAAGCTAGCTAGTTCAAGCTAAAGGTAACTCTTAGCAACGCCCTTAGACACTGTCAACGGGTTACTTAGCCACCTAGCAGCTAACAATGCTATCATTGCTTCTAACTGGCAAAATAATCATTGCACACACAATTTGTGAGATATGTGTCTCCTGTAAAATGTAATTAAATGTCACATACCCTCTTCAAAGTCGCTGTCGCTTTCCTCTTCACGATCGCGAACCTTGCAAAAAAGAAAACACGAACAACCCGTCGTAGAGACGGCAGACCGCAGTCCACGCACTCGCGCAGCCAATCCTGAATATCACCGAGGCATTTTTCAGTCCGTTTTGCTCAGAAAATCAGCAGGTTTGTGTCGATGTGAACATCAACTGAAGTCTGTTGTTATCTGGAGCGGACTGAACATTCCATAGAATGTTGCTAATGTTCTATATTGAAAGGTTGCATAGCAACACACCGTTTTGAAAATAATGAGTAATAATGATGCATGACATGTATCATCAACACTTTTCAAAAATGCGTTACCATGTGACCTCTAGAAATAGAACATGAGCAGCCTTCTATGTTTGATCCAGCGCTACGCAGCAACACACCTCTGATGATGTTGACATTGACGAGACCCAGCTAGTCTTCTGAGCGCTAGCATTACTACGCCACTAGCATTAGCAACGAAAGGTACTGAGAAACGCAGGTTTGGCTGCGGGAGTGCATGGATAGCGGACTGCCATTTCTACGACAGGTTGTTGTTCCTGTTTTCTTTTTGAGAGTACAGCGACTTCGAAGCAGGTATGTCACGTTTAATTACATTTTACAGTAGACACGTGGTAAACAAATGCATCTGTGTAATGGCATGACTGTTAGTCCGTCAGTAGCAACGGTGGTAGCATTGTTAGCTTTAGCTTGAACTAGCTCGCTTGCTCGTCACCAACATGCATGTTCGACTTGTGCCGTGTTGTTTTAGCAACACGTATCGAGTGGTTGTCTAACTATCGTCACATACCCTCTCCGAAGTCGCTGCCGTCGCTTCCCTCTTCACGATCGCGGACCCAGCAAAAAAGAAAACACGGAAGTAAAAACGGCAGGCCGCAGTCAAAACCTGAAAAACACTGAGGCATTTTTCAGCCCGTTTTGCTCCGAAAATCAGCTGGTTTGTGTCGATGTAAACATCAACTCAAGTTTGTTGTCATCTGGAGCGGATTGAACATTCCATAGAATGTTGCTAATGTTCTATATTGAAAGGTTGCATAGCAACACACAGTTTTGAAAATAATTCATAATAATCATAGATGACATGCATCATAAAGACTTTTCAAAAATGCGTTACCATGTGACCTCTAGAAATAGAACATGAGCAGCATTCTATGGAATGGTTGATCCAGCGCTACGCAGGAACACACTTCTGTTGATGTTTACATTGACGAGACCCCGCTGGTTTTCTGAGAGCTAGCATAACTAAGCCATGAGCATTAGCAACGAAAGGTACTGAGAAATGCCTCGGTGGTAGGTATGTCACGTTTAATTACATTTTACAGTAGACACATAGTAAACAAATGCATCTGTGTAATGGCATGACTGTTAGTCCGTCAGTAGCAACGGTGGTAGCATTGTTAGCTTTAACTAAGACTGTGAGGTGGAGGAGGCCAGACGAGACCAGCTATTCCACTTAGACACAGTCCGTCTGGCGTAAGGACAGACACACTGATCTCTGATGAGGAGGATTTCTCATTGTACAATGTATGCTCCCTCCTCTGTCTCCCCTCAGCTCCAGCAAAGCCCTCCTCCTGCAGCTCCTGTACCTGGTCCCTGTGAGAGGTGAGAGGGGGGCGGTGAGGCGTGCTGTGTCCCTCTGCAGTGCCCTGGGTGGAGAGCTGGACCTCAGTGAGACCACAAACCAAAGTTATACATAGTTAGTATATAGCTGGTATATGATTCCAATTCTCAGAATGAGCCATGAATCAGGAAATTTGGTGTTTCACATATAAGCATTAGCAATGTTTTTTTGAATTGTTTTTTTATGACTGCCATGGGAGTGGCTGTGGACAAAATCTGCGATGGCCCTATATCCAATTACATTTCTGAAGTCCCTCTCTATCAGAAGAGGTTTTATGCTCTCACCTTTAAACCCAGATGAACATGTATTTTAATCTGAACTGTCTTAGACTATTAAATATAACTTGAAATGGTGACTGACTACTGCTTGAGTTTGTTTTGTGTGAATCTGTAATGACACCAACTCTCATTACAGACCATTATTGACCAATAAGACACTTTACTAAATTTCTATTTCTATCTCTCCACTGGACGAAAGTCATTCCTATGGGATTTCCCATAGAGTGAAATAAGGCAGATTTCTTGACAGATTTCATGTTGACAGACATCAATAGCAGACTCCAAAGTCACTAGGTCTCAACTACCCAGCTTAAGCATATTGAACAACACTTATTGGATTTGTGTTCTAATGGCCTACTCTATGTTACCTAGTGATAGGTTTGGGAATTGTTATCTGGGTTTCGTTCTTCCTGGTACATCATCTAGGACTACCTTCTGACTATGTACAACACTCACACACACATGCTAGATATTCTGCCTGATGGGAGGGCAGGACAGTGATGTCAGGTGTGTGTGGTCATTTGATTGTTGTTGTTGTAATGGCTTAATTACACCTCATTTGGCTCTGTTCTAACCTACCACTCTAGTCTTACACACACGTTGCTGGGGAAATGGCACAAGAAAGACACAATCCTAGCAACGACAATTGTCAGTAGCACTAATTTTGTAATAATGATGCATGACATGTATTTTCAACACTTTTCAAAAATATGTCACTAATGTATTGGCATTATTACAACTTTGTGTTTCCAATGTATTAATAAGGGCTTTCCCTATTGGCTGTGTAAGAGTCCTTAGCTGTTGTGCACATGCGCTGTACTCTGTCTTAAAATTGATCAGTAAACGAGCATCCACGTAATGTTCTGTCTCCGTTATTGAAACCGTGAATATATATAACTCTAAATATATTACAATTTGGCGACGAGGATGGGATATCTAATGAAAGCTGATCCCAGTGACGAGAGACAACTTTGCAGCAAGTAGAACGCAATAAACGAACTTTGTAGCTCGAAAGAAAGAGGCTAGCAAACGGAAACTAAGTAGCTAAAGGCGACTACAAGCTAGCAAGATAGCTAGTTTCCAAATCGGTGCGTTAGCTGAATACAAAGAAGGACAGGAAGATTTCGAATCTTACTTGGAAAGACTGGAACAGTGGATGATCGCAAACGAGGTGGACACTGACAAAAAGGTCAGCGTGTTTCTGTCGGTAATCGGAGCGGATGCCTACAGACTTTTAAAGAATTTAGTCAGTCCTGAAAAACCTAGCACACAAACCTACGAGGAGCTAAGCGAGTCGCTCAGTGAGCATTACAAGTCGAAACCGCTTGTCATCGCGGAACGTTTCCGTTTTCAAAAAAAAAAATCAACAAGACGGTGAGTCTATGTCTGATTACATAGTAGCTTTGAAGCAACTTTCAACTCTTTGTGAGTTTGGTGCACATCTTAATGATGCACTCCGTGACCGTTTTGTTAGTGGGTTAAAAGCTGAGGCTGTGCAGAGGAAACTTTTATCGCAACCAAGACTAACATTCAAGACGAAGACTATTAAGTAATAAACAAAGTCAAACAGTCAGAACAAAAGGCCTGATTAGACAACTTGATGACGAAATGTAGTTCTTGAATGTTATTGGTGTATGTAGACAGGAATCAGAAACACGTTGAATAGAAGGCGTTAACCTGTGTGAAATCTATAAAGACAGGTGACTGAGGAGATAACGGGGTCGGCTCTCATGTTCTGCGGGAATAAAGTCTTTGAATGAATCAACAGCTCTGGTTAACGGTATTTTATTTTTAAGTATTATAACTTAAAATCTACGACATTAGCATTAGCAAGGAAGGCCTGAAAAATGCCTTCGTGTTTTTCAGGATTGGCTGTGCGTGGACTGGGGCAGCCGTTTCTACGACAGGTTGTTGTTGTTGTTTTTCTTTTTTGCAGGGCTCCCGTTGGGAGGACAGCGAGAGCGACTTCGAAGCGGGTATGTGACGTTTAATTACATTTTACAGTGGTAGACACAGTCAACAAATGTATCTGGGTAATGGCATGACTATTTGTCAGTTAGTAGCAATGGTAGCATTGTTAGCTTTAGCTTGAACTAGCTAGCTTGCTAGTCACCTACATGCATTTTGGACTTGTGCTGTGTTGTTTCACAACAAATATTGAGTGGTTCAGAGAGAGTCTAACTATTGTTATTGCTCATACTTATTCTTCTTTTTCTTATCATTATTTTTCCAATTCTTCCGATTTTTTGGTATGCTACTCCTCCTACAGCGTTCAAGCTATTTAGACTGATCAAACTTTAAAACGTGCGGAGAGGTATTTTAAAGTCATGATATTTATTCCGATTCCGAACCCTAGCACATATTCCTGACCAATCAGCGGGTAATGCCGCCATTAGCCTTCCTTCTCCACATACCCAATAGTAATCTGCCACTGGCTCATTCTGGCTAAGATATATATCGATTAGAGGTATGCCTCCTGGTGCCCCAGGAGCCCTTAATCTCAGTACCAGTGGTCCAGAACAGTTTCTTTGCCTATCTTGTTTTATCCTGAGCCTCTCATTGGATACTTCTTCTTCTGTCTCAAACATGTTAGGGCTACTTTAGTACTACCTTACGGGTCGCATTGGTATATTGCTTGGTTATAAGGTACTTTTGGCCTAGGTTGTTCCATATTCCAAGGTACAATACGCCACGTGACGTGACAGTCCCCTTTAAATTTCCCCAGGTTTGCGGTGCCATATGTTGTGTTAAGTGGTTTGTCGAAGCATTCAAACTTTTGCTTCCAATCAATTGAATCCGGGGATCTCCCTCTTTTTCTCATCTATTCTCACATCTATTTTTCTGAATTGGTCTCTAAAAGTTTGATCATAAAACGGATGGTATCTGGTGTTGCTTAAGATACCCAAACATTCGGCTGGACAATATGGTCGTTTTGATTCTTCTATGGGACAGGACTTTTTATATAACTGTGCACATGCCTGGTATGTGTGTGTGTGTTAGGTACAACTCGTAGTTTTTTCAGTGGTGATGGACTACACATGAGGCAATCTCCTTCTGTTACTGACTGGGCTGTAAACTCTCCCCATTTATACCAATAATTTTGCTTTGCCTGTTCCCATAATGTATTTACCTTATATTCTCTGTCCCTATCTCTTTTGGTTTCAACCTGTGTTTGCTTCACTTCCTGACTCAATTCTCTAGGCAGGGCCTGTTCTATTTGGGACAGCATATAGATTAGTATTATTACTTTATATATCACTAGTCACTTCCCCAGGATCCCCCAGGCTCTACTGTCCTTCCCGTTCGGCTGGGGGCTGGATTTCCGGCCCCTGTTCAGCCTCTGTACCTGTTCCTTCATTTCCTCTGTGCTCCTGTACGATCTTACCCGTTCCTTCGTCTTCTTCTCTGGTTTGCTTTTTCTTCTTGCCTCGGGACCCTGGTGCAGTGGTTCAAGTGGTACCAGGTTAGACTCCCTCGGACTTGTATTGCAGTGGGGGTGGCTCGCACTACCTCGTACGGTCCCTCTCTCCTTGGCTCGTTCCACTTCCTCCGGAAGACTTTGATGTACACCTGGTCTCCTGGAGTTATCGGATTGGGCAGGGGTGGCTCCGGCTCCGGCTGCTAGTCTTTTTCCTGTGAATATATAACTTTATGTATCTCAGTTAGTTGTTTCATGTACTGCTTTAGTTCCATCTGGAGTTGTTCCAGTGGTGGTCCTTAGTAAGGTATATATTATAAGGCACATATCTTATTCAGCTTTGTTTTGAGGGTACCATTTATTCTTTCTACCATTCCTTGTGATTGTGGATGGTAGACACAACTCAATCTTTGCTTTATCCTTAACTGCTGTATGACTTGTTTCACAGTTTTCTGAATAAATGCTGCACCATTATCTGAGCTAATCTCATTAGGTATTCCAAATCTGGGTATTACTTCTCTTGTTAGAAATGTAACCACTGTTCCTGCCCCTAATTCTGCCGATGGCGTTGCTTCTACCCATCTGCTAAATCTATCTATGACAACAAGCATGTATCTTTTCCATTGACCTTTTTTATCCTGTCTACATAGTCCATTACCAAATGTTTAAATGGTTCGTCTGGAACCGGTATGTGTCCTAAGGGTGTTTTGATTCCTTTCTCACATTGTTTTGTGCGCATACTGTGCATTCTGCCAATGCATTTTCTACCATTGCCTGTAAATAGGGTGACCAATACCCTTGGAGTTTTATCTTTCTCAAAACTTCCCTCCTTGCGCAATGGTCAAAACCATACGCATCAGCGATCAAAATCCCCAGTAGCACCGTAGGTGCCACTATCGTACCCTCATGCAATCTCCACAATCCTGTAGAGTCTCCTTTTGCCCCCCTTTGGAGCCACATGGATTGCTCATACGGCCCTGCAATCTGTTGCATGCGTATTATATCCTCTAGCTGCGTTATTGGTTCTATTAATACCATTGGGGCCAACACGGCCACCTCACACTTCGAGGCTCGCTTTGCCGCTTCATCAGCAGCATTATTGCCCTGAATAATGTAATCATTGCCTTTCTGGTGCGCCTGACATTTGATGATCGCTAACCGTTTTGGTTTCATCATAGTCGACATCAATTCCTTAATTTGCTCACAATGCTGTATGGGTGACCCATCACTTTTCAAAAAGCCTCTCTGTTTCCATACTGCCCCAAACAGATGACAGACTCCATGCGCATACGCTGAGTCATTAAAAATGTTCACTGATTTGCCTTCCCCCATTTTACAGGCTTCTGTCAGTGCCCTTAGTTCTGCCAACTGGGCAGAACACGGTTGTGGACAGCTGAATGTCTGCCCTATTTGTTTGACTATGCCGTACCCTGCATGATTTCCTAAATGATCTCGATAACATGAACCATCTACAAAATATGTCTCTTCTGCATATAGTAAGGGTGTTGATTCTAAATCTGGTCTTAACCTGGTGAATGTTAGCGAGTGTGCTATACAATCATGTTCTTCCCCTTCATCTGCCAGTGGTATTAACTCAGCTGGATTTACTGTGCTACATCTCTTGATAGTGATGTCTGGGTATGTTAATAACGACAAATATGACAGGTTCCTAGCTTGTGTTAGAACAAACCTTCCCTGTTCTAACAGTTCCACTGTCTTGTGATGTGTGTGTATATTGTTATTGGGTAGCCCGTTGTGATTGACGAGGCCTTCTCATAGGCATAGTGCATAGCTGCATTTCTTTTTTCAACATTTCAAATGCCATTGTAGCTTCTGTTGTCCATATTAAAGGGGCTCTTAAGTTCTGCTGACCCGCTGTTTTCATCAGCACCCTCAGAGCTGCTGTTTTTATCGCATAGTCCTCTATCCAATCTCCGCTGAATCCTGTCATTCCCAAGAATGTCATCATTTGGCCCACATTTACTGGTTTTGGTGTTTTACTTATGCCTTCTAATTGTCCTGGTGATATTGCTTTTGACCCATGCGCTATAGTTCTTCCCAGATAGTCAACCTGAGGTAAGCAATACTGCAATTTAGTTTTTGACACTTTGTGTCCCCCCTTTGCCAATTTTTGGAGAACTCTTATGGAGTCCTCATGACATTGTTCCAATCAAATCTTCCACGTATTGGATTACTGTGCTGTTTATCTCCAGGTCTTCTAGATCTGCTTTTAGCACCTGGTTGAACACATGAGGCGAATGTTTGAACCCTTGAGGTATTCTAGTGTATGTGTATTGTTGTCCTCTGTAGGTAAATGCAAACAAGTACCAACTTTCTTCTGCTAACGGTACACTGAAAAAAGCTGAGCATAAATCTATCACTGTCTAGTATTTGGCTGTCGGAGGAACATTTGTTAACAGTGTATGAGGATTTGGTACTTCTGCTGGCCAATCCTGCACCACCTCATTTACTGCTCTTAAGTCATGCACCAATCTCCATTTTGACTTATCTGCTTTTAGAATTGGAAGAAGGGGGGTATTGCACGGGCTGTTTATTCTTTCTAAAACTCCCGCTGCTATCAAACCCTCTATTGTTTTGCTTATTCCTTCCTCAGCTTCAGGTTTCATAGGATATTGGGCTTTTCTTGGTAATACACTGCCCTGTTTTGTTCTTATAATTATAGGGCTTGCTGATTTTACTAAGCCCACGTCAGTGTCATGTTTTGACCAGAGACTTTCTGGAATCTGTTTTTCCATGTCATCGCTCAATTGATTATCTGATTTTTCTTTCATCTGAACTTGTTGTTTAACCAATATGGCTACTTCCTGTGGTATACCATTCATAGGCGTGACACATATTATTTTTATGAATTCCTTGTCTGCAGAATGTTTTACCAATGGGTTACTTGTTTTTTTCCAGTCACTTTTTAATGCGGTTCTCATCATTGGTCCCAAGTCTCTTGCTCTATACCCTTTATTTACCATTAATGACACATGAGGAGCAGCATTAGGTATATTATACCATTTTTGTACAAATTCTGATTCATCTATTTTCATAGCTGCTCCCTGTTTTCCCACTATGATGTATTGTGACATTAATGGGACAACCACATTTTTAGTTTGTTCTTGGTAGGAGTCGCAATTTGAGTCAAACTGCATTGTGCAGTGGTAGTCAAATCGTGGTTTTCGTGCATCTGGCAATTGGGCTTCAATACATTTTCTCCATTTTAACCAAGTTTGCTCTATTTCATGGTTTATTTCCTCTAACCAGTAAACATTTGCGCTTGCATTTATTGGTATTTCTTGTGTCTTTATTGCCGTATTATCTACATATACACCTTCTGGGGAACACCATATTTTCATCCCCAGCATGCATAATGCATCCCTCCCCAAGAGATTCACCGGTGTCTGGTCAGAGATCAGTATGGGCAGGGTTGTGGGCTCTGTCTCCTATCTTCAGACTTACTGGAGTTGCCATTGGAATTAACTGCGCTTGTCCCGAGAATCCTACTGTTTTAACAATTTTAAAATCTAAAGGTCTATTTCTCTCTCTCTTTTCTCCTGTCTCTTTTTTGAATTAACTCAAGGTTTGTGGGTTTTTTTTTACCAGTGTTCCCATTTCCTTACACACTGCAACATCAAATGTCCCTTCCTTAGGCCACTTAGTATAATTCTTACTGGTTCGTTTTTCCCATTTTTCTGACATCTCTCTTATTTGGTTATTCAAAAGAGGGTTTTTATTCTCTAATATTTCTACTGGAGTTACTATGGTAATCCCTTTCTCCATTTTCCCTTTTGTCTTTCCTTTTGCAGTAATTGTTTTTAGGGTTATTGTAAAATGTCTTCATTTTCACTCTTTTCTGCAATTTGTCAAAAGAGAACAATATTGTATTATTGGTTATCTAGGATATCACTGTGAGATTAAAGAAATATGTTAGGAAGCAGCTTTGGAATCAGCTTGAGATATCCTAATCACAATTGGTGTCTTATACCCTGGGAATCAAACGTAGGTATAACCAACAACTGTGTGTATTTGCATGTATGTATGTGTGCTTGAGAGTGTATTTGTATGTGTGAGAATGTAAGAATGAGTGGGTGTCTATATTTGTATGATTATGTGTGAGTGTGTAAGATGTGTGAGTGTGTGCTGTGTTATATGAGTGTATAAGATGTGTCTGTGTGAGTGTGTGATGTGTGTATGAGTGTATATGGAACCCTAGAATGTGAAATGAATCAGTCTGAGCCTAAACATGAAACTCTTCAATTAAGAATCACTTTTACTCAGCATATACTAATACAGTAAAATGTTTTCGAAAATGTTTTAAAAGGTCAACTGTTTGTACCATGCTGCTGGTAAGATAAAGAAGTTACGGAACGGGTCGCGGAAGGTAGATTGGAAGGTTTGGGGATGGAAATCTGAGGTGACAATTAGACGGTCACAACAAGAAAAAGGCGGAGCAGCTAACGATGAAAGAGGAAGGGGGAAGGGGGAGCCAGGGAAGGTAAAGCAAGTTGAATCAAGAAGGTAGACACAAAGTTGAATCAGGAAAGTAACCGCAAGTTAGGTAGGCTAGGGTCTTCTAACCAGTGTCCTATAGTTTTATTGTCTGAGCAGGTTCATGTGGATTTCGACCGCCTCTCTGTCCGCCCACCACGGTACGGCGGAGAATAACCGAGAGTAACCGCCAGTGTCGCCGACTGCAGCTGAAGGACATCATTCCTGTGGAGATGCAGAGGCTGACCAAGTATCCTCTACTGCTTGAGAGCATAGCCAAGTACACACGTACCATAGACTACTACGATTTCACAACGACTACAATACATGTATGTTCCTGTGGTGAGGTTCTCCTACAAGCCCCCTATGTGTTTTTCGCCTCACCTGCACACTTTTTAAACCTTGTCTTTTTAAAACTGCTTTCTCTTTCACCTCCCTTTTTTGCACCTCCGCCCCCTTTACCTAACACCCCCCAACCCACCCCCTCCAGCTCAAAACACTTGCTCACTTTCTGGTGTAGTGCACTTATCGGCCCACATTAACAATGAGATGATGAGTTGATGGATGACTGGTTGACGTTTGGTTGTTGTTTTTGACCCCTAGAGGAGATGGAGGAGAGGGACAAGGTGAAGAGGACAGGAGACTGCTGCAGGAAGATACTCAACTATGTTAACCAGGCCGTCAAAGAGGCAGAGAACAAACAGGTAACCAGGACCGTGTGAATAGACGCCATTGATTAGACCCAACATTGGTGGTCACATGCCGATGAGGGGTGTGCCGATCTCATATTACTTGTTTCCGTAAATTAGGACTTGATACTGGTAATCGGATAATACTTGTGATCGGACAACCAGGACTGTGATTTAAATGCTTAAAATGAAGGAGCAGGTCGTTTAGAATGCCACTGAGCTGCACAAGTTGGTCAGAATGCATATTAGCAAGCACCTGTCATTATTTTTGTGGTATGTTCAATGTTTTGGTTAGTAATATAATGATTCATGATTTACCACAGGACAACATGTGTGATTGTTCAGTGCTCATAAGTGTGTGTGTGTGTGTGTGTGTGTGCACGTTCCTATCCTTACAGGGACTAGAGGACTACCAGAGACGGTTAGACCTGTCCTTACTGAAGCAGAGTGAGAACCCCATGATCTCATAGTTCAAGGTGAGGAGGCGCTCCACTACTCTCCCATTCACTTCTAATCAGAAAGTTTCCCTTTAAGGTTCCTGTTTGATTATTTTGAATTTCTGTAAGTTATTCCCTTGCGTCTGTTATCCGTAGCCTTGTATTCTTGTTTGGCATTGTTACGTTCCCACTCCTACATGTGCGTTTCCTTGTTGTGTTTTGTGTTTCCTTCTGTTTTTCCCTTGACCTGTCACTCTACATTCAGGTGTCCGTCAGCAATTGGCCATTCGTCCCAATCAGTCATCACCATTCCTGACCAATCAGAGGGCTGTCCGTGTCATTTAAAAGCTCCGCTGGCCTTCCCCTCGGGAGTCGACCCAGTTGTACCGTAGCTTATGTTTGCTGTCGATTCGCTGTTGCTTAGTTGTTCGAAACCTCCGACGTACTTATTTACATTTAGTTTTCTTTTGGTATACTTGCGTCATTGTTTACGTATAGTTTTTTTCTCAATATTTGTCTGTCTGTTAAATGTACGCCATAGGGGTAAGGTGAATAGGTAAGAGACCCATGGGTTTACATTTCCAACACGTAGGCTCATCTCTGTTACAATTCACCAGGTTAGGAGTGGGTGCCGCCCCATGTATGTTCTAGTCTAGTGTAGCATAGCACTTTAGCATAGCCCTGGTAGTATAGATTACTATTGCACTAGTTTAGGACATCACCTTTGTTTATGATTTCTTTGCTTTGGCACCGCTCATAGTTCCCTTTTCTCCTTGGCGTGTGTCTTGTGTTGTGTTTTCCCAGAGGAAATAAATAATTGTATATAGTTTACACTGTGGTTTGTGCCTGTTTAATTCCTGCAATAAGTCCGTGGCACTACCTTTTTGTTGCGACTCCTCTACCGCCCCTAGACGTAGACGAGTTGTCATCTGGAGTCGTAACAGGCATTATGATTGTTTTCTACTCTGTAAAAGCCAAAAATGTTCAGAAAAAGAAAAGAAGAAACTGAAGTTTTGATGATGATTTGATGATTCACATTCTCCTGTCGAATATGGATCTCACCAAGAGGAAGATGGTGCATGAGGGACCTCTCTCCTGGAAGGTCAACAAAGACAAGACAATCGGTACGTTGACATGAATGAAATGTGTTTTAGCGCAGAGAGAAAATACTGCATTTGAATTAATTCATTGTACTGTACACAGATTTTTACATTTTACAATGTTTTAAAGTTGTGAACGCCTCTCTGAAGGTATGAGCTTTAATTCTGACTTCTGAAAGAACATAGATTCCACCAACAACTTTGTGTCCCTTAGAAAAAGAAGTCACTTCCTCTCTGGGTCTGCAAGCCCCGCCCACAGGGTCCAATCCATTCCAAAATCAGAGGAGGAGGAAGAGTTGCCATTGCCAGATAGGGGAGAGGAGGAAGATTTGAAGGAGGTGGTGGTGGAGGAAAAGGAGGAGGAGGAGGTGGAAGAAGGAGCCTTCCTAGAGGGCGAGCTGGTAGACAGACTACCCTTCTTCCAGGAGAGGTCACACCAGGGCATCGCCGTCAACCACCAGGAACCTGACGCAGAGGAGGCCCTGAGGACCTGTGAGTTCACTGCCCTGGCCTACCCCAGTAGACTAACAAAGCACGGTGCTATACTGTACCATAACCATGTCTTGCAGTCAAACTCTTCATGTACGGTCTACTACTCTACATCTATGCTTTTGTTCTGTCAAGAACCTGTGAATTATTTTTTCTATTATTTTCTTCTTCTTTTTTCTTCGATTCTGGGTCTGCTATGGGAGGTGTCTATTTAATTGGTGGAAAGCCGCGGCACCTGTTTTTGGAGAGAATCTGAGTTAGACGGGGAAGTGGAACAGCTTTTTGACCACAAACAATCACCACAAGCTACTGCAAACTAACAAAAGTTATTGTCACAAATTGAAAGAAACAATTCGGGGTCAATATATTTTGTTTATGGCATTGAAGAGCCACAGAGAATATTTTTGTTGAACGTTAATGCATAATAAATGCTATTTTGGTTTGAATTCTAACTTTTGATCTCCGCTTTTTTCTCTATCTTGGATTGTGTGTTATTAACCCCGCTCCAGCTTCGACAGTGGCTATTTGAAAGGAGTGTTTTTGTTATTTCGTTATGTTGTTAAAAGAAGCCACAATAGAAATTGTAACACTCCAATCTAGAAATCAAGTTATGTGCAATTCTCAGGAAGGAGAAGAACTGGGGAGGAGGGGGAGCCCAACAGGCCTGCCGAGACAGAGAAGAGCCATTCCAACAGCAGCACGCTGTCCAACTGGCGGGACAACATCATCTTCGTCAACAAGGTCTTCCACCAGATACAGATGTGCAGAAGTACCATGGGCTCGGTGTTGTTATTGTTTAATATTGTCTAAAAGTATGAAGAGTAATGTTTTTACACGATAAGGACCCGGACCAGATTAAACAAACGAAACGAACCTACAAACCTAGTATTTTCACTGTAGCAAGATATGATAGAAATACATATACATACTGTAATAATGTTTGTTCGTACGGAGGCAGACGCAGTATGGTAGTGAGGGAATGTAGCTCCCGTTTATTAGCACAGTGGTCAATTTGGCTTTTCAGCCCGTTTCAAAGTTCAGCGACTTTCCAGTCGTCTCTCTCTCTCGGAACCTGCTCCTTCGTTCCCAGCCCACCTCCTGAAAAAGCAGAGGCACACACATCTTAAGCATCTAGTCAACGAGGCTTCATTTGCAACAGGTGTGCAACGGAGCCTCGCCGACATAACCCTGGCCACGGTCCTGTAGCTCCCTCTACAGGCCGAACGCTGCATGTCCCCCCACACGTACATAGTGTAATGCTTATTTGATTTCCTCCACTTGCTTTTGAATGGAGTGTTGATCTGAATGACCCTATGAGATGAGATGAGTTGCATTGGACTGCCCTCTAGTGGACGGACAGTATCACTCCATCGAAGACACATTCTTAGAAATTTGACTCGAACACACTCATTCTCAGGATGAAAATAGAGATTGTGTGTGTGCAGTCAGGAGAAGGAGAGGGACAATCTCCTGGAATTATATTATATAATTATAATTCTATAATAATGATAATTATGATGTATTATCTTAATATATTATAATACATAACACATATTCTCGTAAATCTCCTGATGTCTTTATCTTCCCCCTGCAGTCCTTCCTGTTGCCGTC
This sequence comes from Argentina silus, assembly GCF_951799395.1. Classification (NCBI taxonomy): domain Eukaryota; kingdom Metazoa; phylum Chordata; class Actinopteri; order Argentiniformes; family Argentinidae; genus Argentina; species Argentina silus. Next base: position 42,891,012 of record NC_139654.1, read on the forward strand.
CTGCGAGGCGTCAACCTCGGGCCTCTGTAGCAGCCATCTCTATCCCTTTAACAACCATGTGCACCCTTCAGCTACACAGTCACATCTCCATACACGCTGATGATGTCATCTCACCTTTCCTCCTTTCATCAACAGGTGACGCCAGTGTGAAGGAAAAATTGAAAACTCCCTGGTAACACAAAGCCAGACTACAACATAAGGTGACAGATTGGAATTTTGAAGGCCACAAACCGACACTGATATTGGGGGATTGTAACCTGAACAAAATTCCTCCTTTCACCAACCCCAACATATAAATTGACAGTTACCCTGGGGCCTGCTTCTACCATTTCACCAATGTTTTGGAAAAGGGTGGACTGTGTGTGCCGCTGCCAAAAAATGGACACTAGAGGGAAGTCAAGAAGAATTTGTTGGAGCGCTATTGAACCATCAGGGTGTGAATGCTTTAGGAGAAGAAGTGCTACGTGGGCGAAAGTGCAAAGTAAGGTGTTGATTTTAAAATCATAGCAGGCCTGCCTATATAAATAGATAATAACAATTACAAGATAAAAAGAAAATGCTGGGGCCATGTAATAAATTAGTAATAAGAATAATGATAAGACAATTATAGATGACAGGACGTATAACCCCCATAATAATGTGGCCATGTGTAAGTGCTTCCGTTTTCTTCAGTGGCCTTCCCAGTCACTGGATCTGAATCCAATAGAACACCTTTGGGAAGTGGTAGAACGGGAGATTCACAGCTTGAAAGTGCACCTGAAAAATCTATAGGTATTGCGTGATGCAATCATGTCATCATGGACCAGAATCTCAAAGGAATGTTTCAAACATCTTGTGGAATCAATGCCACGAAGAATTGAGGCTGTTTTAAGAGCAAAGGGAGGCCCTACCCAGTATTAATAGTGTTCCTAATGAAGAGCCCAGTGAGTGTATATGTGTTTGTTAATGGCGGCAGCTAATGGGGATCGATCCTAAAGATAGTGAGAAAGAAAGGAAGACAGGAGTGCTGGATCAGAGACCTTGAGTGGATGAGTGCTGAGACCTGTCCTGCTCAACACCTTCAGACAGGCCATGAGTGAATGACTACTACATAGTAGTAAATGATGCATCTGCATGTAGAAGATTATTTTCAAATACATCAAAGTAATTCTTCACATTGAGAGAGAGTCTGTCGAGGGAGAACCCTTCAACTTTAACAATAGATATTAATATGATTTATTTAAACTGTTGGGCCCCTTCATTGATCGCAGATCTGAAATGATAATATGCTGCCCTCTTGTAGACAGACGAGATTACTTGAAGTACACATATTTTAGTGTATGTGAAACCAACCTATTCACTTCCTAAAAGGCTGCAGTCACAGTGCAGATCAGCATTACCACACACAGACAGACTTCTATGAGAAACTCCTACCCTAACCCTCACCCTATGACTGAAAGGAGAGATGGAATTGAGATGGTTAACAGGTGTGCTTCTCCTAGGACTATTGACTACCCCAAATGTGTAGGACGTGGCATAAAATGATCTTTACCTGTGTATTGTTGCATCATACAACATCTGTAGCTATATGTCGCTATTTCTTTGTTAGGTCATCTCTGTGATGTATGGCAAGGCAATGTGTGGATGTGAAACCATATCATTGATTATTGTTTCTCTTTCTCAGTTTCACTCTTTCTAAATCAATAAACCTGAAGTCAGACTGACATTCTGTCTCCAGACTCTTGGGAGGTGTTTAGAGGTGTTCAGCTATGTATGAGGACAGAGCAGGTGTCTATAAGTATTAACAGATGTTTGTTTCTTTGTCGCCACAGCCTACCTGAGTATTGCTGCTGACCATGTCCATCCCTTTATGACCACAGTGTACCCATCTTCTGATGGCTACTTCCAGCAGGATGTGGTGGAACGGGGGATTCACATCATGGAGATGCAGCCTACAAATCTGCAGCAACTGCGTGATGCCATCATGTCAATATGGACCAAAGTCTCTGAGGAATGTTTTCCAGCACCTTGGTGAATCTATGCCACAAAGAATGAAGGCAGTTCTGAAGGCAAAAGGGGGTCCAACCCGGTACTAGCAAGGTGTACCTAATAAAGTGGCCGGTGAGTGTATGTGTGTGCTCTACAAACATTCTAAACCATAACTCGTCTTACTGAATGAATACTTTATTCAGGTTTGGCCATTCAAAATAAATCTGGCTTCAGCCCCGCAGCCACGCTGGTGACTTGGTTTTTTACCTTTTGAATTCTCCTGACTGTTAATACACAGTTCATTTCAGCAAATTACCATTGCCCAGCTGTGGATAGACATCTGAGGAAGGAACATAAAGGGAGAGGTCCTGCTCAATGTAAATCAATCAACCAACCTATCAATGAATCTACAATCTAAACTGTTGAATCTATCAAAACAGTTTTCCGTTAGCCCACCTTTGCATTGTGTTCGCTGTCTACTCTGCCAAGTGTGGCTGTTGGGTATTGAACTCGGGTCTGTTTACCCTTGGAAAAGACGGGAAAACTGTAGATAGATACAGAGGTAAGAAAGTGAACCAGATGAACAAAAAAGAAACACTAGAATTGTAACTCAAAATGATCAAAAAATCTCAAGTAAGTTTGATGGCACTTCTCTCCTGTTCACTAATTACCTTTTCACTGTGACTAAAGCTTTGTTCCCTTGTTTTCTCCACTCCCGTTATTACTTTCACCTGATCCTCCCCTTCACAGTATATTAAACAAAATGTCTCATTTCTATTTTTGGCATCTGTCCATTATTCTTCATCAGTCTGGGGAATCTCTTACTTTTCATCATACAATATTTTGGTTGTTTTCTGGGTCTTTTAAAGCCATAATTATCATTATCAAAGCAATCATTATTGTATGTTTTTCTTATTTTGGTTCAAGACTATGCATCTGTAACCTTAGATAAGCCTTCATCACTTTGTTACAGTACTTGGTTTTGTAATGGCAAAAAATATTTGTACTATTTTGTTTTAGTTTTATATTAAATGTATTGACCTTTCTGTGACCCAATGTACTTTGTTATTTTTAATTATGTGACTGAGGAAGAACCAAAACCGACTGCTCCTTCTCTTGTATCAAAGATGTTATGTGACCTTGGAACACTCCTAACTGCAGGCTGAGGTTTGAGATAGTGGCTCACAACGCCTACGCTTCTTTCCCAGCTTCTTGGTCAGCAAACAGGTGCAAGATATGTTTACCCCTAGACCTATGACGTATGAGCATTGGAGTTAAGGATGGTCTTCTCCTCAGCCACAGCATCAGTATCTGAATCCACACTGTTGGTGAAGGAATGCTGATCCAGCTGACCAACGTTGTATAATACTTTCTATATGCATTAAAACTCTCAACTGAGACCAAACATCGTTTGTTGTTGTTCACTGAAAGATTTCCATAACAATCTGAGGTTACTTTTGATTGACGTTGGCATGAAATATAATGTGGGAAACATTGATTTCCGTTGATGGCAGTGAATGACAATGTCGGCCAGCGATGGCTGTAGCAAAGTAAAGAAGGCTTATTATAGGTTGCAGTCACTCCTGGCCCACACCACGACTAGACTATTTCCATTATTAGACCAAGATGAACGAAAGTTCATCCAAATGTTGTCATTCTCTTTAATAGCTGCCTTATACTCCACAGACAGTTTTTCCTCTCCATGTTTTTGTTTTCTTTCGCTAGTATCTTCTTCATCTGCCCATGTTTCATCAGTGTGGAGATCCGCTTTCTTCTCCTCATCCCCCTTTTGATATTTTTTCAGGTCACCTGTTTGGACACTTTCACTGTCATGACTATGATGCTGGCTGGAAATCGAGTGCAGATGCTTCAAGAAAATGGAAAAACAGACAAAGTGGTACTGTTGAACAAAAAAACAACTATTTTATCAGAAAAAAGTCTGATCATATTTATACTTTTTTTTTCAAAGATATCTTATCTTCATCTGACCTCTTCGCAACAATGTTACTGTGCTAACTGCTAAACTCTGACCTTCTAGAATATCACAGAGCTGGCTTGGATTAGAAGAAGTTTATTTTTCCAGAAGGTACTTTGTTTATGGTGTCAGGTGCATAAAGGCATTTTTTTTTTTATTCCTCTGGGAACCTTGTCATTTTTCGCCTCAAACAGCGGAGCTCCACCCAACCCACACCCTTGTGCCGCCAGTCAGCGAAAACATTTTTTTTAGATTAGATTCAACTTTATTGTCATTGTGCAGAGTACAAGTACAGAGACAACGAAATGCAGTTAGCGTCTAACCAGAAGTGCAAAATAGCAGAAAGTGCAATGAACAGTATATACAGGTAGTGCAATATATGAGCAGTAAGTAGTGCAGTATAACATAAGTAGTGCAGTGTAAGCAGTATATGAGTAAGCAGTAGCATTATAAGCAGAATAAATAAGTTACAGTATGAACAGTGTAGCAGCATATGAGCTGTATAGGTAATGCAGTATATATGTATTAACAGTAACATAAGGTAGATAGCAGAATAAATATAAATATGGAATGCTATATGAACAGTATAAACAGGTATGCACAGTATGTACAGATATGTGCAGTGTACTAACAGTAGTATTAAGAAAATATGAACAGTATGGACATATGTACAGAAGAGCAGTGGTATTGAGTAAGAGCAGGGGAGGGGAGTAATAGTGCAATTGTCCGGGGGGGGGTGCAGGGGTTGCAGGGGTTGGTAGGTTGTCACGTAGGTGCAGTGTTCGAGTTCAGTAGGTACACTACTTTACGTTCCACAAACAGTCTACGTTCCAAGGTAAAGTCCGATCGTTTCCATTGAAATGGTTTTGGGTTCTTTGTTTTGTTAGGAATACTAGGATATTTCATTTTTATTTCGTTTTTATTCGTCTAGGAACGTTGTCTTTTTTCGCATCAAACAGTGGACCTCTACCGCGTATTCTCTTTGATCGTGTTAGAGCGGGCGCTGTTTTGAATAATTCCAAAGCCCGCGCTCATGCGTCCGCTACGTTCCAAGGTAAAGTCCGATCGTTTCCATTGAAATGGTTTTGGGTTCCTTGTTTTGTGAGGAACTCATTTTTATTCATTTTTCCTCTGGGAACCCTGTCTTTTTTCGCCTCAAACAGTGGACCTCTCCCGCGTATTCTCTTTGATCGTGTTAGAGCGGGCGCTGTTTTGAATAATTCCAAAGCCGCGCTCATGTGTCCGCTACGTTCCAAGGTAAAGTCCGATGTTTCCATTGAAATGGTTTTGGGTTCTTTGTTTTGTTAGGAACAATGGGATATTTCATTTTTATTTCGTTTTTATTCCTCTGGGAACGTTGTATTTTTTCGCATCAAACAGTGGACCTCTACCGCGTATTCTCTTTGATCGTGTTAGAGCGGGCGCTGTTTTGAATAATTCCAAAGCCGCGCTCATACATCCGCTACGTTCCAAGGTAAAGTCCGATCGTTTCCATTGAAATGGTTTTGGGTTCCTTGTTTTGTGAGGAACTCATTTTTATTCATTTTTCCTCTGGGAACCCTGTCTTTTTTCGCCTCAAACAGTGGACCTCTCCCGCGTATTCTCTTTGATCGTGTTAGAGCGGGCGCTGTTTTGAATAATTCCGAAGCCGCGCTCATGTGTCCGCTACGTTCCAAGGTAAAGTCCGATGTTTCCATTGAAATGGTTTTGGGTTCCTTGTTTTGTGAGGAACTCATTTTTATAAATTTTTCCTCTGGGAACCCTGTCTTTTTTCGCCTCAAACAGTGGACCTCTCCCGCGTATTTTCTTTGATCGTGTTAACACATCTCCAAATGTTACTACAGTGGGGGAAATAATTATTTGATCCCCTGCTGATTTTGTTAGTTTGCCCGATTACAAAGAAATGAGCGGTCTATAATTTTTATGGTACTTTTATTTTAACAAATAGACACAGAATATAAAAAAAAAAAGTCCAGAAAAACATATTATATAAAGTTATAAATTAATTTGCATTTGATCGAAGGAAATAAGTATTTGATCCCCAAGCAAAACATGACTTAGTACTTGGTGGAGAAACCCTTGTTGGCAAGCACAGAAGTCAGACGTTTCTTGTAGTTGGTCACCAGTTTTGCACACATCTCAGGAGGGATTTTGGTCCACTCCTCTTTACAGATCCTCTCCAAATCCTGAAGGTTTCAAGGCTTTTGCTTGGCAACTCGAAGCTTCAGCTCCCTCCGCAAATTTTCTATAGGATTAAGGTCTGGAGACTAGCTAGGCCACTCCATGACCTTAGTGTGCTTCTTCTTGAGCCATTCCTTTGTTGTCTTGGCCGTATGTTTTGGGTCATTGTCATGCTGGAAGACCCATCCACGACCCATCCTCAGTGCTCTGGCTGAGGGAAGGAGGTTCTTGTCCAAGATCTTACGGTACATGGCCCCGTCCATTGGCCCCTCAATGCAGTGAAGTCGTCCTGTACCCTTAGCAGAGAAACAACCCCAAAGCATAATGTTTCCACTTCTGTGTTTGACAGTGGGGATGGTGTTCTTGGGATTGTAGCATTCAGCATTTCTCTCCCTCCAAACACGAAGAGTCGAATTTATGCCAAAGAGTTCAATTTTGGTCTCATCTGACCACATCACCTTCTCCCAAGCCTTCTCTGAATCATTTAAGTGTTCATTGGCAAACTTCAGATGGGTCCACTGCTTCACATGTGCCTTCTTGAGCAGGGGGACCTTGCGGGCACTGCAGGATTTCAATCCGTTACGGTGTAGTGTGTTACCAATGGTTTTCTTGGTGACTGTGGTCCCAGCTGCCTTGAGATCATTACCAAGCTCCTCCCGCGTAGTTCTGGGCTGATCCTCACCCTTCTCATGATCATCCTTACCCCACGAGGCGAGATCTTGCATGGAGCTCCAGGCCGAGGGCGATTGATGGTTATTTTGTATTTCTTCCATTTTCTAATAATTGCACCAACAGTTGTCTCCTTCTCACCAAGCTTTTTGCTGATGGTCTTGTAGCCCATTCCAGCCTTGTGCAGGTCTACAACTCTTACCCTGATGTCCTTTGAATGTTCTTTGGTCTTGCCCATGGTGGTGGAGAGGTTGGAATGGAAGAGATTGATTCTATTGACAGGTGTCTTTTATACCCATAACAAGCAGAGATTAGGAGTACTTTCTTAAAGTGACAGGAGTAATCTGTGTGCCTCATGGGCATATAACCGGTCTGTATGAGCCAGAATTCTTGCTGGTTTGTAGGGGATCAAATTCAAATCAATTTATAACTTTATATAATGTGTTTTTTCTGGACTTCTTTGTTGATATTCTGTCTCTATTTGTTAAAATAAAAGTACCATAATCATACCATAAAGTACCATCAAATAATTATTTCCCCCACTGTATAGGCCTAATATCTAGACCGTTGATGGGCACACTTGTTACTTGTCGCTTTCAGAACCCTGGCCTGGGCTCGGGCTGTATATTCATATAGTTCCGTTAATTAGCCTAGCCTACTTTCCGTGATTTAATGTGACTTTTGTAGTGTGTTATAGCCTCTGCACTGATGATATTTATTTCACATTTAAAGAAATACAATTGATAAAACCTGATTAAACTTTCCTACAAGTTAACAATGTGCCGAATGCTTGTATTTTGATAAAACATGCAAGTTATTGAAGACACGTGTCTGTCTCATTTTTTTTACTTTGTTGCAGTATAGGCCACCTCAATGTAGCGTTCTGTGTCGCGCTGAAGCGTATGAAGTGTATTCAGTTATGGGGTTTACTGTACATACTTTTTCTCTGCACTGTTCCTGCTGCAGAGGATGCGTAAACGATTTTCCCATGTTGTTTTTTGGTTGTGGTCTGTGTTTATACATTTAGGCTATTAGTTGTATCCTACTTTTCAGTTTTACAAGTCAAATCTTATGACAGATGAGATGGCACTTCAACCGATAAAATGCAGGTACATTTTGACTACTGCTGCACTACGATACCCATAGATAGACCCAATACATTGGTAACTGCACTACTTATACAGCTCATATACTGCTTATACTGTTCATACTGCATTCTATATTTATTCTGCTTATAATGTTACTGTTAATACATATATTGCTTATACTGCACTACTTATACTGCTCATATACTGCTTATACTGCTCATATACTGCTTATACTGCACTACTTATACTGCTCATATATTGCTTATACTGCTCTACCTGTATATATTGTTCACATTGCACTTTTCTGCTTTTTTGCACTTCTGGTTAGACGCTAACTGCATTTCGTTGTCTCTGTACTTGTACTCTGCACAATGACAATAAAGTTGAATCTAATCTAACACCTATTTATTGTCATGTTTTGATGGCATGTTGTTCATTCTCATGTTATGATTTAGTTTGTGATTATACACACGTTTTTAGCGTGATGATAGAGACCCACTACCAGACGAGTACAAAACATACACAAGTCACATGCAAATCCCTGCACTGCAGACGACAGACAACAACTGTCTCTGTACAACGAGTCCTGGACCTCCACTAATAGACAGATACAAAGAGAGCAGCATACAGTAGCAGCAGAGCCCAGAGGCGAGGCGAGGCAAGGCAAGGCAAGGCAAGTTTATTTATATAGCACATTTCATACACAGAGGCAATTCAAAGTGCTTTACGTAAAATAGATAAAAAGGAAAGAGCATGAAAGAAAAATTAGAATAAAAACGCATAAAAGACATAAAAAAAGAATAAAAGTCACAGTGCATTTTAGGGTCACAGTGCAATTATTAGCGCCAATTTAGTTTCAATTTAAGGCAAAAGCGAAGCCCTTTTTTTTTTTTAAGCCCATTTTTGAAAGTAGCCAGTGTTGGGGCTGATCCTAGATCTATGTGTAACATAATAACTGAGAGACCTGCAGCAGGGCAGGTCCTCATCACTGGCTGTCTGCTTTGAGCTGGTTGTCGTTGGACTCCTGGCAGCGGGACAGCAGCTTGAGTTTGATGGGCCGTATGGGCATCAGAGTGTTCTGTAGGTCCATCTCAATGGGGATCTGGTGAGAGTTGACACACAGTTAAAGTATGAAGGAACGAGTAAAACAGATGTCAGCGTTACACTATGAATGTTACCTAATACAGTGTCACTGTTACGTTCGGGTAGCATTGCACTATAAATTCAAATAAACTCAAACTCCTGGACAACCTCTCTTGGGTCGACATACATTAAAATGGCCCTATGAAGTCTCGAGGGAGTTTTGCAGAAATACAAATAGCTTTTTTTTTAAATCTCACACTTCCATCATTTAGTAGGTAGCCTATACTGAGGATGATTGGCGCCTAGTACTGAAAAATGCAATCTGGGAAATTAAATGGGGAGTACATACTCATGCAGTACGCAAGTACAGAATTGTAGTATGGGGGTTCAAACCCGGGTCTCCCATGTGGAAGACACAAACGCTACTATTAAGCCAAGAGGACATCCTCAAGGTCTGAGGGCGACACTTCAGTTTACATGTCTCAGGCAGGGCTACCACATCACGCGAGTGTGATTCCAAAATCACCTCTGCTACATATAGAAACGCAACAAAGTCATAGGTACAAAATTATATTTACAATCATTGTATCATTATTTTGTCTCACCTCTGTCTCTTTGCAGACGGTGAAGTTGAACCTCTGTAGAATCTCCACCATCGCCAGTTTCAACAATACCAGAGCGAATCGCATCCCGATACAGTTCCGTGGGCCCAACCCGAACGGCATGTAGGTGTATGGGTCGATGCTCTCCTTGTTCTCCTTACTGAACCTACACACGGAGAGTTCAGAGGAGGAGGGGTTAAAGAACATATCAATTAAATCACAGTAATATGATGGTTATACATGGTTGAAGAAACCTGTTTGTGTTTGGTCGTCGCATTTAGGTTTGTTTTATGGTTGTTTGTGGAACACTGCTCTTATCGTTGCTGTTGTGATTGATATTGTGGTTGTGGTTAAGATGTGGCCCATTACCTCTCTGGTTTGAACTCCTCTGGGTCTTCCCACACATCGGGGTCACGGTGCAAGGTCCAGATGGGTATCATGACAACCATACCCTTGGGGATGGTGATGCCGCTGATCTCAACAGATTTCTTGGCGACTCTTTCAAGTCGATGGGGTACAACCTGAGAGACTCGTTGATCACGCTGTCTAGATAGTCTGCGTCAGAGCCTCGTACTGGAGAGGAGCCTGCACAGGGATATTACACTCACATGAGCACTAGTGATTGGTCGTTCACGTAGCCGTAGCCCAGAACTAACTCTTTTTCGTCGCAAATCTGAAGAGCTGTTAGTTTTTTGTGTTCTTTTTTTGGGAAATGAACACAGTACTGTACTTATTCTAATCTGCATAGCCTAATTTCATGACACCAATGATAGATGTACACAAGGATCAATCAGAAGTCAAAATGCCACTAAACTGCGCTGCTTTTAGTGGATTGACTGCTTGGAATACTGAATGTGCTATAGTCTATTATTTCCTATCACAGTCGACAGACTACAAGAAAACTGTCAGGTGGTTCAAATGTGAATAACTTGGTATCCATTCCATTAACTGTGGCCGGGCAGCACCGAACAGCCCAGAGAACATTACCATGGTGCTTTTGAATATTAGGTCCCTATCTGGCAAAACCTTTATTGATCTTATCTCAGAGCGAAAGCTGCACTGTAATGTTTTTATCTGAAACCTGGCTAAACATGAATGCATGTCAGTCTATTAGAAGTGGGGAAAAAATATATTTTCACTCTATTATTTATCTAGCCATGTCGCTGAGCAGATGAGAATTTCATGATGAATATGAATATGAATAGTACACCATCAACAGCTTCCTTCTGTGATAATGATTTAGTAACCTTTGCTGAGCATACAGAAATGCTCAGCAAAGTGGGGGTCTGTTCATCTGCACCTAAAACTACCATGGTGAAACCCCTCCTGAAGAAAAGTAACTTAGACACTTCAGTCCTTAGCGATTTTAGGCCAATCTCCAACCTTCCCTTTTTAAGCAAAAAAATAATAATTCTTGAAAAAAAGGTGTTCAAACTGTTAAATAATCTCCTTATTCCCAACTGTACCTTTGACATGTTCCAATCTGGCTTTTGTGCCGATCATAGCACTGAGATAGCACTATGTTGTTAAGTTATTAACTAGGTTCTTAATGACCTTAGAATTAATTAATTAATGCTGATGCCAAAATGCTCTTTGTCCTTGTCCTGGTCAAACTGTCTGCACACTTAAAGACACTACTTACAGTAACACTAAGCACCAGGCAAAAAAACAAGGTGTTACCATTGACTCAGATCTTAATTTTGAAACCCATATCAAGAATGTGACTAAAACACATTTGTATCACTTAAAGAAGAGTAAGTAAGTTTGCCGGAAATCTGCCATCGTGGAGAAATTCTGTCTGAAGTTGTCCAAACAACAACATCCTCCCTAATAATAATATATCCCCCCGAAATGAACTTGCAGTGTTGGACATTAGCTGTTGTGTTTCTGCATGCACACACGATTGGGAGAGGCAGCCACCAGAGAAAAGTCAGTCTACTCCCCTAGAACACCCCTGGCATTCACAACATGTTTATATGCAAACCGAATGTCAGGTAGGACACTGCATTTTAAAAAGCGTGTTTTCCGAACCAAAACAGCGTTCGTAAATGAAATATTTATTCATAAGGGATTTATTATAAGGGATCTTGTTCCCTGATCGCTACCGATTAAAGATAGTCATTACAACCGTTAGGAAGCTTTTAGAACGCTTGAATATTACATGGACCTTTACAGAACACAGCTGTAAAGGTGCATCCTTTCCTCTCCCAGGCTGACACTGAGAGACGAATGCATGCTTGTATTACTAGCAGCCTTGATTACTGTAACACTCTCCTGTCTGGTCGACCAAAGAAAGCTCTTGGCAAATGATACAAAATGCAGCAGCACGAGTCAGATGGAGAGCACATATCACACAAGTCTCTGCACTGATTACCTGTTAGTTTTATAATTTATTTTAAGATAATTGTATTAGTTTAGAAATCACTCTATGGTCATGCACACCACTGCATGTCAGACATGCTTTTAAGGTATATACCCTGTAGATCCCTCAGGTCCTCAGGTACTGGCCTTTTAACTATTCTGAAGATTCCAACAACACCTATCTACTTCCTGTTTCAAATGAATAATACTGGGCAGAAGTCTGCACAGGGATGCTACAGACACATTAGCACACTGCAAAATACTGTCACCTATCTAACCATCTGTAGGAGTCTGCAGTGCACAGCAGTTACACACTCATCAGTACCCTCTAAAACACTGTCACTATCATGTCACTATCACACTGTCACTGTCACTATCACCTGTTCCACATGAATAGTACTATATAGGAGTCTGCAGAGCGGTTACCTTGTTGGGAAACACAGTGTCTATCTCCTCCTGCAGCTTGGTCATGATGTGAGGGTTGGTTGCCAGATTGTAGGCCAGGAAGGACAGAGAGCTACTGGTGGTCTCATAGCCAGCAAAGATGAACATCATTGCCTGGGACAAGATCTCATGGTCACTCAATCCTATGATGATGGGAGAAATGGGGTGGTAGGTGTGTTTGTAGGTATAGGTGTTTGAGGCAGGTACTGTATGTCTGTGTGTTAGATGCTAGTATACAGTGTGTGTGTGTGTGTGTGTGGATGTGTGTGTGTGTGTGTGTGTGTGTGTGTGTGTGTGTGTGTGTGTGTGTGTGTGTGTGTGTTTAAGGCAGGCACCTTTACTCTGCTCCTCTCCCTTTGAGTTGCTGTCTTTCTGCGAGTCTATCATCAGCTGCAGGAAATCTACCCGACTCTGGAAGCAGGCTTACGTCAGATCAAAATCACATGAGAACTACCAGATGCTACCAAATCTCTACAATTGTATTACACAATACTGGCTGAAGATCGTATATTTGATCAGTTATATTTACATACCTTCCTGGTGCTAGCCACGCGATTGGACTTGATCTTCTGAAAGACAGCGTAGAAGAAATCTGTGACCGAGGCAGGGAATAGGGATACCTCCATGTTTGCCATAACAGGACCCATGAAGGGGAAGAATGCTGGATGGACAGGAAATGCCACGGTTACAAACAGGAACAGGAAATACCATGATACGTGACTCCAATCCTATTCAATGCACAGCCCTGTCCAGAAACAACTCCTAGGCTCTATCCCTAGACACTTCTGTATCCAATCCACTCAGATCTCCAAGTGTCCAGCATTTAGGAACTAGAGGTTGGTTCTGGACACGGCCCATGTGTTTGTCAAATGAGTAGAGCGCAAACCATTGGCAGTGTGGTTTATGTCAGTCTAATCAAAGGAGTCAATAGCTTCATTTATTAAGCACAAAATGACTGAAAGCTATATGGGGGCAGTTGTACCGACTGTGAGGAACAGTGGGCTGAAGATGTCAAACTTGAGCATTTTCTTGAAGTTGGTCACAAAGGGGTCGGAGGGGTTGTGGAGGGAGTCGATGTCGACACTGAATGAAGTACTGACGACCACATCCATACTGTATGGTCCAAAGAACCTGGAACACAACCACACAATCTCTGACCACCAGAACCACAACCACAAAATTAAAGGGGGAGTTCACTGAAATTACAAATTCACCTTATCGTCTCGGAGATAAATACTCACTCCTTTAGTTCAATGGGCTCATCGTTATCAGCCGTCTTCTTCAGATTGCTGACCAAGTTACCAGAGTGCTGCTTCATGATCCTGAGCATCTGAGTTGGGAAGGATACATGGAAAAATATCATGATTGATACGTGGATTAATATGTGCAAAACATATATTAATATCATGTTTGAAACAGGAATTATTTTAATGTTTATATAGCCTGAGAATATACATCCATACAGGATACATTATGTATATAGTCAAAGAATAAGTGACTCCAAAGATGAACTATTATTCTATACTCTGTCATCTGACCACTGAACTTATCGAAGATAAGATCAAATATACTTTATTGTCCCGGATGAAAATTTGTCTTGGATTAATTAATTAAAGTTGCTGCTTCACACAACAACAAACAACAATGAATACACACTATACACATAGTACAAATCACACACACACTCTCACACACTCTCACACACACACACACACACACACACACACACACACACACACACACGCGTCAGAGTTGTTAGTCATTCATTTATTTGTGTTGTATAAAGGAATGAATGAAAGAAGGAGAGGAGAGATGGGACTGTACCTCTTTGATCCGCCCACTGGTGAAGGAGGGAGACAGGACACTGCGGATCCGTCTTCATGCATCATCCTCAGCGATAAACACGGCGTCATACAGAGGCCCGTTGAGATAGATATTCTAGAAAAATTATTATTATTATATACTGCAAGATTAACCTAATATTAATAATGCTATAATAACAATGATATTATCTATTTAAGGAGCCCTTATGTTTTTTTCCCCATACAACAACTTCAATTTAGCGTATTACCCTCCTGTTAGTGAAAAGGGAGTAGCATTCCTTGATGAGGATGGTTTTGATCATGGCTGTGTCCATGATACACAGGATGGGCTGACGGCCATCATAGATCCTACAGACCAGCAAAAACAAAGATAGTGAGATATACACTCACAGAGCACTTTATGAGGAACACTATACTAATACTGGGTAGGGCCTCCCTTTGCTCTCAAAACAGCCTCAATTCTTCGTGGCATTGATTCCACAAGATGTTGGAAACATTCCTTTGAGATTCTGGTCCATGATGACATGATTGCATCACTCAATTCCTGCAGATTTTTCAGGTTCACTTTCAAGATGTGAATCTCCCGTTCTACCACATCCCAAAGGTGTTCTATTGGATTCAGATCCTGGGAAGGCCACTGAAGAACACTGAACTCATTGTCATGTTCATGAAACCAGTTTAAGACAACTTTTGCTTTGTGACATGGTGCATTATCATGCTGGAAGTAGCCATTAGAAGATGGGTCAATTGTGGCCATGAAGGGATGCACATGGTCAGCAACAATACTCAAATAGGCTGTGGCATTCAAGCAGATATATACCGTAGATAGAGACAGACAGACCCATCACAGATCCTGCACTCTTAGAAAAAAAGTGCTACCTAGAAGGGTTCTTCTTCTACTCTCCCTTTGAAGAAACCTTTTGGGTTCCATGTAGAACCCTTTTCCACAGAAGGTTATACAGTACCGTGCGAAAGTAATGGGACAGTGAAGCATTTTTTCTTCTTTTTGGAGTTGAAATGAGAACGTAGAGATTCTCATCTTTTATTTGATGTTATTTGTGTACATATTGGTTTATCATTCAGAAATTACAACATTTTTATGCATAATCCCCCTATTTCAGGCTACACTAAAGTGATGGGACAATTGGCTTGACAGGTGTGTTCGTCAGGTGTGTTCCATCACATAATTTGTGCAGTCTGCTATTGGTGTCTTGTCAACATGAGGACCAAAGAGATGTTATTGAAAGTCAGGGAAGCCATTATGATGCTGAAATATCAGAAAAAAATGAAACATAGCCAAAACCTTAAACCTACCAAAATCAACAGTTTGGAACTTCATTAAAAGGAAAGAAAGCACTGGTGAGCTAAGAAATCGCAAATGGCAAGGAAGACTTCCAGTGGATAACCAAAAAATGCTCACCATAATTAAAAAAAAATAACTAAAAAAAACTGCCCCATAGATTAGGAACACTCTCCAGGAGGTAGGCGTCAATGAGTCAGAGACTACCATCCGCAGAAGACTTCACCAGCAGAACTACAGAGGCTACACTGCAAGGTGCAAACCACTACTTAGCCACAAAAACAGGCTGGCCAGGTTACGGTTTGCTAAAAAGTACCTAAAAGAGCCTGCAGAGTTCTGGAAAAACATGTACCAGAGTGATGGCAAGTGTAAAGTGTGGAGAAAAAAAGGAACTGCCCAATATCCACAGCATCCCACATCATCTGTGAAATATGGGGGAGGGGGTGTTATGGCTTGGGCATGTATGGCTTCCACTGTAACTGGCTCACTTGTCTCCTTTGATGAAGATGAATTCAGAAGTGTTCAGAAACATCTTGTCAGTCCAAGTACAACTTAATTACTTAATTGCTCCAAACTCATTGGACGGCATTTCACCATACAGCAGGACAATGACCCAAAACATACTGCCATAGCAACTAGGAAATTATTCAGGGCCAAAAAGTGAATCCTATAGAATCCTATAGAACATGCATTTAATTTGCTGAAGAGGAGGGCAAAACATCCTAAAAAAACAAACAACAATCGCTGCAATATAGGTCTGGCAGAGCATTACCAGAGAAGATACCCAGCGTCTGGTTGGGTCAATGGGTCACAGACTTTTGCACTTTTGCATACAAATACATGTTTAGTATTTGGGGACCAAATACTAAACATGAGTGCTTAATTTGGACATTTGCATAATGCAAAAGAAGAAAAAATGCTTGTCCCATTACTTACGCAGGGCACTGCAAATGGAACCCATAAGAGTTATTCAACCAAAGAATCCTTTTAGAACCCTTTTTTTCTTTATTTTTTTAATTACATTTTTGCCCTTTCAATGACATGGAGGGAAGACACAATCACTTCCGATTTGAATTCTGACATGTCGTGGCTCCTCTTTATTCATGCAGTTTGAGACGTGCTCAGAGGCAATATAGGAGCCTCAACCAATGAGAATCCAGGATGTTGTCAAACATTGGCAACGCACAAGTTGTGTTTGGGACCATACTACAGAATACTTAAAAGCTTAAAACTTAAATCGCTCAATAACAGATTCAAATTATTAATGTGGAAGCATGAAATTGTTGCTTGGGCAGTGTACTTGCATCAAGACAGATAATTTGTCTTGGTGTATGAGACCATTTCGTCGGTTGGATCGTCTGTGTTTGTGAAAATCGCACAGTGTCCGCCTGGTTTAAGAGTGTATACTGTAGACACTGAGAGATATATATATCCATCATAGTTAACAATAACCAGGATCAGTTTAGCAGACTCACCCCCACAATATGTTTCCCATATTTCTGGAAGCTCTCTGTGTCAAAATTGGTGAAACCACCCTGGGAACAAAAAAACAAAACAAAAAAATAGCCAGTTCATAAATGCTTGTCATAAACCTGAATTGTGGCTTAGTCTATGATGGCCCTTTTCCACTACAGACCGGCTCCCACTCCTCTCTTTTCGTTTTCGTTCAAAAGCTTTATTGCCCATTTTTCTGGGTAAAACAATTCATATTCAGCTCCCATGGCTTTCACCACAACAACACACATCATGGATGAGTCTACAATGTTGTTGTTTATGGGCTTAATCTCTACAAACCTTCTTATATCCCATTATCGTCCCGAGGAAAGGGATGGGTTTAGGACCAGGAATGCCTAGTTTTTTGAATATTCCATATGGCCAGTATCCATACCTGGTCGGAACAAATATAAATCAACAATCTGACTTGAAACAAAAGCAAAACGATCAAGTCATAGGTATCATTGAAACTGTTAGATAACTGTAATTATCAATACTATCATTTGTGTGTATTATCACAACTAACTAACTAACAAATAATATTTTTTATTAAAACTTCTTACACTACGATCAGAGTGATGAGTAAGGCAAGGAGAGTTCATGTCTCGGTGGAGAAGTACGGAAGGTAACCCATCTTTACAGATCGCTTCTTCTGAGTAACCCCGGACACGTCTGCTGAAGTGATTATTTTATCCCGTCATGACACCTGTGTTTCAGATCATGAAACACAGGCGAAAGAGTATGTGAGAGGTGAAGTTGAAGCCATGGCTAGTGAATGATTGAAAGGGGATCCCTGCGCAGAGGGCAAAACTCAGTGATGTTATTGTCGGCCTTTATCTTAACATCCTGCTAATAGTTGCTGCCTGTTTGATCCCTATCGGGTTTTAATAGTTTGCAGACCCATTGATTCAAGAAGGACTATGGGGCAAATATTTTTGGGCAAATATTTTCTTTCGAGTAATACTGAATTTTACATATTTGAACTCCTCTAAAAATGTGTTATGTTCTTTACATGTATGCACTTGTTTTATATCATTGGCTCCTAAAAACAATTTCAAAATACTAGTTCAAAACAACATCACATATTACAGTAATGAAGCAACTGATTAACATGAATACAGTGCTCTTCATAAGTATTGGAAAGAGGAAGCATTTTCTGTTCTTTTAGCTCTACACTTGGATTTGAAATCAAACAATTATTATGGGGTCAAAGTAGAGATTCTCAACTTTAATTCAATGGGTTTTTAAAAAAACATTTGTAAACATACTCCCACTATTTCAGGGCTTCAAAAGTATCATATAATGTCCAAATAAAGTACTAATGTTTCGTATTAGGTCAACAATCTGCCTGAAGTCTGCGACCCCACCAGGCACTATCCACTATCCACTATCCACTATCCACTATCCACTCATCTTTAGAAAATCATTGACATTTCCACATGGTATTGTGTCATAGAGTAACCTCCCTACAGCAATATTATCTTGACATTGGGATCCTTTGTCCAAACCATATTTCAGGGTGTATGTTTGGTTGCAGGGGCCCAGGCTGTGCTCTCTGACTGCTCCAACTGTAGTAGACTCTGCAGTGAGGAAGAGGTCAACATGCTGCAGTACCATCAGCCAATCACACACAAGAACCAACAGATCGCCAAGACCTCTATTGCACCATGCACGCACGCACACACACACACACACACACACACACACACACACACACACACACACACACACACACACACACACACACACACACACACACACACACACAACACTGTCTCAACAGCCCCTTCCTTCACTCTCACTCTCTCTCTCTGTAGGTGGGTCAGGCTGCGTATTCAGCCTCTAAGGGGGGTATTGTTGGGATGACTCTACCAATCGCCCGAGACCTGGCACCCATGGACATCCGTGTGGTCACCATCGCACCCAGTCAGTAAACACACACACATACATACGCACTCTTTCACACACTCCCCCCCACCCCCTTCCTCTCCATATCAGACAACCTCTCTCTCCCTCTCCTTAGGTCTGTTCTCCACACCTCTCCTGGCGGGTTAACCTGAGAAGGTGCGTTCATTCCTAGCCCGCCAAGTGCTCTTCGCCTCGCGCCTGGGAGACCCTGCAGAGTTTGCCCACCTGGTGACATCACTGGCTGAGAACCCCATGATCAATGGAGAGGTCATCAAACTGGATGGAGCTATCCGCATGCAGCCCTGAGAGAGAGTGAGTGTGTGTGTGTGTGTGTGTGTGTGTGTGTGTGTGTGTGTGTGTGTGTGTGTGTGTGTGTGTGTGTGTGTGTGTGTGTGTCTGTGTGTGATCCAAGGTATACCACTGTGACAGCTCCGATGTGTGTGTTCATGTCTGGTACTCCAAGCTCTGCTGTACTGTACGCTCCATGCAGTTTTGTTTTGTTTTGTAAACTGATCCAGTAATAAACTTCTAATGAGTTTGAGTCTCTCCTCCTCTGTGTCTGTGTAAAGTGAGGTCAGTAGGAGCTAATAGGACAAATGAAACAAGAATGAGCCTTATGAGGCAAGTGTACCTTCATTTGTCCTATTAGAAGTGAATAGAACGCCTGGACACAGGAAATGCTAAATGCTAAAGCTCTCATAACATCACACCTGCATCAGTGTGTGGCTTTATGTACATGTCATCCACAACATTTGAGTGAAGGGAAAGGGACACATTTCTTTTGGAATGGAAAGGAGTCGAGGTACAGTATCTTGGTATACACACGTTTGCTCCAGTTTTGTACCCATTGACTCTGACCCTGTTTGTGTAAGAGGCTAGGGCTGACCCATTCTGATTCAAGATGTTTGTGTAAAAAAGGTATTTATTGCATATATTGTCCACTAAAAAGCAGATGATGGTACAAGTGTAAGGGACCAAGTGCTCCAACCTCAGTCTAGCCTGAAGATCATTCCATATCTGAGGAGCACAGCAGCTAAAAAGTTCTTCTCAATTCTGTAATCACTTGTAGCACATTAAATAGTAACAAGCTGCAAGTTTGATCGCCACTAAGTCGCCATAAAAGCAATGATGTGAGGTAAAATGGGAGTTTTAAAAGAACTGCTTTATATACAGATGAAATCCAATGATAAGCCCTTCTCAACGTCAAAGAATCCCAACCCACAGACAGATACAAAAGACAATGGTGGGTACAGAAAACATGCCTACAAATGAACTGCAGAGCAGAGTGATAAATCGGGTCTAGTGGTTTAAGAATTGAGGCTGTCGTGTGATTTTAAATTGTGTCACCATAATCACGGACAGGGAGGAGCGTTGCCAAGACAATCTTCCTCCTATTATCAAAGGTGAAGCAAGACATTTCTTTACAAAACAAGTACAAGTCTAACTCGCAAACTCTTGATCACTTTTTCAACATGTATTTTAAAAGTGTATCATCTATCTAAATGCCCAGGTACTTATAATGGGGAACTTGTTCAGTTTGGGTTCTTTTCAGGGTACAAATATGTTGATCATTGTAATCAATATTATGGGATATAGAGAAAAACATAACAGACCTCATGCATACCTCTTCAAATTAAGGTTTACCCAGATTGTTTCTAATCTAACCCATGTGCATACATGTGCCATGTTTTTTCTTCCTCAACTTGTAAATGTAAAAAACACAAACACCACCACTTTGTCTTTTTGTGGTGTTAGGAATACAGACCTCACAGATAAAAATGTTTTGATAAAGGTCATAAACCGAAACGTCGACACAATAAATAAGCAGAGGTAACAATCGTGTGTGCAGGAGTATTCATTTTTTACATACCTTTTCTTCCTAAACTCATCATCACTCAACATAGTTTACAGCTATGCAACTTGTAAAATACAGCATTTCAAACATGACATACAGTTTGCCTTTGAATATGACTTTAATGAAAGAGAATTGAAACGGCAAGTGTAGTTATAGTGGTAGTATGCAGGGTAGTTATTGTGGTAGTAAGTTTGGGATAGTTGTGGATTTCCAGAATTGTCTCTGTGTTGAAATATCTGTAAGAGAAAAATTGTCTTATCATTTGTATAGATAAAATCTAAATTATTTTGAGGTGATTTGAGAAGCCAAAAGGATCATGATTAGAATGCTCTGTAAGCAGATAATGGAGGGCATACCTGTATTTTGTTTCCCTTTATGGAAAGCCCTCTCCATGCTCTCTCTGGCAAACTCCAGGTTCGCCGCCATTACTCTTTTCTTTTCAGTCTTCTCCTTCTCTCTCTCCATTTCTGTCTTCATCCTCTTCACGACATCTTCTGTAATCTTTGTCATCAACTCTTTCACTTCCCTCTCCCTCCTTTCCACCATATTATTTATCATCCCATCCATCTCTTCTCTCATGCGTTTAACGTCATCTTCTTTCTCCTTCAGGATTTTCTCCATCTCTTTCTCGACCACTTCTACTCTCTTCATTGCCTCCAACTCCTTTTTCATCCATTCAATATCCTTTTCTTTCTCCTGTTCATTCCTGTTTCTCTGTCTCTCCTCCTCTGCCCATTTCATCACCTCCATCCTCTCTTTCACTTGTTTCACCTCCATTTCTTTCTCCTCCAGGATTCTCTCCATCTCTTTCTCGGCCTCCTCTACTCTCTTCATCGCCTCCAACTCCTTTCTCATCCATTCAAAATCCTTTTCTTTCTCCTTCTCACTCCTGTCTCTCTCTCTCTCCTCCTCTGCCCATTTCATCACCTCCATCCTCTCTTTCACTTGTTTCACCTCCATTTCTTTCTCCTCCAGGATTCTCTCCATCTCTTCTACTGTCTTCATACCCGCCTCCATCTCCTTTCTCATCCATTCAATATCGTTTTCTTTCTCCTTCTCAATCTTCTCCATCTCCCTCTCCATCTCTGTCTTCATCCACTTCACGACATCTTCTGTAATCTTTCTCATCTCCTCTTCCACTTCACTCTCCCTCCTTTCCAACATATTCTTTATCACATCCATCTCTTCTCTCACGTGTTTAACGTCACATTCTTTCTCCTCCAAGATTCTCTCCATCTCTCTCTCCATATCTTCGACTCTCTTCATCGCCTCCAACTCCTTTCTCATCCATTCAAAATCCTTTTCTTTCTCCTTCTCACTCCTGTTTCTCTCTCTCTCCTCCTCTGCCCATTTCATCACCTCCATCCTCTCTTTCACTTGTTTCACCTCCCTTTCTTTCTCCTCCAGGATTCTCTCCATCTCTCTCTCCATCTCTTCTTCTCTCTTCATACCCGCCTCCATCTCCTTTCTCATCCATTCAATAACCTTTTCTTTCTCCTTTTCAATCTTCTCCCTCTCTCTCTCCATCTCTGTCTTCATCCTCATCTCCTCTTTCACTTCCCTCTCCCTCCTTTCCACCATATTCTTTATCATCACATCCATCTCTTCTCTCACACGTTTAACGTCGCATTCTTTCTCCTCCAGGATTTTCTCCTTCTCTCTCTCCACCTCCTCTACTCTCTTCATCGCCTCCAACTCCTTTCTCATCCATTCAATATCCTTTTCTTTCTTCTTCTCATTCCTGTCTTTTTCTCTCTCCTCCTCTGCCCATTTCATCACCTCCATCCTCTCTTTCACTTGTTTCACCTCCTCTTCTACCCTTCTCTTCATCACCTCCATTGTTTCGGTCTCCTTCTCACTCATCTTTAATCTCTCTTCGCTCTTCTTTACCTCCTTCTCTCTCTCCTGCACCACCCTCTCTCTCTCCTCCACCTCCTTCTCTCTCCTCTTCATCTCATTTCTTGTTTTTTCCATCTCCCTCTGGAAAGTCTCCTCCATCTCCTTTGTCACTTTCTCCACCTCCTCCACCTCTTTCGCCTTTATTTCCAACTGGACAATCCTCTCCTCCAAATCCTTTTTGTTATTTTCCTGCGTCTTTTGAATGCGACTGAGTATTGCATTGCATTCATTCACTTTCTCAGTGTCTCTATCCAACACTTTCCTCTTCCTCTCCATATTATCTTTAAGATGGTTGACTATCTTCCTCTTCCTCTCCACCATTTCTCTGTCCTTGTCCACCATTTCTCTGTCCTTGTCCACCCTCTCTCTCTCCTCCTTCAGCCTCTCCTTCTCTGCATCGGTGTGCTCCTTCACCTTATGCAGAAGGTTTTGGGCTCCCTCCACCTCTTCCGCTCTCTCCTCCATCTCCCTCCTCCAACCCTCCTTCTCTTCCTTTCTTTCTTTAGCCATTCTGGCCCTCTCTCTCGTGTGCCTGGCCCGTCTTGATGTCCTCTGTGGGAGTGGGGTGTAGGCTGCGAAAGCTGCCGGTCCTGCTGCCTCCATCATCAGGGCAGCCTGATCCTCTTTACACTCCTGTGGACATACAGTGAACACACTACAGGTGCAGTCTCGAGAATGTCTTCCTGACGCCTTTACGCATACAGCTTTGTGATGCTTAGACAGTAATGACATAATTCATGTTTACATTTCTTTAATTTTCGACGCATTGTCGTTATTCGTGACGCATCAATGACCAATTGATTATCTGGCAATGCAATGAAAAAAGCGTGTGGAAAACAGTCGTTAATGATGTAGTGGAATTTAAATCATGGTATTTTGAAATAACTTACCGTTAACCAGAGCTGTTGATTCATTCAGAGACTTTATTCACAGAGAACAAAGCCGGGTCAGGTTTGGAAAGTTGAACACACTTTTCACTTCCGTTACCTGTCTTTTTATAGACTTCACATAGGTCAACACCCTTCATTCAACAAACGTCTACTTCCTGTTTACATACACCAATAATATTCAAGAACTACATTTCGTCATCCCGGGGCTACGCCCCCTTTGGCTTGGCGCCGATCAGTCTACTGTAGAGATTAATTGATCTAGGCTGTTTTCTAAAGCCCTTTTGTCTTGGCTGTTTACAACTGTGTTTATCACCCATCCATCCTGTCCCCAGATCACCTGATCATGTTTACACAGCTGTATACCACTCTACTTCAAAGCATCCATACCCCCTAGTCAGCCCCCACCTAAGTGATCTCACCCCTCTGAGATGTTCCAGGACCATCTGGTGTCCTTGTGACCTTTTCCCCTAGGTGTGGGATTACTAAGGCTAGTATTTGTCTTTAAATTTACTATATATTCCCCCCTTTGGGACTTAATAGTCCCACATCAATGACACAGCAATAAAACATATAAGTGATTTCAAGACAACATACATAGGCGACTCACAGAAGTAAACATAACCTGTATGACATCAACAGCATGACATTCTATTAGCTCCTGGGGACACGCCTCCTTTACAGGTGGGGGCGAAAAACCCATTCTTTCATTAGGGAAAATTCCCCCACGGTTCTCACCATATCCAATCATTGAGCAACCACGTTACAGGTCTGCAAACGAGCACCCGTCCCCATGAGCAACAACTAAACTACATTTAAATGATTACACAAATTGTTAATAAAAATAAAACAACACACAACACATCAACCTATAATGGGACTTTATGTCCAACACAGGGGACCATCCCCTGTCTCTGATCCATAGCCATCCCATTGTGTCTCTATGCATACATTCAACATGGTCATTCTATCAGTACTACACACAATAATTGTCACACATAACACTTTAAAACACGTCAATGTCCATTCAAATTGTCAATATTCCCAAAGGGAATATAGTCCTTGTATGGCCAGGGTTTCGTCTTTCTTGAGGATTGTAGCAATGCTTCTCCCATGTAGGTGTAGCTGTTAGCGCTTGCTAGTCCTGGCTGGGAGTGTAGACGATCTCGTCATCATCGGATGAGGGGGCAGAAGACTCACTGCTGCCTCCCCAGTCGAGAACAGGATATAGGTCTAGTTGGCCTCCCATTCTGTTGAGTGCCATTGGAGCTATCCCTCTGGTTACACTCATCTGCTTAATTGTGCTCTGTATAAAAAAGGATCTCAAAACAGGCATTATACAACAAAATAACAGTCCTAACACTACAATCACTATCACAACCATTATTCCCATTTTCGCCAACATTCCTCCCCATGATCCTAGGATGTTGTCAAACCAGTCTAATTTCCCAAAGTCTGTGCCCTCGTTCCTTCTGTGCTCCTGTACGATCTCACCCATTCCTTCGTCTTCTTCTCTGGTTTGCCTGAGTTCTTGCCTCGGGACCCTGGTGCTGTGGTTCTAGTGGTACCAGGTTAGGCTCCCTCGATCTTGTATTGCAGTGGGGGTGGCTCTCACTACCTCGTACAGTCCCTCTCTCCTTGGCTCGTTCCACTTCCTTCTGAAGACTTTGATGTACACCTGGTCTCCTGGAGTTCTCGGATTGGGCAGGGGTGTCTCCGGCTCCAGCTGCTTGTCTTTTTCCTGTGAACATATAACTTTGTGTATCTCAGTTAATCAATTCATATATTGTATCAATTCTATCTGGCGTTGTTCAAGCGGTGGTCCTTTGTAAGGTCCTCTTATTGTTAGCAATGGCATGGGTCGACCCGTAAGCATTTCATGCGGTGTTAAATTCGTGTTTCTGTTAGTCTGCATGCGATAGTTCATTAATACAAGTGGCAAGGCATTTACACAATTAAGCTTTGTGCTGGCACATATCTTATTCAGCTTTGTTTTGAGGGTACCATTTATTCATTCTACCATTCCTTGTGATTGTGAATGGTAGACACAACCCAATCTTTGCATTATTCTTAACTGCTGTATGACTTGTTTCACAGTTTTCTGAATACATACTGCACCATTATCTGAGCTAATCTCATTAGTTATTCCAAATCTGGGTATTTCTTCTCTTGTTAGAAATGTAACCCCTGTTCCCTGCTTCTACCCATCTTCTGACTCTATCTATATCAACAAGCATGTATCTCTTCCCAATTACCTTTTTTATCATGTCTCCATATTCCATTACCAAATTTGTAATTTAAATGTTTTTAATAAATTAACCTATAAGTTTAAATGCATTTTCTACCATTGCCTGTACATAGGGTGCCCAATACCCTTGGATTTTTTATCTTTCTCACAACTTCCCCCCTTGCGCAATGGTCAAAACCATGCGCACCAGTGATCAAAAATCCCCAGTAGCCCAGTAGGCGCTACTATAGTACCCTCATATGATCTCCACAATCCTGTAGAGTCCACCTTCGCCCCCCTTCAGAGCCACATGGATTGCTCAAATGGCCCTGCAATCCGATGCATGCGTATCATATCCTCTAGTTGCGTTATTGGTTCTATTTAATTGATTATCTGACTTTTCTTTCATCTGAACCTGTTGTTCAACCAATATGGCTACTCCCTGTGGTATATATTATTTTTATGAATTCCTTATCCGCAAAATGTTTTACCAATGGGTTACTTGTTTCTTTCCAAATACTTTTTAATGTGGTTCTCATCATTGGTCCCAAGACTCTTGCTCTATACCCTTTATTTACCATTTATGACCCATGATGAGCAGCATTAGGTCTATTATACCACTTTTGTACGAATTCTAATTCATCTATTTGTATAGCTGCTCCCTGTTTTCCCCTATAATATATTGTGACATTAATGGGACAACCAGATTTTTGGTTTGCTCCTGCCAGATTTGTTCTTGGCAGGAGTTGCAATTTAAGTCAAATCGTGGTCTCCTTGCATCTGGCAATTGGGCTTCAATAAATTTTCTCCATCTTAACCAATTTTGCTCTATTTCATCATTTATTTCCCTTAACCAGTAAACATTTGCGCTTGCAGTTATTGGTATTTCTTGTATCTTTATTACCATATTATCTACATATACACCTTCTGGGGAACACCATATTTTCATCCCCAGCATGCATATTGCATCCCTCCCCAAGAGATTCACCGGAGTCCGGTCAGAGATCAGTATGGGCAGGGTTGTGGCTCTATCTCCTATCTTCTATTTGAACCTACAGCATTGGTTCTTGATCAGCTTCTGTGGTTAATACTGGAAGCTAGTAACCATAATTTAGTCCCCTATATGGATTGGCCGGTCCTTGTGGAGGCCTCTGCTGTTGCTGACTATAGCCCTGTTTACTATTCTCCCTCGATTTCGGATTAGTACAATCCCTTTGGAAATGTCCAGCACATGTCAGATGGACCTTTTGGGTTTGTTCTTTGGAACCGTCCTTGGGGTCTCTTTCTGCCCTTCCCTGGCTTAAACTGCTGGGGCTGCTGCGTATGCACCTGAACTACAAGTACGGTGGGTTGCTCTTGTCCCTGAGGTCTCAGCACTGGAAGTGGTTCTGGTATGGCTCTGTATGGAACTGGTTTCTTGGTTTCGGCGCCCATTACGCCTTGTTTTCGTTTTGTGAGTTCCCCCAGCTGGAGCTGTGTTAACCTTCTCTGGTCCCCCTTTTCTTGCTCCTTTAGCCTTGACTCATCCTTGTGTGTTTTGGACGTGAGTCCCACCACATCCTCTAACCTGCTTTTCACCGGAGGGGACATGGCATCTACCACTGCGGTTCTGAACAGAGTTGTCATCAGTGGGTCTCCCTCTGGGTCGACTTCAGTCTCTAGTTTCCACTTCTTTGGTTGCTGGTGCAGGTATGTGGCAGGATCCTCAGTCTCTCCCAGTGGGTCTCCCTTCAGGGTCTTAATATCCATCCTTTGTGGATATTCTTCTCTCAGGGTTGTCCACCTCTCATTTCTGGTCTGGTCAAATGACATCCCATCGGCTCTGGTATTGTCCTTTGCTTCTTTCAGTCCACAGCTTATGAGAACGTCTTCCATCTTTGCCTCCCCCAGTACCTTGGCCAACAGGGCTATGAGGTCTCCCACCGCCAGCAGTTTCCCTGCAGTCTCTTCCTCAAGGCTTCTAATCCCTTTACCTGCTCCATCATGTATGTTAAGTAATCCGCTAACTATTCCCTGCACATCCTGCATACCCCAGGGCACATAGTGTCCTTGATTTCCTTTTATCAGGATGGGGCAATGATATCTATCTGGGTGACCTATCTTTTCCCTATTCCTCAACTCTCGTTCAGTATTCCTGGATCTTTCCTCATGTCTTCTCCTAATATTTCTCTCTTACTCCGGCTTCCAATGGTTTAGTCCTCTTCTCTTGCCTTGACTCTGACCTCCACACACCTTCTTCTAATTTTGCATAACAATCCAGCTCTATAGGGCTTCTAGATCCCTTTCTCACTTCACTTCCCTTCTCTTCTTTTAACATTGCTTCTCCTTCTGTTTTGAACAATTTTAACATATCTATTTCTCTCTTTCTTGACTTTACTCGAGTTTTGGGGTTTCTTATCAGTGTTCCCATTTCCTTACCCACTGCAACATCAAATGTCCCTTCTTTTGGCCACTTAGTATAATTCTTACTGGTTAGTTTTTCCCATTTTTCTGACATCTCTTTTATTTGGTTATTTAAAAGAGGGCTTTTATTCTCTAATATTTCTACTGGAGTTACCAGGGTAATCCCTTTCTCCATTTTTCCTTTTGCAGTAATTATTTTTTAGGGTTATTGTAAAATGTCTTACTTTTCACTCTTTTCTGTAATTTGTCAAAAGAGAACAATATTGTATTATTGGTTATCTAGGATTCTACTGTATAATTAAAGAAATATGTTAGGCAACCACTTTGGACTCAACTTGAGATATCCTAATCACAATTGGTGTCTTACACCTTGGGAATCAAATATAGATATAACCAACAACTTATGTACTTGCATGTATGTATATGTGTTTGAGAATGTGGTTGTATGTATGACAATGTATGAATGAGTATGTGTCTATATTGGTATAATTATGTGTATGTGTCTATGTCTTTATGGGTAAGACTCATGTACGTGTTCCACCACGGAGGCCAAAGGTCCAGGGCGATCTATACAAATTTTCTATACTAAAAGCACGAATTCTGCTTACTTTGTTTTTGAGCTCATTAAATTTGTATAAATTGTCCGGTCCCCTTCTCAACGATAGTTCACGATGCGAGCCTTATTTATCCATCCTGTTCGTGACGCCAAATATGTAGTGGAATTTAAATCATGGTATTTTGAAATAACATACCGTTAACCAGAGCTGTTGATTCATTCAGAGACTTTATTCACAGAGAACAAAGCCGGGTCAGGTTTGCAAAGTTGAACACACTTTTCACTTCCGTTACCTGTCTTTTTATAGACTTCACATAGGTCAACACCCTTCATTCAACAAACGTCTACTTCCTGTTTACATACACCAATAATATTCAAGAACTACATTTCGTCATCCCGGGGCTACGCCCCCTTTGGCTTGGCGCCGATCAGTCTACTGTAGAGATCAATTGACCTAGGCTGTTTTCTAAAGCCCTTTTGTCTTGGCTGTTTACAACTGTGTTTATCACCCATCCATCCTGTCCCCAGATCACCTGATGATGTTTACACAGCTGTATACCACTCTACTTCAAAGCATCCATACCCCCTAGTCAGCCCCCACCTAAGTGATCTCACCCCTCTGAGATGTTCCAGGACCATCTGGTGTCCTTGTGACCTTTTCCCCTAGGTGTGGGATTACTAAGGCTAGTATTTGTCTTTAAATTTACTATAATGACAGATTTGAGAAGCACATTTCTTCAATGGTGGCCGCATGGCATTCCTGTGCAGGTGACAATGGTCATTTTTCAAAACGACAAGGATATTTAAACACCTGATTATTTGTTTGGTATGCTCTATGGCCTCGGCTACAGACCTCATCGAAGTGACACTTCGATATCTTAGGGTGCACATATCACGTCTTGGTCTAGCGGATAGGAATCTGCCTTTTAACGCAGGGCGGCCCGGGTTCGATTCCCGTCATGGTAAATGATTCTTGTAGAAAAATAAAATGAGTCACAACGTGTGCAACAGAACAGTTCGAAATCTCTTTACATTTGCATCGTCATGAACATGAGTTATATCAGGCTAGCTCATTTTTTCTTTGTTCATTTTAAGTGTAGAAACAATATTTCGTTTGTGACCATTTTTTTCTGCCGTTTTGACAAGTCTCATGACTAAAGAACACAAGGCTGTCTGCTGAAGGACGCTTGACTGTAGATTTTTGCTTCGTGTCAAAAGCACTCCCTGACGCACACTTTTTCAAAGCAGGTGAATTCATCAGATCTGTTTGAAACATTGCATTTCATCCAGTCAATACGACTGCTTAGATACTCGCAGCACAGTTGCCCCCTACAAATTGCCCATGAGCGCGGAGCTTGTCTTTGTCAATGTAACAACTTTGCTCCATCAAGGGGTGCCGCCGGTTCGACGCCCCTGTAAGCACATGTGTCTCCAATTTGTAGCCCTATGGAAAATTAGGCCTAACTATTAAAAGTTCTTTGATTAATAAATAGGAACTAATAAATAGTATAAATAGAATAAGTTCATTAATAGAATACATAGGACTTAAAAAGGGTAAAACTATTACTATGTTTGATATTGAATAGAGTTTCATGGGTTAAGTTCATGTATTGAATTATTTACCTGATGTAAAATGTATTTTGTTTTCTTAAATACTGTGTTCACAATGCTGGCAATATTGTAAAGGAATTTATTTTTGATTTCTGTCAGAAAAGATTCAAATGTAAAGTTTGTGCATTTTGTTTATTTTCATGAGCCAATGAAAAAGTGAGATGAAGGTCAGGTGTCAGGTGGATGAGAAGGAGAAGTTAGATTCGGGATGGCGAACGAAGAGAACGCATGGAATATGCTGCTGTGCTGGTTAATATTGTGGAAATAGGTAGCCCACTTATTTCTGTGTTTAGAACAAGGTAATAATGCGAGTGCACAACCCGTGCATCTTATAAGTTATTACGTTCGGCGTATGACCTGTTTTGGAACAATTTCTCTGCAGAGGAGTAACCGTTCCGACGGTCAACCACCTGGCTTAGCCTAGCCTACAGTGAGAGAGCTAGTTTTTCTTCGGAGGCTTATGGGCTGTGTGTTCGACCAACACGGGAGTTCAAAACGTCGATAGCCACCGGGAGAGACAGTAGCACCAAAGATTCCTGCCGTTTGAGAGAACTACCCCGGTTGCCGAGAGAGGAGCTTCGCGAGGCTGCCGGCTTAAGGAACTGGGAGTTTGGTTTTTGTCGTCTAGCTCGTGAGAGTGAAGGAGCCGCCATTTTAGGTGAGCTACAACGCACGCAAGCTACACGCTCCAGGCCTGCAACGCACTGGACTTTGGTATTGTTGTCGTAGTTATCATTGCCGGCTTTAGAATAGGTTTTATTTCTTTTCATTGAGGTTTACAGTGTTTACCATTTACATTTGGATATTTGTGTGTGCACGTTAAGTGTTACTGTATTTCATTTCATGCAATCTATTTTGGGGATTTAATATCAGTGAAAGAAGACTGATTTGAATAAAATAACAAAAGACATGTAATTGGTGGGACTGTGTTAATGTGAACAGACAAAGTAAAAATACAATAATAGTTAGAGATAACATTTTATTTAAAGAATTCAGGTTAGCCACCCCTATTAATTGCTCAGACCAGCAAAGGGGCGCTACACTTATATATACAGTGCCCTCCATAAGTATTGGAGAGAGGAAGCATTTGTCTTCTTTTAGTATTCTATACTCCAACAGTTTGGATTTGAAACATTAATTCAATGTTTAATTTTTTAAGATTGGTTTGACCATTTAGAAATGACAACCCTTTTATGCATAGTCCCCCTATTTCAGGGCACCAAAAGTATTAATTGGCTTGACAGGTGTTTCTGGTTAGTCAGGTGTGTTCCGTCACATAATTTGTGCAGGCATAAGAGAGCTGTCAATGTCTAGTCTTGATTCTCGGCTTGCATTTGTCTTTGAAGTCTGCTATTGCTGTCTGTCAACATGAGGACCAAAGAGACGTCAATGAAAAAATCTGTAAACATAGCCAAAACCTTAGACTTACCATAATCAACAGTTTGTAACTTCATTAACAAAGAATGAAAGCACTGGTGAGCTCAGCAATTGCAAGATTTTCAGCATACCACCTAATCTGTGAGCCATGGTGCTATGGTTTGGGCATGTATAGCTGCCACAAGAACTGGCTAACTTGTCTTAATTGATGGTGTTACAACAGCAGCAGAATGTATTCTGAAGTGTAAAGAAACATATTGTCTGCTCGAGTACAAACAAATGGCTCTAAAATTCATTGGATGGCACTTCATCATACAGTAAGACAATGACCCCAAACATACTGCCATAGCAAATAGGGAGGTCTTCAGGGCCAAAAAGCGGAAAGTTCTTGACTGGCCAAGTAAATCTTCAGATTTAAATCCAATTGAATATTTATTGGACATTATATGATTTTTCCAATACTTTTGAAGCCCTGAAATAGGGGGACTATGTTTAAATTGAATTAAAGCTGAGAATCTCTACTTTGACCGTAGTAGTAGTAATTGTTTGATTTAAAATCCAAACTGTTGTATAAAAACTGGAATATAGAGCTAAAAGAAGACAAAATGCTTCCTCCTTCCAATACTTATGGAGGGCACTGTATATACTTATTTAAATGAAGCCCACATATTTGGGTAGGTTGGGAGCCAGTTTGAAGTCATGATAAACGGGAGAATGAGAGGCGCGTAGTTTGTCTGTCTGCCTATACTGTTCGAATCACGCCTAGTACTCAGTGCCATGGGGAAAATGTGCTTACAGAAAAGTTTTGTTTCCAAAATAAGATTTTCTCTCCTGTCCCATCCCGTCTCTTGCTATCGAGGGGTTGTTGCCTCTTGAAGGCCATGTTGTTGTGTTTATTTGATTCATTAGGAGCCCAGGGATAGTATTCAAGCATCAATCAATGTATATTATTTTTGTAAACCGAAGGAGCTATTGGTCATCTGTCCTACAGAGTCTGGCGTCCAGTTAACCCACATTACGTGCCCTATAAAGCTTTGATGATTTACATGACTGATTCTTTGATTTGTGTGGATGTAGTGATTTAACCTTGCTTTTTTAATAGCATTATTTGAAATCAGCCCACAGTTTTGGGTAATATGGTAGTCATGATGAGAGCACTGTTTGTGTGAGGGACATTACTATATTCGTAGCCCATGGCTCAGCCTGTTTAATTCAGTATCAACCTTGCTTTATTTTAACATTAGGTCTACTTGAGAGGAATCCCATTGAGCCTAAGCATTTCAGGGTTAGTTTGGAGTTGAGGTGATAGCTCGACCTCATCTGCACTCATCTGTCTTGTTCCTGGTGGTCATGGGACAGATCAAAAGTAGTCAGTAGTTTAGTCAGCACTTAAGAATCATTGGAATACCACATTTTGTATTTTAAAGAGCAAATAAAAGCTTACATATTGAATATAACTTATCGACAGATATAATTGGTGTAACTGTACAGTACAAATAACACAGTAAAATGTGAAGCACCAATACTTGATAACAAGTAAAGCAGAACACAAATCTGAAGCAATAATGACATGTGCAAGAAGGTTTGTACAATTTGCTAGTGTAAAAAATAGTGAAAAAAATTAAAGTGGACACAAAATCGCTTCTTCTTTCATTGGCTATGCGCCTTTACGCAAATGTGTCTGTCCACAGACAAATCCAGCAGCTCTTATACTCCACCATGCAAACCACATTCAAAACAAATATTGATGTTTTCTGCTTGGTTATAACAAGCAATTGAGTTATATGCAAAAGTGTTCCAAATGTCTGTAATCGTGACAAATTTGTCCATCTCCACGCGCATGGATCTCGTGCCCTTTTCTGTAGCCCATATACTGTACACACACAGGTGGGGAACAATAAGGTCTAATAGGCTGAAATGGGTAAACTGTTCATAACAGTGCCATTTAGCTGACGCTTTTATCCAAAAGCGACTTACATTGCAGTGAGTGCATACATTTCAGTATATATGGTCCCAGCAGGAATCAAACCCACAACCTAAGCATTGTTAGCACCATGCTCTACCAACTGAGCCACAGAGGACCACATTTTGGGTGGGCCATTTTGGCCATTGTAAGGACCATTTTGAAATTGTAACAACGGTATTATGTTAAAAACAGGGTAAGTCAGGGAAGGAGTGGGACATGGGTTTCACAATGACTTATTTTATTATACAGTGGGCCAGTGGTTAATCGGTTCACGCCACTATCCCAGTGGTGGTCTACCTCAATGCCGCTGCTGGAGGAGACACAAGGTTTGAAGTGCTGCCGAAAGCCACCACAAGGTGGTGACAAGAGCTTTGAAGGATGTTTTTTAGCAGCTCATGAATTACAGAGTCGAAATGGTTAAAATATCAGGTTATTTTAATGAGGACCAAGCAATGGGACAAACTCCTATCCACTCTCATAACATTGTCACACATTCTCTTTCAGCACAGACAAGTTTTAGCGCAATCTGACATGAATAAGCCTGAGTCGACTTTAACCCATTTGTGCCGAATGCCGCGCGACATCTACCGCATTTGAATCTACCGCCATTTTTGATTTGTCGTAATTTTCATGAGTGCAGCATATAATGCACTGTCATTGGTTCAAATACACATGAGGTGCATCCGCAGCATCCGGCACAAATGGGTTAATAATGAAGTTAGGGATTTTCATGCCAGACAGGAGTAAAGATTTTGGGTTTCAGTGGGATTGAGACTGGATAGAAAAATTGTTGTTGAAACAGTTGTTATCATTAAAAACATCATAATACTATGTGAATTTTCAGCAAGGGCAGCCTTCTCTCGTCCACTCAATGTAATAATAACAATAACAATAATAATAATAATAATGCAATTATTTTGTATAGCGCTTTTCATAATACTCAAAGATACTACATTTCAAACATTTATCATAACTGGCATCATGATTTAATATTTGGCGGATATTAAATAAAAATGTACCAGCCATTGATAACTGACAAATCCACTATTGACAGTTCAAGTTAATTTTTTATACTTTTTGACTAGTCGTCTGTCAAACAGCAGAGAGATGCACCACCGCTAGCTGCCTAAACCAGCTAACAGTAAGGGATTGCAGTAGGCCTACCTAACATTACATGGAAAGAAACTTGCGAGCTGGCCAAGCGGATGGCTCTCTCAACTAGCAGACATTACTTTGTTGCGAACGTATGGCGACTGTATGAATTTTCCAACAGACAAATTCGCTCACCTTCCCCCACTCCACCTTCCCCCCCTATTTTGTAATCCACTGCCCATCACCGAAATTTTAAAAGACAGTTTGTTCTGTCAGTATAAATTACAGAACCCCCATCATCCTGATTGCCCCACTTATGGCAGCAGAGATGTTTGTCATGCTTCTGTGATCTGTCTAATGTTAGCCCACGTTTGTTGCCATATTACGATGCAGTTGTCATAGAGAACACAAGTCTTTCTGTCTTAGCTCACTCCTTAATATACCGATAGCAACTTGCGCTTTGATATCACACTGGTTAGACTACTCCTAAAACCCATGCTTCCAAGCTGGGTAACCTAAAAATAATTTGAAATCCATAAATGAACACAACCATTTTATTATTTCCGTGATGTAAAATGGAATTGATTACCTGTTTTCTAAAATATGCATAATTTTGCCTACAGTAAAATCAATGTTTGCATGTCAATCTTCTATGAACTAACAGAATTTGTTAAATGAAGAACATTACTGTACTCAGCATTCAAATTGTGTCTCTCAAAGACTGTCTAGTGGCTAGGTAAATTGTCACACATTTGTTTTGTTTGGGAAACGATTTGAGCTTGTTGTAAACGGAGCTCAAGGAAGCACACATAGTTTGTAGCCAATTATGATACATGATATGATGGACAGGGTCGAAAAAGAACAGCCAAATACAGACAGTAGGCAACTACAAATGACTTGTTGGATATGGGCAGTAAAACAGTGAATGTAATTTGTTAACAGATTAACAGTTGTGAGTTTTATATATAAGGCTATAGCCTACAGAATAATATGAATAAAAGCATGTCAACATGACAGCTTAATGTCCCTCACCTGCCTGTTCGACATTATCCCTTGACTAAACATTTTTGATTGATTCATAAAAGCTCTCATTTCAATCATGTGAAATATGTTCAACGTGAACTTGCAGTGCCAGAGTGGAAAATTAATGTCACAAACTGCGCTCTTTGCTTTGTGAGCGTGCTGTGTCCATATAGCCTATAGAAATGCGCGGAATCAACTGAGAAACATTATATCGCTATGAGTTAATTAATATGCAATTTCGCAGACACACTGCCACATATATTTCATGTCTTCACATTTGATGAAGAGTTGATTGATTTATTCAAAATTAAGGTTTATCCAAGGACATAATTTCTCCGACCAGACAATAATATGCCCTTTTCCAAATTGAAACAATAACTCAAAAGCTACTCTTCACATAATTCATCAGGCGGCAATGTTTGTAAACACAGAAAGGCCTCGAAAACACACTGTAAGCATATCCATTCAAATTCCTCCTCAACGATGCCTCCTGGTGGATGTTTTGCCAAGGTTAATTACCTGAAATAAAACATGGTAAATAGTCGTCGCGTGAAGCTTTTAAACTCTGACATACTACCCCGTGGACCTCTGACGACTCGTGTTAATGACATATCCATGTTACAGGACAGCACACAATGATATTATCTTATCATAAAAATGTTAAAGGTACAAGATTGTAAAAAAATAGCACTATACAAACTACTATATATATACTAGTATATTCCAAGACAAAACACCAGTCATCACTGAAGCTAATGTGATACTTTTTATAATGTGAAAAAATATGATTTAGGTCTGCAATATCAATACAATATAGTATAAATATTACAAATTAAGAGGGGTTCACATAAGCAGTATGCAGGTACGCATGCATGGTCAAAATCTGAAAAGCATACTAGAAACATTGTGCACCTAAACTCCTAAAGAAGAATTGTTTTGCCATTTGTTCTGAAGATAAACTACATTGGGCAAGCACATCCAGAGACAGGAGCGACAGCTGTAGACCTAGGATAGTTTACAATCTCAGCAAACTCTAAGTAGAAGAGTAGTAATATTATTATAGGACCAATACGTTTAACTTCTATAAGTCCCCTCGTCATTGAAACACAAACTGTAGTATAATACAAGGCACAAAAAGCAGAGCTTGCACTGACTGTTGAACTTTGGTTCTATGGAAAATAGAATCGAAGCTTTTAATGGTGAAGCAACACTATTGTCAGTATATGAACTGTTAATGTGTCTGCCATATGTGTGGTTTTAATGTATTATTTAATTTACAATAAATTAATTTAATTTATTGTGCAAACACAATTCTGACTTTTGGGATAGATACACAAATGCATTCTACAGTGCAATGTCTAGGAAATTGTGGCATGGCTATTGATAATATGTAATAGTAACTAGAGTCATTTGATCACCTGACGACCACAGTACAATGAAAAAATGGTAAACTAATGCTCTCTGTACTTTTAAAATATATTTATTTTATAATAAATGATAATGCATTATATGTGTGTGTCTCATAGAAAGTGTTAGGGGTATCTATAGGATGTGTGTGTGTGTGTGTGTGTGTTGTAAACCCTGGCACACAACCACAGCTCTGATGAATATGTCTTTGAGGTCCTATGTTTGGCAGTCAGCATACCCCTCAATAGACCCTAAACAATGGCATCAGAAGGTGCCAAATGGCCAGCACAGGCCTTACATTGGGACCAGCACACATTTCAAACACACCCACCCTCCTGATGACAGGAGAAAGGCATGAAGAGTTTTTGCTCAATTTTAACAACAGAGCAGTAACCAGCTCTGCACAACTGAAGACGAAGGCAGCTTGCTCTCTACCAGGGAGAGGCCCAACCATGAAGCAAGCCCACTAATAATAAGAAGAATAAGTATGAGCAATAACAATAGTTGGACTTGCTGAAGCAAGCCCATTAATTCTGATCTACCATGCAACAACGGAACACTGCAACCCATTAAACATTGTTATTGGAACAACAAGAAGAGGCCACATTTTATAGGGATTCCATGAGAAAATCAATGGTTTGAGATCATTGTGTAACACATAAATTGTGATTGTAATGTGATGATATGTAGGTAATTGTCCATGTGTGAGGAGTCCTCCTCATCCTGCTGCTTCCCCTACTCATTGTTTTCCTTATTCTTCTCTTTTAGTTAATTGTCCTCACCTGTGTCTTGTTATTCTGCAAGCTTATAAGCCTGGTTTTTTGCTTCACCTGTCGATCAGTCGTGAACTAATGTTCCATGGATGTACCTGTACCTGTACCTGTACCTGTACCTGTACCTGTACCTGTACCTGTACCTGTACCTGTACCTGTACCTGTACCTGTGTGTGTGTCCGTCCGTCCGTCCGTCCGTCCTGTGACGGTTTAAAGTAAAGCTACATTTGAGTTTGGTAACTCTTGAGTCCTGTCTCTCTACACTTGGGTCCACCTTAAGCCATCTGTTACACCATGGACAGGATAGAGTGTGGTGAATGACTGTTTGTATTATTTCTATGTTTTACTATAATGTTTTACCTTATTGTTCTAGCCTGACAAAGAAATGAATGAAGATTAGGCATGAGATCTATTAGCTTAGGGGACAGTTAGTGTAGCCAGGGGCAACTATGTGACTAACCAAGCTATTAGTCAACTTGCTTTGGTGGCCTGCATGGCCAATTCCTCTCTCAATGTCATGCTCCAAGAAAACTGAACAGTGTAAATGTTTATATCCCTACGACCAATAACATAGAATAAGAGTGTGTTATGGTTTGGAAATGTTAGCCCTTATTCAGTGGGAATAATTATACGTGCACATGCAGCTAGAATGAAAGATTGAGTGTGTTGTCATTTGAAATGATCACGCATGTGACAACTGCTTACTCTGGTCCATGATCGAATTAAACTTCTATCAAATGTGCACTGGGAACCGCAAACTCATTCAAACCTGGAAAGAAACATTTTCCACTCTGCAAACTGCCAAGACCAAATGAACATGTGGTTTTGGATGGACAGGATTTCTTTGCACTGTGGGTTTCCTACAGTGCTGGTTTCATTGAACAGCGTTTGACTGCTGGTGTTCCAGCCTTAGATAGCATACATGTGATCAATTAGCATTACGTAACATACAATAGAAGCGCTTTATGATTTAGAAATAATAGTATATGGTCCTGGAATGCTGTGTACTGCCCATGATTACACAACACAATTACACTCACACACACTATAAAAATATGTATGGAGCGATTTCGCAACATTAGAGGTTTTTAATGGGGAATAACTTTTAGCCAGACCTGGCAACCCTGCTGTGCGGTAAGCCACAGGCTAAAAGGCTGGAAATTAAATCAACACAAGACGTACAGCAAAGTGAGTCTATAAATGCAGATTTGTATGTGATTGTCTCACCGAAGAAAATCCCATTCATAGTGTATTCATTATTAAAAGGCCAAAAATAAAATCACATCTAAAAATTATCATTTGCCTGTACTTTGTGCACACCTCAAATTAGTTTTTTCTTTTTTTTACTACTTTATAGAGGAGGCTTTTCATTTTGTCGTTCATTTGTAATTGTGTGTGTGCAAATCAATAAATAAAATAAAATCACACCTTGTAAGACACTTACTACACTAGTAACTTTACTCATGACTCAAAAAGTACATCCAACTTCTGAGCATAGAGAAGAGAATATTATACTGATAACTTTAAATACAAACAAAACAAAACTATGAAAAAAATTAAATTCAAATATTTAATTTAATACACAACACTTAATAATCAACCCAATTAACAAGTCTAGACTATTCAGAGACTAAATAACCAAAACTATATTCATGCACTGGCATATCCAGATTATTACAGTTCCCACAACAAACCACATGTCCAACAGACAATTCAACACTTCAGACATTTTACTGGTCAAACACCTCCTTAGAGTAGGGGATCAAATTGAAAACAAATAGTCTCCACGCAACTGTTAGGGCTTTGAATCTAAATACATACTCTTCATTGGCACAAAGAAGGAAATTTGACATATTAATGAGTTAACTCACCCACGAAAAGACTATCCAGGGGCTGACACACTGAGAGAACTTGCCACTGAGCCTTTCAACATTCTGACAGTGAAAGATTATGGAATGTAAACTCCCCCCTGATAAATGATTAACATGCACTGAGAAAATGGTTTTGAGCAAACGCATACGTACAAATACTTTAAAGTGTTGAAACTTTATATTTTAAACTTATAAACTTTCTTTTTATTTTATTATAAACTTTCATAAGAGTATGAACGTTTCAACACATGATAGTATGTTATGGAAGATTTTGCAACTGAGAATGCTCTTCAGCCAAAAGGGTCATGCCTTTGGCCTGGAGGGCTAACCACATAATTGACCTCCTCCTGTATGTATGACCCCACTGCCATCTCCTTGACCCTCTCCTGACTCTCTTTGACTGGCATCTGAGAGGGAGCAACCACATCGGCTAGAGATATTCCTTCTCCACGGCCTCAGATTCTCACCCTCGGAGTCACACAAACATGCACCCCAGCCAGGTCATTACACAATAACAAACTCATCCCCCTAACTGGCAACCTGGTAGCCTCATAGATCGCCTAACAGAAAGTCTAAGTTTGCTTCCTGGAGTAGTATCAAGTGTCAAATTCGTCATCAAATCATTCAAGTGTCATAAACTGCAGAATGTAAACATAACTGGAGACACTCTTGTCCATTTTGGAGACAGGCCGGACTGATAAATAATTAATGGTAAACATGTCTATTACTATTCTAAGAGGACTGTTTCGCCACAAGAATAACAACGTTTTCAAGCTATATACTGTATTTCGTCATTCACTTGTATTTTGCCCCCAAGGTTAAGTTTGCCATGTAAATATTACAGGTCACAAATTAACTCTGTTAGTAGAATCACCCTGAATTTACGGTGGATGTTTCTCCCCAAGGTTAAAAATGTTTTCAAGCTAAATATTTACCGAAAGGGCCACACCTTGCAATGTCCATGAGCATCAGCCTTTCTTTCTAAAGTTTTTAGCCTAAAACGAAGGATTGTCTGGTTTAATGAGGCAATATATTTATTTGTATTATATCATAGGAGTATGATAACCGTAAAGCCAAGGCTCAAAGTCTGAGGTTAATCGTTTAACAATTAACCTTCCATAGTGTACTTTTAAAGGGGCAATCTGGGATGAAATGTATAAATCACTCATGACCCTAACCCTAACCTTAACCCTTAGTTCAACTATTTTACCCCATCAGAACCCAAAATATAAATTAGTTTTACTCCATTGTATGTAAACAATGCAATTGTAAAACTGTATAGCTTCAAAACATGGTTAAAACTATCATTTTGATCTCATGGATGGTCAGTCCTTGCATCCATAGCTGTCATATATGTCTATGTAATTGTCGTAGAATTTAAATAATAGTATTTTGAAATAAAATACCGTTAACCAGAGCTGTTGATTCATTCAGAGACTTTATTCACAGAGAAAGAAGCCGGTTCAGATTTGCAAAGTTGAACACCCGTTCCTGTCTACATACACCAATAACATTCAAGAACGACATTTCGTCATCCAGGGAGCTACTCCCACCTGACCTGGCATCGGTCAGTCTGTTGAAAGATCAATTGGCCCAGGCTGTTTACACAAGCCATCTGTCCTGGCTGTTTACAACTGTGTTAATTATTCATCTATCCCTGGCTGCTAATCCATTGTACTTATTGTATTCATTGTATTCACACCCTCTAGGTGCGAGGACCCCTCTTTTATTGCACTCTTCAAATATTTTAAGACTATCTGTTGTCCTTTGATCTCTTCACTGGGTGTGGGATTGCTAACCCTGCAATTGTCTTTAAATTTACCATATAATTGAGAGTGGTTACCTTTCTCGAACCCCATCCCTCAGCTTTTTACCAAAAAAGTGGTGGGAAGACCACTGTGTTGTTGTTTGTATTCCGGATTGCCCGTTTAATTATAGTATTAGTCTAATTAGTCTACTTATACTCACTTGCCCCTAACCTCATGACTGGATGATCATACTCTGCCCACTCCTCTATTCCACCAGGCCAATTTTTGTTTGGTCAGTCTCACATGGATTCTCTCTGTTGGCACTATCCATACTGTAAAGAAAAACTAAAAAAATCATTGCATTTAATCACTGATGTTTCGGTCAAGACCTTCAGAGTGTGAAGGTAAGCAGTGTTGCATGGCTTTTTTTCTATTCCTCTCTAACTGCACCTGCAGTTAGCTAACCCCCTATTATCAGTTATGCCCACGATCAGCTGTTTTCATTCACTGTTTACATTCATTTGAAAAAGACCAGAAAAATAACGGTAAATTCTCTCCTGCATAACCCCAAGGTATCTGATTACCAACTCTCATAACAATTCATTAACATTTAGCTAAGTTGTGAGTTTTAAAATATATCATGTTTTAAAGTAATGCGGGACTTGCTGCGAATCTTAAAATGTGACATTTGCGACAACTTTTTTTAGTTACTATTTAGTCAACCTCTGTTACAGATAAAAATCACATTTCATCATAGAGAGGTGGGTATTGCTTTCAGTTTGAGAAACCAATTATCATAATGATAAATTGTCATCACACTAACATACCACAAATTACATTTCATATATATATAATATATATATATATATATATATATATAGAGAGAGAGAGAGAGAATTTATATATATATATATATATATATATATATATATGCACACTATTAATTTCCTATTTTCTGCATAGGTCCATGGAGTGTCGCGGCAGACCCTGTTGGACAGGATCAGTGGCCGGGTGACTCATGGTTGCTGCAGTGGCCCTGCTAAATTACTTGCACCAGAGGATGAGGAAGCTCTGTTGCAGTATTTGCACGCACCATGGGTTCTCCTTGACCAAGGCCCGGCTGCTGTACAGCCATACACCAGAAGAGGCACCCAGGGGAGAGAATCCCACCACTCAGGAAGAAGTGGTGGGAAATGTTCAGGGAGAGGCATGAAGACAGGCTCAGCATGAGGCGGGCATGAAGACAGGCTCAGCATATCTTAATCAGGTGGAGAGCAGAGTACACCACGCAGCCGATGGTGGACACCTACTTCCAGCTCTTGGAGAAGACCTTGGAGGAGAGCGGTTTGAGGGAGAAACACAGACAAGTCTATAACTGCGATGAGTCAGGGTTTCAGTTGGACAGGAGCAGGCACAGAGTACTGGTCCCTGAGGGCTGTAGACATCCCTATCACCAGTCACCGGGGACCAGAGACCACATCTCTGTCATGGCCTGCTTAAACACAGCTGGGGATGACATTCCGCCATTTATAATATTTGCAAAAGAATTCGCCAGCGACCCCTACACACAGGGAGGTCCCCCCAGTGCCCTGTATGGAAAGTCACCATCAGGGTACATCGACAAGGAGATGTTCAGGAAGTGGTTCCAGCATTTTGAAACATGTGGTCACGGAGAGCCCTCTCCTTCTGGTCTTTGACACACAGAAAAGTCTCCTGGAGGTGATTGTGGCGGCTAAAAGGGAAGGGCTTATACTTCTTTGCCTTCCACCACATTGCACCTATGTGTTGCAACCGCTGAAAATGTCAGTCTTTGGGCCGCTGAAGGAGTTCTCCAAGGTAACCGGACACCTCAGCCATTTCAAGAACTCAAACTTGATTAGCAGGTATTCCGCTACCCGTACCAGCAGTGCAAGGACCGGCGTGTTGTGGTGGAAGGTTTTAAGAAGTGTGGCATCTTTCCTTTTGACCCATCAGCTCGGGTCACGTTTGATGCCGTCTTGGTTCCTGTCAGGGCCCCGTGCCACCACCACCGCCTCTCCAGGAGACAGCCAAGAGCCATCCACCAGCTTGTCCTCATCTGCAGTCACAGACCTTTCGTCCCATCACCTGTCTGGCAGCACCCGCTAGTGGCAGCAGGGTTGATCCCAGAGGTCCTGGCGAAGACCCTCACTGCCATTCACTAACCATGGCAGAGGGATCTCAGAAGGTATCCTGTGACTGCCAGAGCCATCACTGACGAGGAATAAACAGAACTTATCCTGGAAAGGGCAAGTAGCAGTGGGCAGCCCTCACAAGAGAGAGGGGGCAGGAGAGGGCTGCCATCGACCAAACCATAGATGCCGTCATTGCCTCTGCTGGGACCCTGACAATGGCAACACCACTGTTACGGTTCCCCCTCCTAACCATCCCTCTGGCGCCACCTTGAGGCCCAGACGATTATCGCTGGAGCGTCCAGCTCCCAGTCGACAGCGCACTTGTTTCCTGTCTCCCCTCAGCACACCTGCAAACCATCTGCAATCACCGCCCTATAAGAACCCTGCCTGAACTCCACTCCAGTGCCAGATCGTACTGTGTCCATGATACCTCGTCCTCCCTGGTTTTTCCCTCGTCGACCCTTCCACGGACCTAGCCCCCTTACCGACTACTGGACCTCCCTGCCTCCCGACCATCTGCCTGTCCGACTACCCGTCTGCCTGCCCAACCATCTGCCTGTCCGACTACCCGTCTGCCTGCCTGACCGCCTGCCTGTCCGACTACCCGTCTACCTGCCCGACCTCCTGCCTGTCTGACTGCCCG
This sequence comes from Argentina silus, assembly GCF_951799395.1. Taxonomy (NCBI): domain Eukaryota; kingdom Metazoa; phylum Chordata; class Actinopteri; order Argentiniformes; family Argentinidae; genus Argentina; species Argentina silus. The sequence goes on from NC_139654.1 coordinate 42,935,399, forward strand.
CTCTCCTGCAGACCCCTGGACCGAACTTCGACTACTCTCTTTGGATTATCCACTTGTCCCCGTTCATTATTACCATTATTAAATACGCCTTCGGGCTCTCTGTGTGCCGTCGTTTGGTTCCTCAGACCTTCTGTGTAACAACCACAGGGGCACCCAGCTGCAGTAGCAGGTTATGTGCCTACTTCCCAGGTCATGCCATCAACACCCCTTAACTCCATTGGTACCACCAACTCCTCCAAGCCACCATCGGTGACTCTTCACACCACCACCACCTAGGAAGACACCACCAACCCTGTCTAAACTCCTCTGGGACCACTGCCTCTCCCACCTCCTGTGTCCATGCCACTGTCACTGTCTCTTCCGGCATGAATCCTACCTCCTGTGAAGGTACAGAAACCTTCAAAGGTAACCACATGACATTGTATAATGAAGTTATCATTCATCTGTTTATGTAATAAATTATGTCTAACAATTTTAACATTTTTAGCCCAGACCACTAGGAAGTCCACCTCGGTAGCTTCCTCCAAAGGTAAGGTGGAAAAGTAGACATTTGTAGCAAGGTGTACTCTACACTTATTCATGTACAAGTAAAAAGTGGTTGTCATGTATGCTTTTTGCCTAACTTGCTCTGTTTAACATGAGTTAACCTTTCCCCTCTGCAACCGAGAATAAAAGATCATCTCCTTCTGCCTCTGCTGCACCACCCATGGCATCACCTTCGTGTACTTAATGATTTGCTTTTAAATTAAATAAGTTGTTTTTTCTCTTTTTTTCTATTAGACCACAGGCAAGACACTTCCTCCTCTGCCAAAACCACAGTTTGTAGTCTCTGTGGGGAGCATAACCCCCACAAGAAGAGGTGTGCTGCAACCTCTGCCCGCACTGGTCCCACTGCTGGTGTGTGCAGTGAGCAGATACTTTTAGTACAAAGGGACACTCCATACCCACAAAGAGACAAACTTTACTGGATACATATTCAATCAGACCTAGTAACAGTAACAATGTTTTTGGTATCTTGTAGCATTTCCTTGAGGATTTCAAGTTGAGGTAACTGGGTGATAATGGAAATTTACAATGTGAACAAAACCATCTTGACACACACCGAGGGGAAGTGACGTCTAATGCAAAAGTCCATCAACTTAAATAAACAAAACCGTGTGAAACGAAAAAAAGCATTGCATTTGAAAATTGTTTAGGACACTAGATTTTTTGGTCTTTGGGAGTGTGTGATTGGTTACGCGAGAACACGATAACTGGCTCAAACAGTACACCAGTTTTAAAAAACTATAGGTTTTAGTGATAATAACCAATAACAGGGAAAGCGATCATAAACCTTTAAGTTTGGTACAGTAATAAAAACATGATGTAAAGTTACTGAGCCATCATTGCAGTTCTTCTTCATAAAAAAATGTTTATCAATACCTACATACCTGAGATGAGACACTGATGTTCTTCAACCAGAGGGAAACCGGCATGCTACTACTTTCCCCATCTTAACACTGCTAAGCAATCCCTCTCTCTGAGAAAATCCCCAAGTCACAAATCCTTTTTTGTTCCCTTGGATTCCTAGGCCTTTGGTATGCGAGGGGAGGCCTAGGAATCCCCCAGTGAAATATGTGGTGGGTCTTGTATTACCCAATCCAAATATGAATATGAACCAATGCCAAAAAAATAAGATATGCACTGTGACGGCCGCCGGGGTGTGCGGGCGCATCACGGACCCAAACACAGTGTAAGCAGAGAGGTCCACACCAGAATTATAATCAAAGATATTTATTCGGTTAGCGGGGAGAGGGAAGTGATAGAGAGAGGGTGGGGGTGAGAAGGCGTCGTGTCGTGAAGATAGCAGGGGGGTTCGGTACACGGTGGGTGGTCCTCTTACGTTCCAGGTCGGGGCGGCAGCGGGGTAGTCAGACAGGCGAAGGTTGGCAACGTAGCGGGCTCTCGGACGTTCTCGGGGTCGGGCTTCAAAGGGGGCTCTCCTATGGTCAGGGGTCATACACTGGACAATGGTGACTTGGCTTATTCTCTCTCTCTCATCAACTGCTCCTTGGGTCGCCGTAGCAACTCCCTCCACTGGGTGCTCCGTTGGCTCCTTTTGTACGGTCTCTGCTGCTCCTGCTGATGCCCTTCAGCTGTGCCTTGACGAGCAGGAACTCCATGTATGGGCATACGGTGATTATCTCCACGGGTTGCAGCTGTGGCCCCTTGGGGCGCAGGAACTCCATACATGGTCCTGCCAAAGACAACACGGGGCAAGAGAGGGACAGCAGAAACAGCAGAGACAAAGCGAGGCGAGATATACACTCCATTTACCACCTTCCCACACTCGCGCATGGGCTTTGGCACGGGGCGGGCGCCACAGCACATTGATATGTTTGCTCACCAGAACTATCTACATATGGTTGTTTCAGCCTGCAAAGATCCTTTTTATCATTGCACGATTCCTAGACTTTTGTTGTTGTTAATTTGGTGGTTTACCCCAGGAAATAACAGAGCAAAGTTATCATAGTCATAGACTTGCATCCACTGGAATCATGCTTTACACTTTCAACATGTGACCCACACTGATACTGGATATGCACCAGCTCTGCCACTGACAAACACACTACAGTGCCTTCGGAAAGTATTCAGACCCCTTTACTTTTTCCACATTTTGTTGTGTTATAGACTCAATTTAAAATTGATTAAATTAAAAGAATTTGCCATCAATCCACACACAATACCCCAGAATGACAGTGAAAACAGGTTTTTAGAAATTTCAGTAAATGTATTCAAATTGAAATACAAGTAGGCTTGGTGGTAAAAACCTGAAGCGGGACATTAGACTACTCTCATATAAGCGTCTCTGTCACAACCATACAGTAGAGGCATGGGACAGAAAATTGTATCTTCTCTACCCAGCCTATATTGCATGAACATTCATAACTTTATTCTATAATCCATAGGTTGCATTATCAAAGCCAAATTACAACTAAAATATTTCCCCCGTTTCTCCACACTGTTGTGCGTTGCTGCTGTGCATATGAGAGAATGCTTGATGACTATTACAAAAAGTGTGACAGTGGACAAGGATATTGTAAAAACACAAGTTGGTCCCTGTTAAGATAACATGATATTTAAACAATTTCCACTCTTCATCTCCCTGTAATTCATGATCTAACCTGCTATCTAATAAACTGTTACATTTAGGAGATATTCTGTAATATGTATAAGTCTACCTAGCACGCTGATTATGCGAAGCTCTGCAATCACAAACAATTTTAATTTGAGTGATTAGTTTGTTACAAGGAGGGAACACAAATGTCAGCGCTGTCATTAATTTCAACCACAGAAGGATGGGTATTTTCAAACATCCTTCACAGCTCTTGCCTCTAAACTATTTGCGATAGCCCACCTCTACAATGACAAAATGTAGCAAAACGTTTTTGGTCTACCTTTCCTGTGTTGGAGACATGCAAATACAAACTAGGCTAATGTAATGGGACTTATAAAACATGGCACTACTAATCTGGACTGAATCTTTGTAGCAGGTCATTTATAAACATTTGTATATTAAAGATAATGCCCGCTTTAGACGAGGTACTGCAAAATAGTACAAGATATATGTTTTACATACTGTGTTTTGACCCTTGATACTGAAGATCACACAATCTACATCTACTACAACATCCCCCAGCTAATCACAGATAGATAAATAAAAGACAAAAAATATGACATACTGTTTTATTCCTATCTAATTGACATGTCAACACTTAGGATAATTTACAATAACTCCCATAACAAGCTTGTTACTTCAATTGCTCTTTTTATAAACCTAATAATACTTAAATAATTAAAGCACAAGAATTACTGTAAAGTGTGGGATTTGTTGGGTTCCCACTCCCTCCCCAACAACCACTCTCGATAAGTGCATGACATGAATGGATGCACTATGTCAAGGCACTCCTGGTAGAAAGTTGCCCCCAAACATTGATCCCAAAACAGCTTATCCAGATACTCCGTCCTCCCTGGTGTTTCCCCTCGTCGACCCCTCCACGGACCTAGCCCCCTCCCCGACTACTGGACCTCCCGCCTTCCCGAACATCTGCTCGTCTGACTACCCGCCTGCCTGCCGAACCCCTGCTCGCCTGCCTGCCGAACCCCTGCTCGTCTGACTACCCGCCTGCCTGCCGAACACCCCTGCTCGTCCGACTACCCGCCTGCCTGCCGAACCCTGGACCGACCCACGATTACTCTTTTGGATTATCCTTCTCTCCCCTACCCCTTTTCCCCCTCTATTATTAAATACGCCTTCGGGCTAAACCCCCCACCATCTCTGAGCGCCGTCATTTGGTTCCGCTGATGTTCGAGTGTAACATATCCATCCCAATCCTTACAGGCCAAAAGCAAAATAGATATGTAGAATTACCATAAACAATCCCCAAAACCGTACAGAAACACATTCATGTGTTTCTAATATGCTTTAGTGTATTGTTTTTTTCACATGGGGTTTCCTTTTTGGAGTCATAGGCGAGATATGTAGCCTCGCCCCCCCTCAGCGTGCGCTGAAGTTCCTTACACATTACACGCTGCATACCAGAGGCCCCTCTGTGCGCGTATGCCACAAAATTCCTTATGTGTGCATACCACACTCCCTGCACACTGCATATCTTACCGCCCAAACTCCTCCAACCTGCCCTCTGATGCTGCCACCTCACTATCTCATCAACCCCGCACCCCCTTCCCACTACAAACATACAGTAATCCATTCAAATCTAAACATGATAGCAAAAACACAAACCACACTTGCTTTAGAACAAACATTTTCTTTATTATATTTCCAGACAGCTTTTCATGATTTTTCCCCCATTTACTAGTGTGCTGTAAAAGTTGTGGTGGTGGCAACTTCTTCCATTCTCTCTTTTCGGAAAAGTTAATTCAGATTTTATTTGATAGGGTCTTCTGCTTACAAACTCTGTTCTCACCTTATCAGACAGGGCTGGCCAGTCAGCAGGAACTATAGGTGCTGCCTTAGAGGACTTACTAGAGTCCTAGAGGACTTTGCTGTAAGCTATGTTTCAGTGGAGGTAGATGGTTGTACATAAACATGGGGCTGGTGTTATGATAGGTGTCCTTTCACTTGCAGGTAAAGTCAAACACAGATGTATATAGTTATATACCCATTGTGTGTGTGTTGCTTAGACATATAACTTATATATTGGTAATAAAAGTGCTAATGCATTGTGCAATTCACAGGGCTCACGTGGTGCAGGCTGTGTTTCAGTGGAGGTAGATGGGGTGGATGTCTCTCCATCTGTAGGTTGTGTTGTACTTAAACATGGGGCTGCTGGTATGATTGGTGTCCATTCACCTGCAGGCAAAATCAATGTAGTTATTGGTAATAAAAGTGCAACTGTAATATGCAATAATAATAACTCAACACACAATTTCACAGTAAATAAATAAACTTGACTCGACCCACCTGTTGCAGGCTGTTATGCAGATGGAGGGTCTGTACCTTGACTCCTTTCCCAATAGCAGGGCCCCCGGGTTGTGCATTGGTGGGCTGTCCCAGATATTTCGTAAGTATACCTGGAAAGTTATGTAAGAGATGTAAGCCAAAACAAGCATACATGCATACATATGCAGTAGATTTATGTAGGTCCCAATCTGCAATAATACTGAGCAGCCTGACTAATCATTATGATTAAAGCAGCTGCAAAGTTTCAAATATGCCTGTCCCTTTTAATTGCCTGGCAGACAATTTATGCAAAACGCATTTTTATAAGTGGTTATGAATTAGGCTATTCATAACTAGGGATGGGTATCGTTAGGATTTTATCGATTCTATACCATTATCGATACTGCTTAAGGAGTAGATTATTATATTATATTGATAACATTATCTATACTTTTTGGAGGAAAGAAGACAATTCTTAAGAACATAACTGGCATTGCTTTTATTGCTTAACATAACAAGCATACACTTTTCACAGCAATATTGTAAATAATACAGAAAAAACTGAGTGAAGGAAGTTTGAGATAACGTCAAACCATCTGGAGCAGCAGTGGTTTGGTGAGGGGTGACCATCTAAATTAATCAAATTGGCGAATGTTTCATATATTTTTACATTAGCATTAATTACTTTGTCATAGTCAAGGTAAGGGGCTTGCTACTTGCATACCCGTGCCCCACCCATTGCCCCCTTGCAAAAGAACGACCGACTACATATATTTCATTTCATTTCCTCCTTTTCTTTATACTTTTGTGAAAAGTAGCGAAGCCATGTTGTTAACGAGTGAGTGATGGATGAGCACACTTAAGGCCTCTACATGCTTCTGCGTCACTTGTGCGACTAGTACGCGGTTCGCGCTACGCTACACTGTAGCAAGCACTCCGTAAAGGCCTCTACAGCATTGTTTGTGTTGTCAAGTGGAGGGCGTCTCCTTTCCTTGACTTTATATACAGTACAGAGGGCTGGGACTTTCGCTTGCGGCCATACCACCCTGAACACACCCGATCTCAGAAGCTAAGCAGGGTCGGGCCGGGTTAGTACTAGGATGGGGGGCCGGGCTAGTACTTGGATGGGAGACCGCCTGGGAATACCCGGTGCAGTAAGCTTTTCCTTATTTCGACCAGTAGGGTGTACTATTGTATCACCACTGTAGTTTGAACAGTGCTGTAGTGTGAACACAGCTCCAGTTTGGGTGTTTTTACCCCCCCAGATAACTCCCTGCCTTCTGCGTATCAACTGCAGTATTGTTTGTGTTGTCAAGTGGCGGGCGTCTCCTTTCCTCGACTTTATATACAGTGCAGAGGGCTGGTTCCTTCGCTTACGGCCATACCACGCTGAGCACGCCCGATCTCGTCCGATCTCGGAAGCTAAGCAGAGTCGGGCCGGGCTAGTACTTGGATGGGAGACCGCCTGGGAATACCCGGTGCAGTAAGCTTTTCCTTATTTCGACCAGTAGGGTGTACTATTGTATCACCACTGTAGTTTGAACAGTGCTGTAGTGTGAACACAGCTCCAGTTTGGGTGTTTTTACCCCCCCAGATAACTCCCTGCCTTCTGCGTATCAACTGCAGTATTGTTTGTGTTGTCAAGTGGCGGGCGTCTCCTTTCCTCGACTTTATATACAGTGCAGAGGGCTGGTTCCTTCGCTTACGGCCATACCACGCTGAGCACGCCCGATCTCGTCCGATCTCGGAAGCTAAGCAGAGTCGGGCCGGGCTAGTACTTGGATGGGAGACCGCCTGGGAATACCCGGTGCAGTAAGCTTTTCCTTATTTCGACCAGTAGGGTGTACTATTGTATCACCACTGTAGTTTGAACAGTGCTGTAGTGTGAACACAGCTCCAGTTTGGGTGTTTTTACCCCCCCAGATAACTCCCTGCCTTCTGCGTATCAACTGCAGTATTGTTTGTGTTGTCAAGTGGCGGGCGTCTCCTTTCCTCGACTTTATATACAGTGCAGAGGGCTGGTTCCTTCGCTTACGGCCATACCACGCTGAGCACGCCCGATCTCGTCCGATCTCGGAAGCTAAGCAGAGTCGGGCCGGGCTAGTACTTGGATGGGAGACCGCCTGGGAATACCCGGTGCAGTAAGCTTTTCCTTATTTCGACCAGTAGGGTGTACTATTGTATCACCACTGTAGTTTGAACAGTGCTGTAGTGTGAACACAGCTCCAGTTTGGGTGTTTTTACCCCCCCAGATAACTCCCTGCCTTCTGCGTATCAACTGCAGTATTGTTTGTGTTGTCAAGTGGCGGGCGTCTCCTTTCCTCGACTTTATATACAGTGCAGAGGGCTGGTTCCTTCGCTTACGGCCATACCACGCTGAGCACGCCCGATCTCGTCCGATCTCGGAAGCTAAGCAGAGTCGGGCCGGGCTAGTACTTGGATGGGAGACCGCCTGGGAATACCCGGTGCAGTAAGCTTTTCCTTATTTCGACCAGTAGGGTGTACTATTGTATCACCACTGTAGTTTGAACAGTGCTGTAGTGTGAACACAGCTCCAGTTTGGGTGTTTTTACCCCCCCAGATAACTCCCTGCCTTCTGCGTATCAACTGCAGTATTGTTTGTGTTGTCAAGTGGCGGGCGTCTCCTTTCTTCGACTTTATATACAGTGCAGAGGGCTGGTTCCTTCGCTTACGGCCATACCACGCTGAGCACGCCCGATCTCGTCCGATCTCGGAAGCTAAGCAGAGTCGGGCCGGGCTAGTACTTGGATGGGAGACCGCCTGGGAATACCCGGTGCAGTAAGCTTTTCCTTATTTCGACCAGTAGGGTGTACTATTGTATCACCACTGTAGTTTGAACAGTGCTGTAGTGTGAACACAGCTCCAGTTTGGGTGTTTTTACCCCCCCAGATAACTCCCTGCCTTCTGCGTATCAACTGCAGTATTGTTTGTGTTGTCAAGTGGCGGGCGTCTCCTTTCCTCGACTTTATATACAGTGCAGAGGGCTGGTTCCTTCGCTTACGGCCATACCACGCTGAGCACGCCCGATCTCGTCCGATCTCGGAAGCTAAGCAGAGTCGGGCCGGGCTAGTACTTGGATGGGAGACCGCCTGGGAATACCCGGTGCAGTAAGCTTTTCCTTATTTCGACCAGTAGGGTGTACTATTGTATCACCACTGTAGTTTGAACAGTGCTGTAGTGTGAACACAGCTCCAGTTTGGGTGTTTTTACCCCCCCAGATAACTCCCTGCCTTCTGCGTATCAACTGCAGTATTGTTTGTGTTGTCAAGTGGCGGGCGTCTCCTTTCCTCGACTTTATATACAGTGCAGAGGGCTGGTTCCTTCGCTTACGGCCATACCACGCTGAGCACGCCCGATCTCGTCCGATCTCGGAAGCTAAGCAGAGTCGGGCCGGGCTAGTACTTGGATGGGAGACCGCCTGGGAATACCCGGTGCAGTAAGCTTTTCCTTATTTCGACCAGTAGGGTGTACTATTGTATCACCACTGTAGTTTGAACAGTGCTGTAGTGTGAACACAGCTCCAGTTTGGGTGTTTTTACCCCCCCAGATAACTCCCTGCCTTCTGCGTATCAACTGCAGTATTGTTTGTGTTGTCAAGTGGCGGGCGTCTCCTTTCCTCGACTTTATATACAGTGCAGAGGGCTGGTTCCTTCGCTTACGGCCATACCACGCTGAGCACGCCCGATCTCGTCCGATCTCGGAAGCTAAGCAGAGTCGGGCCGGGCTAGTACTTGGATGGGAGACCGCCTGGGAATACCCGGTGCAGTAAGCTTTTCCTTATTTCGACCAGTAGGGTGTACTATTGTATCACCACTGTAGTTTGAACAGTGCTGTAGTGTGAACACAGCTCCAGTTTGGGTGTTTTTACCCCCCCAGATAACTCCCTGCCTTCTGCGTATCAACTGCAGTATTGTTTGTGTTGTCAAGTGGCGGGCGTCTCCTTTCCTCGACTTTATATACAGTGCAGAGGGCTGGTTCCTTCGCTTACGGCCATACCACGCTGAGCACGCCCGATCTCGTCCGATCTCGGAAGCTAAGCAGAGTCGGGCCGGGCTAGTACTTGGATGGGAGACCGCCTGGGAATACCCGGTGCAGTAAGCTTTTCCTTATTTCGACCAGTAGGGTGTACTATTGTATCACCACTGTAGTTTGAACAGTGCTGTAGTGTGAACACAGCTCCAGTTTGGGTGTTTTTACCCCCCCAGATAACTCCCTGCCTTCTGCGTATCAACTGCAGTATTGTTTGTGTTGTCAAGTGGCGGGCGTCTCCTTTCTTCGACTTTATATACAGTGCAGAGGGCTGGTTCCTTCGCTTACGGCCATACCACGCTGAGCACGCCCGATCTCGTCCGATCTCGGAAGCTAAGCAGAGTCGGGCCGGGCTAGTACTTGGATGGGAGACCGCCTGGGAATACCCGGTGCAGTAAGCTTTTCCTTATTTCGACCAGTAGGGTGTACTATTGTATCACCACTGTAGTTTGAACAGTGCTGTAGTGTGAACACAGCTCCAGTTTGGGTGTTTTTACCCCCCCAGATAACTCCCTGCCTTCTGCGTATCAACTGCAGTATTGTTTGTGTTGTCAAGTGGCGGGCGTCTCCTTTCCTCGACTTTATATACAGTGCAGAGGGCTGGTTCCTTCGCTTACGGCCATACCACGCTGAGCACGCCCGATCTCGTCCGATCTCGGAAGCTAAGCAGAGTCGGGCCGGGCTAGTACTTGGATGGGAGACCGCCTGGGAATACCCGGTGCAGTAAGCTTTTCCTTATTTCGACCAGTAGGGTGTACTATTGTATCACCACTGTAGTTTGAACAGTGCTGTAGTGTGAACACAGCTCCAGTTTGGGTGTTTTTACCCCCCCAGATAACTCCCTGCCTTCTGCGTATCAACTGCAGTATTGTTTGTGTTGTCAAGTGGCGGGCGTCTCCTTTCCTCGACTTTATATACAGTGCAGAGGGCTGGTTCCTTCGCTTACGGCCATACCACGCTGAGCACGCCCGATCTCGTCCGATCTCGGAAGCTAAGCAGAGTCGGGCCGGGCTAGTACTTGGATGGGAGACCGCCTGGGAATACCCGGTGCAGTAAGCTTTTCCTTATTTCGACCAGTAGGGTGTACTATTGTATCACCACTGTAGTTTGAACAGTGCTGTAGTGTGAACACAGCTCCAGTTTGGGTGTTTTTACCCCCCCAGATAACTCCCTGCCTTCTGCGTATCAACTGCAGTATTGTTTGTGTTGTCAAGTGGCGGGCGTCTCCTTTCCTCGACTTTATATACAGTGCAGAGGGCTGGTTCCTTCGCTTACGGCCATACCACGCTGAGCACGCCCGATCTCGTCCGATCTCGGAAGCTAAGCAGAGTCGGGCCGGGCTAGTACTTGGATGGGAGACCGCCTGGGAATACCCGGTGCAGTAAGCTTTTCCTTATTTCGACCAGTAGGGTGTACTATTGTATCACCACTGTAGTTTGAACAGTGCTGTAGTGTGAACACAGCTCCAGTTTGGGTGTTTTTACCCCCCCAGATAACTCCCTGCCTTCTGCGTATCAACTGCAGTATTGTTTGTGTTGTCAAGTGGCGGGCGTCTCCTTTCCTCGACTTTATATACAGTGCAGAGGGCTGGTTCCTTCGCTTACGGCCATACCACGCTGAGCACGCCCGATCTCGTCCGATCTCGGAAGCTAAGCAGAGTCGGGCCGGGCTAGTACTTGGATGGGAGACCGCCTGGGAATACCCGGTGCAGTAAGCTTTTCCTTATTTCGACCAGTAGGGTGTACTATTGTATCACCACTGTAGTTTGAACAGTGCTGTAGTGTGAACACAGCTCCAGTTTGGGTGTTTTTACCCCCCCAGATAACTCCCTGCCTTCTGCGTATCAACTGCAGTATTGTTTGTGTTGTCAAGTGGCGGGCGTCTCCTTTCCTCGACTTTATATACAGTGCAGAGGGCTGGTTCCTTCGCTTACGGCCATACCACGCTGAGCACGCCCGATCTCGTCCGATCTCGGAAGCTAAGCAGAGTCGGGCCGGGCTAGTACTTGGATGGGAGACCGCCTGGGAATACCCGGTGCAGTAAGCTTTTCCTTATTTCGACCAGTAGGGTGTACTATTGTATCACCACTGTAGTTTGAACAGTGCTGTAGTGTGAACACAGCTCCAGTTTGGGTGTTTTTACCCCCCCAGATAACTCCCTGCCTTCTGCGTATCAACTGCAGTATTGTTTGTGTTGTCAAGTGGCGGGCGTCTCCTTTCCTCGACTTTATATACAGTGCAGAGGGCTGGTTCCTTCGCTTACGGCCATACCACGCTGAGCACGCCCGATCTCGTCCGATCTCGGAAGCTAAGCAGAGTCGGGCCGGGCTAGTACTTGGATGGGAGACCGCCTGGGAATACCCGGTGCAGTAAGCTTTTCCTTATTTCGACCAGTAGGGTGTACTATTGTATCACCACTGTAGTTTGAACAGTGCTGTAGTGTGAACACAGCTCCAGTTTGGGTGTTTTTACCCCCCCAGATAACTCCCTGCCTTCTGCGTATCAACTGCAGTATTGTTTGTGTTGTCAAGTGGCGGGCGTCTCCTTTCCTCGACTTTATATACAGTGCAGAGGGCTGGTTCCTTCGCTTACGGCCATACCACGCTGAGCACGCCCGATCTCGTCCGATCTCGGAAGCTAAGCAGAGTCGGGCCGGGCTAGTACTTGGATGGGAGACCGCCTGGGAATACCCGGTGCAGTAAGCTTTTCCTTATTTCGACCAGTAGGGTGTACTATTGTATCACCACTGTAGTTTGAACAGTGCTGTAGTGTGAACACAGCTCCAGTTTGGGTGTTTTTACCCCCCCAGATAACTCCCTGCCTTCTGCGTATCAACTGCAGTATTGTTTGTGTTGTCAAGTGGCGGGCGTCTCCTTTCCTCGACTTTATATACAGTGCAGAGGGCTGGTTCCTTCGCTTACGGCCATACCACGCTGAGCACGCCCGATCTCGTCCGATCTCGGAAGCTAAGCAGAGTCGGGCCGGGCTAGTACTTGGATGGGAGACCGCCTGGGAATACCCGGTGCAGTAAGCTTTTCCTTATTTCGACCAGTAGGGTGTACTATTGTATCACCACTGTAGTTTGAACAGTGCTGTAGTGTGAACACAGCTCCAGTTTGGGTGTTTTTACCCCCCCAGATAACTCCCTGCCTTCTGCGTATCAACTGCAGTATTGTTTGTGTTGTCAAGTGGCGGGCGTCTCCTTTCCTCGACTTTATATACAGTGCAGAGGGCTGGTTCCTTCGCTTACGGCCATACCACGCTGAGCACGCCCGATCTCGTCCGATCTCGGAAGCTAAGCAGAGTCGGGCCGGGCTAGTACTTGGATGGGAGACCGCCTGGGAATACCCGGTGCAGTAAGCTTTTCCTTATTTCGACCAGTAGGGTGTACTATTGTATCACCACTGTAGTTTGAACAGTGCTGTAGTGTGAACACAGCTCCAGTTTGGGTGTTTTTACCCCCCCAGATAACTCCCTGCCTTCTGCGTATCAACTGCAGTATTGTTTGTGTTGTCAAGTGGCGGGCGTCTCCTTTCCTCGACTTTATATACAGTGCAGAGGGCTGGTTCCTTCGCTTACGGCCATACCACGCTGAGCACGCCCGATCTCGTCCGATCTCGGAAGCTAAGCAGAGTCGGGCCGGGCTAGTACTTGGATGGGAGACCGCCTGGGAATACCCGGTGCAGTAAGCTTTTCCTTATTTCGACCAGTAGGGTGTACTATTGTATCACCACTGTAGTTTGAACAGTGCTGTAGTGTGAACACAGCTCCAGTTTGGGTGTTTTTACCCCCCCAGATAACTCCCTGCCTTCTGCGTATCAACTGCAGTATTGTTTGTGTTGTCAAGTGGCGGGCGTCTCCTTTCCTCGACTTTATATACAGTGCAGAGGGCTGGTTCCTTCGCTTACGGCCATACCACGCTGAGCACGCCCGATCTCGTCCGATCTCGGAAGCTAAGCAGAGTCGGGCCGGGCTAGTACTTGGATGGGAGACCGCCTGGGAATACCCGGTGCAGTAAGCTTTTCCTTATTTCGACCAGTAGGGTGTACTATTGTATCACCACTGTAGTTTGAACAGTGCTGTAGTGTGAACACAGCTCCAGTTTGGGTGTTTTTACCCCCCCAGATAACTCCCTGCCTTCTGCGTATCAACTGCAGTATTGTTTGTGTTGTCAAGTGGCGGGCGTCTCCTTTCCTCGACTTTATATACAGTGCAGAGGGCTGGTTCCTTCGCTTACGGCCATACCACGCTGAGCACGCCCGATCTCGTCCGATCTCGGAAGCTAAGCAGAGTCGGGCCGGGCTAGTACTTGGATGGGAGACCGCCTGGGAATACCCGGTGCAGTAAGCTTTTCCTTATTTCGACCAGTAGGGTGTACTATTGTATCACCACTGTAGTTTGAACAGTGCTGTAGTGTGAACACAGCTCCAGTTTGGGTGTTTTTACCCCCCCAGATAACTCCCTGCCTTCTGCGTATCAACTGCAGTATTGTTTGTGTTGTCAAGTGGCGGGCGTCTCCTTTCCTCGACTTTATATACAGTGCAGAGGGCTGGTTCCTTCGCTTACGGCCATACCACGCTGAGCACGCCCGATCTCGTCCGATCTCGGAAGCTAAGCAGAGTCGGGCCGGGCTAGTACTTGGATGGGAGACCGCCTGGGAATACCCGGTGCAGTAAGCTTTTCCTTATTTCGACCAGTAGGGTGTACTATTGTATCACCACTGTAGTTTGAACAGTGCTGTAGTGTGAACACAGCTCCAGTTTGGGTGTTTTTACCCCCCCAGATAACTCCCTGCCTTCTGCGTATCAACTGCAGTATTGTTTGTGTTGTCAAGTGGCGGGCGTCTCCTTTCCTCGACTTTATATACAGTGCAGAGGGCTGGTTCCTTCGCTTACGGCCATACCACGCTGAGCACAGCCCGATCTCGTCCGATCTCGGAAGCTAAGCAGAGTCGGGCCGGGCTAGTACTTGGATGGGAGACCGCCTGGGAATACCCGGTGCAGTAAGCTTTTCCTTATTTCGACCAGTAGGGTGTACTATTGTATCACCACTGTAGTTTGAACAGTGCTGTAGTGTGAACACAGCTCCAGTTTGGGTGTTTTTACCCCCCCAGATAACTCCCTGCCTTCTGCGTATCAACTGCAGTATTGTTTGTGTTGTCAAGTGGCGGGCGTCTCCTTTCCTCGACTTTATATACAGTGCAGAGGGCTGGTTCCTTCGCTTACGGCCATACCACGCTGAGCACGCCCGATCTCGTCCGATCTCGGAAGCTAAGCAGAGTCGGGCCGGGCTAGTACTTGGATGGGAGACCGCCTGGGAATACCCGGTGCAGTAAGCTTTTCCTTATTTCGACCAGTAGGGTGTACTATTGTATCACCACTGTAGTTTGAACAGTGCTGTAGTGTGAACACAGCTCCAGTTTGGGTGTTTTTACCCCCCCAGATAACTCCCTGCCTTCTGCGTATCAACTGCAGTATTGTTTGTGTTGTCAAGTGGCGGGCGTCTCCTTTCCTCGACTTTATATACAGTGCAGAGGGCTGGTTCCTTCGCTTACGGCCATACCACGCTGAGCACGCCCGATCTCGTCCGATCTCGGAAGCTAAGCAGAGTCGGGCCGGGCTAGTACTTGGATGGGAGACCGCCTGGGAATACCCGGTGCAGTAAGCTTTTCCTTATTTCGACCAGTAGGGTGTACTATTGTATCACCACTGTAGTTTGAACAGTGCTGTAGTGTGAACACAGCTCCAGTTTGGGTGTTTTTACCCCCCCAGATAACTCCCTGCCTTCTGCGTATCAACTGCAGTATTGTTTGTGTTGTCAAGTGGCGGGCGTCTCCTTTCCTCGACTTTATATACAGTGCAGAGGGCTGGTTCCTTCGCTTACGGCCATACCACGCTGAGCACGCCCGATCTCGTCCGATCTCGGAAGCTAAGCAGAGTCGGGCCGGGCTAGTACTTGGATGGGAGACCGCCTGGGAATACCCGGTGCAGTAAGCTTTTCCTTATTTCGACCAGTAGGGTGTACTATTGTATCACCACTGTAGTTTGAACAGTGCTGTAGTGTGAACACAGCTCCAGTTTGGGTGTTTTTACCCCCCCAGATAACTCCCTGCCTTCTGCGTATCAACTGCAGTATTGTTTGTGTTGTCAAGTGGCGGGCGTCTCCTTTCCTCGACTTTATATACAGTGCAGAGGGCTGGTTCCTTCGCTTACGGCCATACCACGCTGAGCACGCCCGATCTCGTCCGATCTCGGAAGCTAAGCAGAGTCGGGCCGGGCTAGTACTTGGATGGGAGACCGCCTGGGAATACCCGGTGCAGTAAGCTTTTCCTTATTTCGACCAGTAGGGTGTACTATTGTATCACCACTGTAGTTTGAACAGTGCTGTAGTGTGAACACAGCTCCAGTTTGGGTGTTTTTACCCCCCCAGATAACTCCCTGCCTTCTGCGTATCAACTGCAGTATTGTTTGTGTTGTCAAGTGGCGGGCGTCTCCTTTCCTCGACTTTATATACAGTGCAGAGGGCTGGTTCCTTCGCTTACGGCCATACCACGCTGAGCACGCCCGATCTCGTCCGATCTCGGAAGCTAAGCAGAGTCGGGCCGGGCTAGTACTTGGATGGGAGACCGCCTGGGAATACCCGGTGCAGTAAGCTTTTCCTTATTTCGACCAGTAGGGTGTACTATTGTATCACCACTGTAGTTTGAACAGTGCTGTAGTGTGAACACAGCTCCAGTTTGGGTGTTTTTACCCCCCCAGATAACTCCCTGCCTTCTGCGTATCAACTGCAGTATTGTTTGTGTTGTCAAGTGGCGGGCGTCTCCTTTCCTCGACTTTATATACAGTGCAGAGGGCTGGTTCCTTCGCTTACGGCCATACCACGCTGAGCACGCCCGATCTCGTCCGATCTCGGAAGCTAAGCAGAGTCGGGCCGGGCTAGTACTTGGATGGGAGACCGCCTGGGAATACCCGGTGCAGTAAGCTTTTCCTTATTTCGACCAGTAGGGTGTACTATTGTATCACCACTGTAGTTTGAACAGTGCTGTAGTGTGAACACAGCTCCAGTTTGGGTGTTTTTACCCCCCCAGATAACTCCCTGCCTTCTGCGTATCAACTGCAGTATTGTTTGTGTTGTCAAGTGGCGGGCGTCTCCTTTCCTCGACTTTATATACAGTGCAGAGGGCTGGTTCCTTCGCTTACGGCCATACCACGCTGAGCACGCCCGATCTCGTCCGATCTCGGAAGCTAAGCAGAGTCGGGCCGGGCTAGTACTTGGATGGGAGACCGCCTGGGAATACCCGGTGCAGTAAGCTTTTCCTTATTTCGACCAGTAGGGTGTACTATTGTATCACCACTGTAGTTTGAACAGTGCTGTAGTGTGAACACAGCTCCAGTTTGGGTGTTTTTACCCCCCCAGATAACTCCCTGCCTTCTGCGTATCAACTGCAGTATTGTTTGTGTTGTCAAGTGGCGGGCGTCTCCTTTCCTCGACTTTATATACAGTGCAGAGGGCTGGTTCCTTCGCTTACGGCCATACCACGCTGAGCACGCCCGATCTCGTCCGATCTCGGAAGCTAAGCAGAGTCGGGCCGGGCTAGTACTTGGATGGGAGACCGCCTGGGAATACCCGGTGCAGTAAGCTTTTCCTTATTTCGACCAGTAGGGTGTACTATTGTATCACCACTGTAGTTTGAACAGTGCTGTAGTGTGAACACAGCTCCAGTTTGGGTGTTTTTACCCCCCCAGATAACTCCCTGCCTTCTGCGTATCAACTGCAGTATTGTTTGTGTTGTCAAGTGGCGGGCGTCTCCTTTCCTCGACTTTATATACAGTGCAGAGGGCTGGTTCCTTCGCTTACGGCCATACCACGCTGAGCACGCCCGATCTCGTCCGATCTCGGAAGCTAAGCAGAGTCGGGCCGGGCTAGTACTTGGATGGGAGACCGCCTGGGAATACCCGGTGCAGTAAGCTTTTCCTTATTTCGACCAGTAGGGTGTACTATTGTATCACCACTGTAGTTTGAACAGTGCTGTAGTGTGAACACAGCTCCAGTTTGGGTGTTTTTACCCCCCCAGATAACTCCCTGCCTTCTGCGTATCAACTGCAGTATTGTTTGTGTTGTCAAGTGGCGGGCGTCTCCTTTCCTCGACTTTATATACAGTGCAGAGGGCTGGTTCCTTCGCTTACGGCCATACCACGCTGAGCACGCCCGATCTCGTCCGATCTCGGAAGCTAAGCAGAGTCGGGCCGGGCTAGTACTTGGATGGGAGACCGCCTGGGAATACCCGGTGCAGTAAGCTTTTCCTTATTTCGACCAGTAAGGGTGTACTATTGTATCACCACTGTAGTTTGAACAGTGCTGTAGTGTGAACACAGCTCCAGTTTGGGTGTTTTTTCCCCCCCAGATAACTCCCTGCCTTCTGCGTATCAACTGCAGTATTGTTTGTGTTGTCAAGTGGCGGGCGTCTCCTTTCCTCGACTTTATATACAGTGCAGAGGGCTGGTTCCTTCGCTTACGGCCATACCACGCTGAGCACGCCCGATCTCGTCCGATCTCGGAAGCTAAGCAGAGTCGGGCCGGGCTAGTACTTGGATGGGAGACCGCCTGGGAATACCCGGTGCAGTAAGCTTTTCCTTATTTCGACCAGTAGGGTGTACTATTGTATCACCACTGTAGTTTGAACAGTGCTGTAGTGTGAACACAGCTCCAGTTTGGGTGTTTTTTCCCCCCCAGATAACTCCCTGCCTTCTGCGTATCAACTGCAGTATTGTTTGTGTTGTCAAGTGGCGGGCGTCTCCTTTCCTCGACTTTATATACAGTGCAGAGGGCTGGTTCCTTCGCTTACGGCCATACCACGCTGAGCACGCCCGATCTCGTCCGATCTCGGAAGCTAAGCAGAGTCGGGCCGGGCTAGTACTTGGATGGGAGACCGCCTGGGAATACCCGGTGCAGTAAGCTTTTCCTTATTTCGACCAGTAGGGTGTACTATTGTATCACCACTGTAGTTTGAACAGTGCTGTAGTGTGAACACAGCTCCAGTTTGGGTGTTTTTTCCCCCCCAGATAACTCCCTGCCTTCTGCGTATCAACTGCAGTATTGTTTGTGTTGTCAAGTGGCGGGCGTCTCCTTTCCTCGACTTTATATACAGTGCAGAGGGCTGGTTCCTTCGCTTACGGCCATACCACGCTGAGCACGCCCGATCTCGTCCGATCTCGGAAGCTAAGCAGAGTCGGGCGGGGCTAGTACTTGGATGGGAGACCGCCTGGGAATACCCGGTGCAGTAAGCTTTTCCTTATTTCGACCAGTAGGGTGTACTATTGTATCACCACTGTAGTTTGAACAGTGCTGTAGTGTGAACACAGCTCCAGTTTGGGTGTTTTTTCCCCCCCAGATAACTCCCTGCCTTCTGCGTATCAACTGCAGTATTGTTTGTGTTGTCAAGTGGCGGGCGTCTCCTTTCCTCGACTTTATATACAGTGCAGAGGGCTGGTTCCTTCGCTTACGGCCATACCACGCTGAGCACGCCCGATCTCGTCCGATCTCGGAAGCTAAGCAGAGTCGGGCGGGGCTAGTACTTGGATGGGAGACCGCCTGGGAATACCCGGTGCAGTAAGCTTTTCCTTATTTCGACCAGTAGGGTGTACTATTGTATCACCACTGTAGTTTGAACAGTGCTGTAGTGTGAACACAGCTCCAGTTTGGGTGTTTTTTCCCCCCCAGATAACTCCCTGCCTTCTGCGTATCAACTGCAGTATTGTTTGTGTTGTCAAGTGGCGGGCGTCTCCTTTCCTCGACTTTATATACAGTGCAGAGGGCTGGTTCCTTCGCTTACGGCCATACCACGCTGAGCATGCCCGATCTCGTCCGATCTCGGAAGCTAAGCAGAGTCGGGCCGGGCTAGTACTTGGATGGGAGACCGCCTGGGAATACCCGGTGCAGTAAGCTTTTCCTTATTTCGACCAGTAGGGTGTACTATTGTATCACCACTGTAGTTTGAACAGTGCTGTAGTGTGAACACAGCTCCAGTTTGGGTGTTTTTACCCCCCCAGATAACTCCCTGCCTTCTGCGTATCAACTGCAGTATTGTTTGTGTTGTCAAGTGGCGGGCGTCTCCTTTCCTCGACTTTATATACAGTGCAGAGGGCTGGTTCCTTCGCTTACGGCCATACCACGCTGAGCACGCCCGATCTCGTCCGATCTCGGAAGCTAAGCAGAGTCGGGCCGGGCTAGTACTTGGATGGGAGACCGCCTGGGAATACCCGGTGCAGTAAGCTTTTCCTTATTTCGACCAGTAGGGTGTACTATTGTATCACCACTGTAGTTTGAACAGTGCTGTAGTGTGAACACAGCTCCAGTTTGGGTGTTTTTACCCCCCCAGATAACTCCCTGCCTTCTGCGTATCAACTGCAGTATTGTTTGTGTTGTCAAGTGGCGGGCGTCTCCTTTCCTCGACTTTATATACAGTGCAGAGGGCTGGTTCCTTCGCTTACGGCCATACCACGCTGAGCACGCCCGATCTCGTCCGATCTCGGAAGCTAAGCAGAGTCGGGCCGGGCTAGTACTTGGATGGGAGACCGCCTGGGAATACCCGGTGCAGTAAGCTTTTCCTTATTTCGACCAGTAGGGTGTACTATTGTATCACCACTGTAGTTTGAACAGTGCTGTAGTGTGAACACAGCTCCAGTTTGGGTGTTTTTACCCCCCCAGATAACTCCCTGCCTTCTGCGTATCAACTGCAGTATTGTTTGTGTTGTCAAGTGGCGGGCGTCTCCTTTCCTCGACTTTATATACAGTGCAGAGGGCTGGTTCCTTCGCTTACGGCCATACCATGCTGAGCACGCCCGATCTCGTCCGATCTCGGAAGCTAAGCAGAGTCGGGCCGGGCTAGTACTTGGATGGGAGACCGCCTGGGAATACCCGGTGCAGTAAGCTTTTCCTTATTTCGACCAGTAGGGTGTACTATTGTATCACCACTGTAGTTTGAACAGTGCTGTAGTGTGAACACAGCTCCAGTTTGGGTGTTTTTACCCCCCCAGATAACTCCCTGCCTTCTGCGTATCAACTGCAGTATTGTTTGTGTTGTCAAGTGGCGGGCGTCTCCTTTCCTCGACTTTATATACAGTGCAGAGGGCTGGTTCCTTCGCTTACGGCCATACCACGCTGAGCACGCCCGATCTCGTCCGATCTCGGAAGCTAAGCAGAGTCGGGCCGGGCTAGTACTTGGATGGGAGACCGCCTGGGAATACCCGGTGCAGTAAGCTTTTCCTTATTTCGACCAGTAGGGTGTACTATTGTATCACCACTGTAGTTTGAACAGTGCTGTAGTGTGAACACAGCTCCAGTTTGGGTGTTTTTTCCCCCCCAGATAACTCCCTGCCTTCTGCGTATCAACTGCAGTATTGTTTGTGTTGTCAAGTGGCGGGCGTCTCCTTTCCTCGACTTTATATACAGTGCAGAGGGCTGGTTCTTTCGCTTACGGCCATACCACGCTGAGCACGCCCGATCTCGTCCGATCTCGGAAGCTAAGCAGAGTCGGGCCGGGCTAGTACTTGGATGGGAGACCGCCTGGGGATACCCGGTGCAGTAAGCTTTTCCTTATTTCGACCAGTAGGGTGTACTATTGTATCACCACTGTAGTTTGAACAGTGCTGTAGTGTGAACACAGCTCCAGTTTGGGTGTTTTTTCCCCCCCAGATAACTCCCTGCCTTCTGCGTATCAACTGCAGTATTGTTTGTGTTGTCAAGTGGCGGGCGTCTCCTTTCCTCGACTTTATATAGAGTGCAGAGGGCTGGTTCCTTCGCTTACGGCCATACCACGCTGAGCACGCCCGATCTCGTCCGATCTCGGAAGCTAAGCAGAGTCGGGCAGGGCTAGTACTTGGATGGGAGACCGCCTGGGAATACCCGGTGCAGTAAGCTTTTCCTTATTTCGACCAGTAGGGTGTACTATTGTATCACCACTGTAGTTTGAACAGTGCTGTAGTGTGAACACAGCTCCAGTTTGGGTGTTTTTTCCCCCCCAGATAACTCCCTGCCTTCTGCGTATCAACTGCAGTATTGTTTGTGTTGTCAAGTGGCGGGCGTCTCCTTTCCTCGACTTTATATACAGTGCAGAGGGCTGGTTCCTTCGCTTACGGCCATACCACGCTGAGCACGCCCGATCTCGTCCGATCTCGGAAGCTAAGCAGAGTCGGGCCGGGCTAGTACTTGGATGGGAGACCGCCTGGGAATACCCGGTGCAGTAAGCTTTTCCTTATTTCGACCAGTAGGGTGTACTATTGTATCACCACTGTAGTTTGAACAGTGCTGTAGTGTGAACACAGCTCCAGTTTGGGTGTTTTTTCCCCCCCAGATAACTCCCTGCCTTCTGCGTATCAACTGCAGTATTGTTTGTGTTGTCAAGTGGCGGGCGTCTCCTTTCCTCGACTTTATATACAGTGCAGAGGGCTGGTTCCTTCGCTTACGGCCATACCACGCTGAGCACGCCCGATCTCGTCCGATCTCGGAAGCTAAGCAGAGTCGGGCCGGGCTAGTACTTGGATGGGAGACCGCCTGGGAATACCCGGTGCAGTAAGCTTTTCCTTATTTCGACCAGTAGGGTGTACTATTGTATCACCACTGTAGTTTGAACAGTGCTGTAGTGTGAACACAGCTCCAGTTTGGGTGTTTTTTCCCCCCCAGATAACTCCCTGCCTTCTGCGTATCAACTGCAGTATTGTTTGTGTTGTCAAGTGGCGGGCGTCTCCTTTCCTCGACTTTATATACAGTGCAGAGGGCTGGTTCCTTCGCTTACGGCCATACCACGCTGAGCACGCCCGATCTCGTCCGATCTCGGAAGCTAAGCAGAGTCGGGCCGGGCTAGTACTTGGATGGGAGACCGCCTGGGAATACCCGGTGCAGTAAGCTTTTCCTTATTTCGACCAGTAGGGTGTACTATTGTATCACCACTGTAGTTTGAACAGTGCTGTAGTGTGAACACAGCTCCAGTTTGGGTGTTTTTTCCCCCCCAGATAACTCCCTGCCTTCTGCGTATCAACTGCAGTATTGTTTGTGTTGTCAAGTGGCGGGCGTCTCCTTTCCTCGACTTTATATACAGTGCAGAGGGCTGGTTCCTTCGCTTACGGCCATACCACGCTGAGCACGCCCGATCTCGTCCGATCTCGGAAGCTAAGCAGAGTCGGGCGGGGCTAGTACTTGGATGGGAGACCGCCTGGGAATACCCGGTGCAGTAAGCTTTTCCTTATTTCGACCAGTAGGGTGTACTATTGTATCACCACTGTAGTTTGAACAGTGCTGTAGTGTGAACACAGCTCCAGTTTGGGTGTTTTTTCCCCCCCAGATAACTCCCTGCCTTCTGCGTATCAACTGCAGTATTGTTTGTGTTGTCAAGTGGCGGGCGTCTCCTTTCCTCGACTTTATATACAGTGCAGAGGGCTGGTTCCTTCGCTTACGGCCATACCACGCTGAGCACGCCCGATCTCGTCCGATCTCGGAAGCTAAGCAGAGTCGGGCGGGGCTAGTACTTGGATGGGAGACCGCCTGGGAATACCCGGTGCAGTAAGCTTTTCCTTATTTCGACCAGTAGGGTGTACTATTGTATCACCACTGTAGTTTGAACAGTGCTGTAGTGTGAACACAGCTCCAGTTTGGGTGTTTTTTCCCCCCCAGATAACTCCCTGCCTTCTGCGTATCAACTGCAGTATTGTTTGTGTTGTCAAGTGGCGGGCGTCTCCTTTCCTCGACTTTATATACAGTGCAGAGGGCTGGTTCCTTCGCTTACGGCCATACCACGCTGAGCATGCCCGATCTCGTCCGATCTCGGAAGCTAAGCAGAGTCGGGCCGGGCTAGTACTTGGATGGGAGACCGCCTGGGAATACCCGGTGCAGTAAGCTTTTCCTTATTTCGACCAGTAGGGTGTACTATTGTATCACCACTGTAGTTTGAACAGTGCTGTAGTGTGAACACAGCTCCAGTTTGGGTGTTTTTACCCCCCCAGATAACTCCCTGCCTTCTGCGTATCAACTGCAGTATTGTTTGTGTTGTCAAGTGGCGGGCGTCTCCTTTCCTCGACTTTATATACAGTGCAGAGGGCTGGTTCCTTCGCTTACGGCCATACCACGCTGAGCACGCCCGATCTCGTCCGATCTCGGAAGCTAAGCAGAGTCGGGCCGGGCTAGTACTTGGATGGGAGACCGCCTGGGAATACCCGGTGCAGTAAGCTTTTCCTTATTTCGACCAGTAGGGTGTACTATTGTATCACCACTGTAGTTTGAACAGTGCTGTAGTGTGAACACAGCTCCAGTTTGGGTGTTTTTACCCCCCCAGATAACTCCCTGCCTTCTGCGTATCAACTGCAGTATTGTTTGTGTTGTCAAGTGGCGGGCGTCTCCTTTCCTCGACTTTATATACAGTGCAGAGGGCTGGTTCCTTCGCTTACGGCCATACCACGCTGAGCACGCCCGATCTCGTCCGATCTCGGAAGCTAAGCAGAGTCGGGCCGGGCTAGTACTTGGATGGGAGACCGCCTGGGAATACCCGGTGCAGTAAGCTTTTCCTTATTTCGACCAGTAGGGTGTACTATTGTATCACCACTGTAGTTTGAACAGTGCTGTAGTGTGAACACAGCTCCAGTTTGGGTGTTTTTACCCCCCCAGATAACTCCCTGCCTTCTGCGTATCAACTGCAGTATTGTTTGTGTTGTCAAGTGGCGGGCGTCTCCTTTCCTCGACTTTATATACAGTGCAGAGGGCTGGTTCCTTCGCTTACGGCCATACCACGCTGAGCACGCCCGATCTCGTCCGATCTCGGAAGCTAAGCAGAGTCGGGCCGGGCTAGTACTTGGATGGGAGACCGCCTGGGAATACCCGGTGCAGTAAGCTTTTCCTTATTTCGACCAGTAGGGTGTACTATTGTATCACCACTGTAGTTTGAACAGTGCTGTAGTGTGAACACAGCTCCAGTTTGGGTGTTTTTACCCCCCCAGATAACTCCCTGCCTTCTGCGTATCAACTGCAGTATTGTTTGTGTTGTCAAGTGGCGGGCGTCTCCTTTCCTCGACTTTATATACAGTGCAGAGGGCTGGTTCCTTCGCTTACGGCCATACCACGCTGAGCACGCCCGATCTCGTCCGATCTCGGAAGCTAAGCAGAGTCGGGCCGGGCTAGTACTTGGATGGGAGACCGCCTGGGAATACCCGGTGCAGTAAGCTTTTCCTTATTTCGACCAGTAGGGTGTACTATTGTATCACCACTGTAGTTTGAACAGTGCTGTAGTGTGAACACAGCTCCAGTTTGGGTGTTTTTACCCCCCCAGATAACTCCCTGCCTTCTGCGTATCAACTGCAGTATTGTTTGTGTTGTCAAGTGGCGGGCGTCTCCTTTCCTCGACTTTATATACAGTGCAGAGGGCTGGTTCCTTCGCTTACGGCCATACCACGCTGAGCACGCCCGATCTCGTCCGATCTCGGAAGCTAAGCAGAGTCGGGCCGGGCTAGTACTTGGATGGGAGACCGCCTGGGAATACCCGGTGCAGTAAGCTTTTCCTTATTTCGACCAGTAGGGTGTACTATTGTATCACCACTGTAGTTTGAACAGTGCTGTAGTGTGAACACAGCTCCAGTTTGGGTGTTTTTACCCCCCCAGATAACTCCCTGCCTTCTGCGTATCAACTGCAGTATTGTTTGTGTTGTCAAGTGGCGGGCGTCTCCTTTCCTCGACTTTATATACAGTGCAGAGGGCTGGTTCCTTCGCTTACGGCCATACCACGCTGAGCACGCCCGATCTCGTCCGATCTCGGAAGCTAAGCAGAGTCGGGCCGGGCTAGTACTTGGATGGGAGACCGCCTGGGAATACCCGGTGCAGTAAGCTTTTCCTTATTTCGACCAGTAGGGTGTACTATTGTATCACCACTGTAGTTTGAACAGTGCTGTAGTGTGAACACAGCTCCAGTTTGGGTGTTTTTACCCCCCCAGATAACTCCCTGCCTTCTGCGTATCAACTGCAGTATTGTTTGTGTTGTCAAGTGGCGGGCGTCTCCTTTCCTCGACTTTATATACAGTGCAGAGGGCTGGTTCCTTCGCTTACGGCCATACCACGCTGAGCACGCCCGATCTCGTCCGATCTCGGAAGCTAAGCAGAGTCGGGCCGGGCTAGTACTTGGATGGGAGACCGCCTGGGAATACCCGGTGCAGTAAGCTTTTCCTTATTTCGACCAGTAGGGTGTACTATTGTATCACCACTGTAGTTTGAACAGTGCTGTAGTGTGAACACAGCTCCAGTTTGGGTGTTTTTACCCCCCCAGATAACTCCCTGCCTTCTGCGTATCAACTGCAGTATTGTTTGTGTTGTCAAGTGGCGGGCGTCTCCTTTCCTCGACTTTATATACAGTGCAGAGGGCTGGTTCCTTCGCTTACGGCCATACCACGCTGAGCACGCCCGATCTCGTCCGATCTCGGAAGCTAAGCAGAGTCGGGCCGGGCTAGTACTTGGATGGGAGACCGCCTGGGAATACCCGGTGCAGTAAGCTTTTCCTTATTTCGACCAGTAGGGTGTACTATTGTATCACCACTGTAGTTTGAACAGTGCTGTAGTGTGAACACAGCTCCAGTTTGGGTGTTTTTACCCCCCCAGATAACTCCCTGCCTTCTGCGTATCAACTGCAGTATTGTTTGTGTTGTCAAGTGGCGGGCGTCTCCTTTCCTCGACTTTATATACAGTGCAGAGGGCTGGTTCCTTCGCTTACGGCCATACCACGCTGAGCACGCCCGATCTCGTCCGATCTCGGAAGCTAAGCAGAGTCGGGCCGGGCTAGTACTTGGATGGGAGACCGCCTGGGAATACCCGGTGCAGTAAGCTTTTCCTTATTTCGACCAGTAGGGTGTACTATTGTATCACCACTGTAGTTTGAACAGTGCTGTAGTGTGAACACAGCTCCAGTTTGGGTGTTTTTACCCCCCCAGATAACTCCCTGCCTTCTGCGTATCAACTGCAGTATTGTTTGTGTTGTCAAGTGGCGGGCGTCTCCTTTCCTCGACTTTATATACAGTGCAGAGGGCTGGTTCCTTCGCTTACGGCCATACCACGCTGAGCACGCCCGATCTCGTCCGATCTCGGAAGCTAAGCAGAGTCGGGCCGGGCTAGTACTTGGATGGGAGACCGCCTGGGAATACCCGGTGCAGTAAGCTTTTCCTTATTTCGACCAGTAGGGTGTACTATTGTATCACCACTGTAGTTTGAACAGTGCTGTAGTGTGAACACAGCTCCAGTTTGGGTGTTTTTACCCCCCCAGATAACTCCCTGCCTTCTGCGTATCAACTGCAGTATTGTTTGTGTTGTCAAGTGGCGGGCGTCTCCTTTCCTCGACTTTATATACAGTGCAGAGGGCTGGTTCCTTCGCTTACGGCCATACCACGCTGAGCACGCCCGATCTCGTCCGATCTCGGAAGCTAAGCAGAGTCGGGCCGGGCTAGTACTTGGATGGGAGACCGCCTGGGAATACCCGGTGCAGTAAGCTTTTCCTTATTTCGACCAGTAGGGTGTACTATTGTATCACCACTGTAGTTTGAACAGTGCTGTAGTGTGAACACAGCTCCAGTTTGGGTGTTTTTACCCCCCCAGATAACTCCCTGCCTTCTGCGTATCAACTGCAGTATTGTTTGTGTTGTCAAGTGGCGGGCGTCTCCTTTCCTCGACTTTATATACAGTGCAGAGGGCTGGTTCCTTCGCTTACGGCCATACCACGCTGAGCACGCCCGATCTCGTCCGATCTCGGAAGCTAAGCAGAGTCGGGCCGGGCTAGTACTTGGATGGGAGACCGCCTGGGAATACCCGGTGCAGTAAGCTTTTCCTTATTTCGACCAGTAGGGTGTACTATTGTATCACCACTGTAGTTTGAACAGTGCTGTAGTGTGAACACAGCTCCAGTTTGGGTGTTTTTACCCCCCCAGATAACTCCCTGCCTTCTGCGTATCAACTGCAGTATTGTTTGTGTTGTCAAGTGGCGGGCGTCTCCTTTCCTCGACTTTATATACAGTGCAGAGGGCTGGTTCCTTCGCTTACGGCCATACCACGCTGAGCACGCCCGATCTCGTCCGATCTCGGAAGCTAAGCAGAGTCGGGCCGGGCTAGTACTTGGATGGGAGACCGCCTGGGAATACCCGGTGCAGTAAGCTTTTCCTTATTTCGACCAGTAGGGTGTACTATTGTATCACCACTGTAGTTTGAACAGTGCTGTAGTGTGAACACAGCTCCAGTTTGGGTGTTTTTACCCCCCCAGATAACTCCCTGCCTTCTGCGTATCAACTGCAGTATTGTTTGTGTTGTCAAGTGGCGGGCGTCTCCTTTCCTCGACTTTATATACAGTGCAGAGGGCTGGTTCCTTCGCTTACGGCCATACCACGCTGAGCACGCCCGATCTCGTCCGATCTCGGAAGCTAAGCAGAGTCGGGCCGGGCTAGTACTTGGATGGGAGACCACCTGGGAATACCCGGTGCAGTAAGCTTTTCCTTATTTCGACCAGTAGGGTGTACTATTGTATCACCACTGTAGTTTGAACAGTGCTGTAGTGTGAACACAGCTCCAGTTTGGGTGTTTTTACCCCCCCAGATAACTCCCTGCCTTCTGCGTATCAACTGCAGTATTGTTTGTGTTGTCAAGTGGCGGGCGTCTCCTTTCCTCGACTTTATATACAGTGCAGAGGGCTGGTTCCTTCGCTTACGGCCATACCACGCTGAGCACGCCCGATCTCGTCCGATCTCGGAAGCTAAGCAGAGTCGGGCCGGGCTAGTACTTGGATGGGAGACCACCTGGGAATACCCGGTGCAGTAAGCTTTTCCTTATTTCGACCAGTAGGGTGTACTATTGTATCACCACTGTAGTTTGAACAGTGCTGTAGTGTGAACACAGCTCCAGTTTGGGTGTTTTTACCCCCCCAGATAACTCCCTGCCTTCTGCGTATCAACTGCAGTATTGTTTGTGTTGTCAAGTGGCGGGCGTCTCCTTTCCTCGACTTTATATACAGTGCAGAGGGCTGGTTCCTTCGCTTACGGCCATACCACGCTGAGCACGCCCGATCTCGTCCGATCTCGGAAGCT
Organism: Argentina silus; assembly: GCF_951799395.1. Classification (NCBI taxonomy): domain Eukaryota; kingdom Metazoa; phylum Chordata; class Actinopteri; order Argentiniformes; family Argentinidae; genus Argentina; species Argentina silus. Next base: position 42,963,982 of record NC_139654.1, read on the forward strand.
AAGCAGAGTCGGGCCGGGCTAGTACTTGGATGGGAGACCGCCTGGGAATACCCGGTGCAGTAAGCTTTTCCTTATTTCGACCAGTAGGGTGTACTATTGTATCACCACTGTAGTTTGAACAGTGCTGTAGTGTGAACACAGCTCCAGTTTGGGTGTTTTTACCCCCCCAGATAACTCCCTGCCTTCTGCGTATCAACTGCAGTATTGTTTGTGTTGTCAAGTGGCGGGCGTCTCCTTTCCTCGACTTTATATACAGTGCAGAGGGCTGGTTCCTTCGCTTACGGCCATACCACGCTGAGCACGCCCGATCTCGTCCGATCTCGGAAGCTAAGCAGAGTCGGGCCGGGCTAGTACTTGGATGGGAGACCGCCTGGGAATACCCGGTGCAGTAAGCTTTTCCTTATTTCGACCAGTAGGGTGTACTATTGTATCACCACTGTAGTTTGAACAGTGCTGTAGTGTGAACACAGCTCCAGTTTGGGTGTTTTTACCCCCCCAGATAACTCCCTGCCTTCTGCGTATCAACTGCAGTATTGTTTGTGTTGTCAAGTGGCGGGCGTCTCCTTTCCTCGACTTTATATACAGTGCAGAGGGCTGGTTCCTTCGCTTACGGCCATACCACGCTGAGCACGCCCGATCTCGTCCGATCTCGGAAGCTAAGCAGAGTCGGGCCGGGCTAGTACTTGGATGGGAGACCGCCTGGGAATACCCGGTGCAGTAAGCTTTTCCTTATTTCGACCAGTAGGGTGTACTATTGTATCACCACTGTAGTTTGAACAGTGCTGTAGTGTGAACACAGCTCCAGTTTGGGTGTTTTTACCCCCCCAGATAACTCCCTGCCTTCTGCGTATCAACTGCAGTATTGTTTGTGTTGTCAAGTGGCGGGCGTCTCCTTTCCTCGACTTTATATACAGTGCAGAGGGCTGGTTCCTTCGCTTACGGCCATACCACGCTGAGCACGCCCGATCTCGTCCGATCTCGGAAGCTAAGCAGAGTCGGGCCGGGCTAGTACTTGGATGGGAGACCGCCTGGGAATACCCGGTGCAGTAAGCTTTTCCTTATTTCGACCAGTAGGGTGTACTATTGTATCACCACTGTAGTTTGAACAGTGCTGTAGTGTGAACACAGCTCCAGTTTGGGTGTTTTTACCCCCCCAGATAACTCCCTGCCTTCTGCGTATCAACTGCAGTATTGTTTGTGTTGTCAAGTGGCGGGCGTCTCCTTTCCTCGACTTTATATACAGTGCAGAGGGCTGGTTCCTTCGCTTACGGCCATACCACGCTGAGCACGCCCGATCTCGTCCGATCTCGGAAGCTAAGCAGAGTCGGGCCGGGCTAGTACTTGGATGGGAGACCGCCTGGGAATACCCGGTGCAGTAAGCTTTTCCTTATTTCGACCAGTAGGGTGTACTATTGTATCACCACTGTAGTTTGAACAGTGCTGTAGTGTGAACACAGCTCCAGTTTGGGTGTTTTTACCCCCCCAGATAACTCCCTGCCTTCTGCGTATCAACTGCAGTATTGTTTGTGTTGTCAAGTGGCGGGCGTCTCCTTTCCTCGACTTTATATACAGTGCAGAGGGCTGGTTCCTTCGCTTACGGCCATACCACGCTGAGCACGCCCGATCTCGTCCGATCTCGGAAGCTAAGCAGAGTTGGGCCGGGCTAGTACTTGGATGGGAGACCGCCTGGGAATACCCGGTGCAGTAAGCTTTTCCTTATTTCGACCAGTAGGGTGTACTATTGTATCACCACTGTAGTTTGAACAGTGCTGTAGTGTGAACACAGCTCCAGTTTGGGTGTTTTTACCCCCCCAGATAACTCCCTGCCTTCTGCGTATCAACTGCAGTATTGTTTGTGTTGTCAAGTGGCGGGCGTCTCCTTTCCTCGACTTTATATACAGTGCAGAGGGCTGGTTCCTTCGCTTACGGCCATACCACGCTGAGCACGCCCGATCTCGTCCGATCTCGGAAGCTAAGCAGAGTCGGGCCGGGCTAGTACTTGGATGGGAGACCGCCTGGGAATACCCGGTGCAGTAAGCTTTTCCTTATTTCGACCAGTAGGGTGTACTATTGTATCACCACTGTAGTTTGAACAGTGCTGTAGTGTGAACACAGCTCCAGTTTGGGTGTTTTTACCCCCCCAGATAACTCCCTGCCTTCTGCGTATCAACTGCAGTATTGTTTGTGTTGTCAAGTGGCGGGCGTCTCCTTTCCTCGACTTTATATACAGTGCAGAGGGCTGGTTCCTTCGCTTACGGCCATACCACGCTGAGCACGCCCGATCTCGTCCGATCTCGGAAGCTAAGCAGAGTCGGGCCGGGCTAGTACTTGGATGGGAGACCGCCTGGGAATACCCGGTGCAGTAAGCTTTTCCTTATTTCGACCAGTAGGGTGTACTATTGTATCACCACTGTAGTTTGAACAGTGCTGTAGTGTGAACACAGCTCCAGTTTGGGTGTTTTTACCCCCCCAGATAACTCCCTGCCTTCTGCGTATCAACTGCAGTATTGTTTGTGTTGTCAAGTGGCGGGCGTCTCCTTTCCTCGACTTTATATACAGTGCAGAGGGCTGGTTCCTTCGCTTACGGCCATACCACGCTGAGCACGCCCGATCTCGTCCGATCTCGGAAGCTAAGCAGAGTCGGGCCGGGCTAGTACTTGGATGGGAGACCGCCTGGGAATACCCGGTGCAGTAAGCTTTTCCTTATTTCGACCAGTAGGGTGTACTATTGTATCACCACTGTAGTTTGAACAGTGCTGTAGTGTGAACACAGCTCCAGTTTGGGTGTTTTTACCCCCCCAGATAACTCCCTGCCTTCTGCGTATCAACTGCAGTATTGTTTGTGTTGTCAAGTGGCGGGCGTCTCCTTTCCTCGACTTTATATACAGTGCAGAGGGCTGGTTCCTTCGCTTACGGCCATACCACGCTGAGCACGCCCGATCTCGTCCGATCTCGGAAGCTAAGCAGAGTCGGGCCGGGCTAGTACTTGGATGGGAGACCGCCTGGGAATACCCGGTGCAGTAAGCTTTTCCTTATTTCGACCAGTAGGGTGTACTATTGTATCACCACTGTAGTTTGAACAGTGCTGTAGTGTGAACACAGCTCCAGTTTGGGTGTTTTTACCCCCCCAGATAACTCCCTGCCTTCTGCGTATCAACTGCAGTATTGTTTGTGTTGTCAAGTGGCGGGCGTCTCCTTTCCTCGACTTTATATACAGTGCACAGGGCTGGTTCCTTCGCTTACGGCCATACCACCCTGAACACGTCACAGTGCAAAGGATTCTGGGAAGTCGAGAGCGTTTGGAAGCGGGAGAATTTGAAACAGCGTTTGTGGAGATTAGTGTTTTCTGTTTGTTTTTGTAGTAAATATACGTAGATGAAAAAAGGAAGCTGCAGAGGTCCGGATGAGTCAGTTTAATCGTCTTTAATTAATCGTAACTTCATCATTACATACCACGGCCATATGTGGGGGCTCCTG